>NC_135617.1:5554318-5871136 GCF_053574225.1 Canis aureus | reverse complement strand
AGAGGTAGGGCATCTCCCTCTCAGCTCTGGGTCTTGTCCCATTAAGCAGACAATGGGAAAAATTCCATTTGACATTCTCTTATAGGAATTAGTTAAATAATTATGATATATTCTCTACAAAGGAATAAAATCTAGCCGTTCAAGATCTAAAAGCTTTTTTTTTTTAAGATCTAAAGGCTTCTTAATGGGAAATATTTATCAGTATGCATTTATTGATATATATTTAAGGCTGTGCTGCTAAATGAAGAACTTGAACTCCAAAGCCACAAAATTCCATATTGGTAAAATCCATATTGTGTATTTATCTATGCACAGAAAAAAAAATCCTTAGAACATTCACCACACCGTTGTTTTCCCAGAGGGACAGAATTATGGGTGATCTTCTTTTCTTCTCTATGCTTTTTTTTTGGGGGGGGGTTCCCATTTCTATGAGCACATGCTATTTGGATAAGAACAAAAATTATCTCTGAAAAATAAAATCACATGTTAACCTTCCTCTTATCCACACCCCGCCCCTCCCCAAATGCTCTTTCTCCTTATTCATTTTTGAGTTTCTGGTACGGATGAAGCTGTTCTCCTTCAAAGCAGAGGAAGGCACGGAAAGAAAATCCACCCGTGCTGGTGCTGACTTCTCAGCAGCCGGCGACCGCACACCCGCCCGGGACCTGCCTCCACGGGGGCCTGCGGGGCCCTCTCCCTGCAGCTGTTCCAGGGAGAGGGCCTGGAGCTGGGGCTGCACCTCCTGGTTGGAACCACCTGGGAGGCTTTGAAAACAACTGATGGCATGGCAGCAGGAGTAGAAAGCCGCAGTGGGGGATCCCTGGGTGGCACAGTGGTTTGGCGCCTGCCTTTGGCCCAGGGCGCGATCCTGGAGACCCGGGATCGAGTCCCACGTCGGGCTCCCAGTGCATGGAGCCTGTTTCTCCCTCTGCCTGTGTCTCTGCCTCTCTCTCTCTCTCTCTCTCTGTGTGACTATCACAAAAAAAAAAGAAAAAAAAAAAAAAAGAAAGCCGCAGTGGGTCCAGGGTGCAGCCCAGGTGAAGAACCCCCTGCCCAAGCAGAAGCCTCACCGGCAAGCTCACCTTCCTCATCTTGCAGGCACCTTCTTCTCTGGAGAGTCTCTCGGGGATGGGGCGGGGGGTGTCTCCCATGTCTTCTCCTACATCAGCAACTAAAAAGTATTTGATTACAAATATAGTCTCCAAAATTACACCTAGAAGCAGGAGGCAGGAAGATAAGGGTTTTAGGCCATTTTCTGGATGGAGTTGTGTCCTCAAAAGATGCACACCAGCCTGGAACCTTAGAATAGGCTCTATTCTAAGGGTCTTTGCAGATGTAACCAGGTAAGATGAGGCCAGACTGGATTAGGATGGGCCCTACAGCCCATGTTCTTACAAGGAAGGGAGATTTGGAGACGCACACAGAGGAAGGAGGCTATGTGCTGGCAGAGGCCGAGGTGGGGGTGATGCCGGGATGCAGGCTGCCTCCAGAAGCAGGGAGAGAGGCGGGCATGGGTTGTCCCTCAGAGCCTCTAGAAAGGGCCAACCCTGCTGATTCCAGACTCCTGGCCTCCTGGACTGTGTGAGAGAATAAGCCTGTTGTTCTAAGCCCCCCAGCCTGTGGTAGTTTGTACAGCAGCCCTAGAAAATGAATACCAGCCCTTTCAGAGGTCGCCCCCAGAAGCAGAGAAGCGATGCTCCATCACGTCTCCCTAAGAGGCAGATGCTCTCTGCACAGCCCTTTCCTGGACCTCAAAGGTCTCTCCCCTCCCTGCCCAGTTCTCTCGGTGCACATGGGGAAAATGCCTCTTAGATGATTCACGTCAATTTTCTTTCAATTATGTGGAGCTCAGGAGCATTTTGGTTTGCAAGGTGGGAAAAATCCCCACTATACATTTTGTTCCATTGCTTTTCCGGGCTCAGTCAGAAGACTTTGCTCATTAGATCCACTCACCTGGTAACTAATGAGAATTGCCAGCCTTTGAAAAGCAATTGCTTCTAAGTAAAATAAGCACTTCCCCGAAAGAGTCAGAAAAAGCTGTATATACTGTAAACAAGGCACTATAGGAGTCGGACTCTGCTATTTCTGTTCCAGTCTTGAAAAACTTCCTTCATCAGGACCATCTTCAACAGGGGATTGGAAGAACAGGGCAGCACCAGCTATGTAAATTAAGTTCCATTCAGTTGAGTAAATCATGGCTTCAGGCCCTCTCTGCTAGAGGCTGGGGAGGCAAGGAGACCGCTGCCCTCGGAAAAACCAGAGTCCACAGGGGAGGCAGCCAAGCAACAACAGATGCAAGCCTGAGTGTAATGCAGAAGCACCTGTGTGCTCAAGAGGTGGCGTGGAACGACCTTCCAATGAAACACGGTGGACTGAACCTGAGTGTGCATCTCTGCTCCCTGCTGAAAATGCAGGAAAATGAGACTAACAGGGGAAAAAAAAAAATGTACACGCAAACCAAAAAGGGCAAAGAGAATTGGAAAAGAGACCACAGCAAATGGTGAGAAACGTCACTAGGTTTGGTAGGACGGAAAATAGAGGAAAGAAAGTAAAGGAGCAGAGAAATCTGACCACCAGGTGCCCACGGAGGGTGCAGAACTACACCCACATGAGCCACGGGAGGGAGGCCTTGGTGGGTAGGAGGTGGGAAACTAGAGGCTTGGCTGAAATTCCGTTTAAGGAGGAATGAGGTCCCCGGGTCGCTGTCCATCTGGAGCAGCAGCAAGCGGTGGTCACACTGTCCACCCGGGAGAGCAGAGCCACGAGGGGCTGAGCCACAGCAGAAAGGTGGGGGTGAAAGGCTGTTCTAAGAGTAAACATTGTTGTCTGAACCAGGAGGCTCTGGGCCTTGCCCCGCCCCCCCCCCCAAGAGACTGACCCCAGGCACAGAGCCCACAGGCAGGAAACTAGTACATTCTCTATGAAGAAAATGAATGGTCCCAAAGAAAGGGTAGAAGGATAATGACAGTTGGGGTTTCTGGAGGGGAAAAAAAAGAGAAAGAAGGAAAAAGAAACCCAAGTCTTCCCTGAATCACCTTATAGATCCTCACCCTAAACCCTACGCGTCCATGGACAGGCCCTTCCGCACACAGCTCGCAGAGTTCAACTTTTCAGTGTTCAGTGAATGACCTGAGTAGTCTCAGACATTTGAGGGGAAAAATTTTTTTTTAAAGATTTTATTTATTTATTCATGAGAGACACACAGAGAGAGGCAGAGATACAGACAGAGGGAGAAGCAGGCTCTCCATGGGGAGCCCAATGGGGGACTTGATCCCAGGACCCTGGGGTCATGAACTGAGCCAAAGGCAGACGCTCAACCACTGAGCCACCCAGGCGTCCCTGAGGAAAATTCTTAGCACAAAAAATAGAAATAAAAACATGTAAACAGCAAAAGAGAAAAGAAAAAGAGAAAACGATCCTGGCCCCCAGTCCTGTAGTTAATAGCTTTGGAGACAGAATGCACCCCCAAACCAAGAAAAGCTCTGCTGTTCGACAGGAATGTTACTCACTAGAGCCAAGCAGTGGAAACCACTAAAGGCGCATAGACAGCCGGATATAGAAAATGTGGTGTTACCACACACGATGGGATATTATTCAGCACCCCCCCCCCCCCACCAAAAGAAGGAAATCCTGTCACCTGCCAAACACAGGTGAACCTTGAGGACAAGGTATGCTAGCGATGCTAAGTCAATAAGCCAGGCACCAAGAACAAACCCTGCATGATAACAAGGACCGGAGGTATCTGAAGAAACCAAATTCATAGAAGCTGAAAGCGGAGTGGTGGCTTCAGGGGCTGGAGGGAGAAAGGGCAGGAGTTGCTAGTCAATGGTAGAGCATTCCAGTCATGCAAGACAGAAAAGCAGATTTGCCCTGCAGTGTGCGTGTAGTTGACAAGGGTGTACTACATACTAGAAAATGTGTTAAGAGGGCAATTTCCTGCTATGGGTTTTCTTACCATAATAAAATACCATAATTTGTTTTTTTATTATTATAATAAAAAGCAAATGGGCAGGGGCACTTGGGTGCTCAGGACGGGAAGCATCTGCCTTCAGCTCAGGTCATGATCCCGGGGTCCTGGGATCCAGCCCCGCATCAGGCTCCCTGCTTGTCCCTCTCCCTCTGCTGCTCCCCCTGCTTGTGCCCTCTCTCCTCTCTCAAATAAATTAATAATAATAATAATAATAATAATAATAATAATAATAATAAATAAATAAAATCTTCAAACAAACAGACCCGCCTTGGCCCGGGCCCATACTGGCTGTGGTTCTTCGCCTACCTTGCTGAAGGTTCTGCTTGATGTTACTTTGTTCAATCCTCCCACATACTCTTTTTACCCCATCATTTGCTTTTGCAAGGAAAGATGTTTAAAGGGATGTGTTTAGGTCTATGCCTTCAATTTAACAAATTGAACTCAAACTTGATTTGAACATTGAAAAAAAAAGTTGTGGTTCTTCCAGTTTCTCCACAGGTGTTTTTTTGTTTGTTTGTTTTTTTGTTTTTGTTTTTGTTTTTTGTTTTTTTGTTTTTTTGTTTTTTTTACAATATAGATCCTCAGGTATTTATTAAGGGTCTCCCAAACTTGGTAAGTTCCTAATGAGACACTGCTTTTAATCATGTGGAAACTTCAATTCATTTTCTAACAGCAAGTTTTTTTTAATACAAAAAAAAAAATGATCCATTAACAAAGACGAAATGATTATCTTAAGAAGGAACTACCTAACTATCTATAATTCTGTGAATTCCTAAGAGCTTTTTGTCTGAGCTTAGAAATAGAAACAAAAGAAAACAAACAAAATAGTTAATAGACAAAAACCTTGAGGAAAATATTTTAATATCAATGTGTTTGCTCAACCAGAAAAGGAAGTAGTTCAAGTTATTAACGTGGCAGATTGCCATAGATCGGTTTTGTGAAGAACCCACAAATCAAGCTTTTTATGCTAAAGAAACTACATTTTTTAAAAGTTTGTTCTTTTTGTGAAAATCATGGTAAAATCTACATAATACTTATCATTTTAACCAATTTTAAGTGTATAATTCAATGGCGTTTGATTACATTTACAATGTTGTGCAACCATCACAGTTATCCATTTCCAGAACTTTGTCACCACCTCAAACTGAAACTTCATGTGCTTTAATTAAACCATAACTCCTGATTCCCCCTACCCCAGTCCCTGGTCATCTCTGTTCCACTTTCTGTGAATGTGTCTACTCTAGATCCCTCAGATAAGTGGAATAAGACAATATTTGTCCTTTCGTGTCTGGTATTCCACTTAGCAAAATGTCCTCAAGGTTCATCCATGTTGTGGCATGAGGAGCTACATTGTATGAAAACAAGTCAGTGTTCCAAAGATGACGAGGCAAGAAAAAGAAATCCTTCCCACCTAATTTAGCTGGTCCAACCCTTCACCTGAACCTTCAATGACCAATACTTTTTTTTAAAAGATTTTATTTATGTATTTGGAGGGGGGGAGAAACAGGAGCAGGGGAAGGGGCAGAGAGACAAGCAGACTCCCCAGTGTTGGGCTCAATCCCAGGACCCTGAGATCATGACCTGAGCTGAAGTCAGATGCTTAACCGAATAAGCCACCCAGGTATCCCTTCAATACCCAGTCTTACTGAGGTTTGAAACTCACCTTTGGAGTGTGGGGGTGCATTTAGATTTCCTCTGTTCCCTTTGCATTCCTCACTTCATCAATGTCAGGGGAAGCCTTTCCTCTTCCTGTTTATTAAGCCCTGGTATATCCCCATAAATATACTTTGGGGTCAGAGAAAGAGCCCCAGACTTGATGTGACCTTGGGTGACTCAGTTAACTGCTATGATCTTCAGTTGTCAATGAGGTGAAGATAGAAGTCATGACCTAACAGAGTTCTTATAGGAATTGAAGGACATGCCAAAGTGCTTTGCAAACTGTAAAATGTTATACAAATACCATGGCAGGCTGATCAGAGTGGGCTGTTGTGGGGCATGTGAATAAACATGAAGCACCCAAATGTTCTTGAACCCAATCCTTACCCTTTAGGCTAGAGCAATGAGATACCAGGATGGTTGTCGTGTCTGTTTTACACGAGAGAGTCCTCCTCCTGCCATCTCGCCATTACTGTGAGGATCACAACACTGGCAACTCACTGAGTGATTATATAAAGTAACTAATACCTTAAAAAATACCGTCTTGCTCATTGCTCTGTGTGACCAGCAGACAGTCAACGCTGGGTGACATGCAGATGACAAAAGGACTAGATGGATAACTGTGCCCCCAGAGAAGCAGGCTCTCATTTTGCCAATAGGGTCAATCTTCCCACCACTATCTGCCCAGAGTTGCTAATGAGTGGCAAAATTGACTGCTCTCACCTCTTCTCGCAGCAAGGGCTCGCCTCTACTGAAAGTGCTAATGAGCCCTGACACTGTCCTCAGCAGGAGGCCGAGGAGGAGAAGTAAGAGTCCTGAATAATCCACTCACAGTTGCAGAATATTCCAGAACCAGCTATGAAAGGAGAACAACCATCTTCTCCCCAGCTTCTCCTGCTTGGTCAAATATCTCTAGAGTCTGCCTTTTTTTTTTTTTTCCACCAGGGTCAACACAGTATCTCACTGTGTCAATCCTCATGCCCTCAACAAGCTTAGACCAGAGAGAGACTCGACTCAATTTATTTGACCACTGGCCCCTCAAAAAGCAGAGAGCACTGACCTAGGGAGCCTATCCCCCAGACTGTGTCTCCTCCACCATCCTTCATCCAGTTTCCCCAGTGGATTGAGTAAGAGCTACTCTAGAATCTCTGAGCACAATAGAGATGCATAGGAAGAAGGAAGTGTTGAAAGCCTGATTTCCAACTGAGAAGGTGAGAGAAGCCCACAGAAGGGGTCAGAACTCGAGCTTTGTGGCCCCAGTGTAGGTACACCGAAGTTCGTGCAGACACATTTCAAGAAAGTCATGAAAGGATGCGTGCCAGGCTAGGACACACTTGACTGAAGGGCGAGGGGATGCAGAGGAGACACCACTATCAAATGTCAGCTTCCTCCCTGTCTGCGTTGTAATAACAAGCATGGATAACTTTTGTATTAAAAAAATTCAATAAAGTGAAGGAGAAAAAACAATCTAGGGGTTTTCTTGTTGAACAACAGTATTTCATATCCTCTAAAACCCTTCATTTTACAGTGGAGATGAATCACTCCCAGTCTCCTGAGAGCCGACACCACGAGCATGGGTGGATTTGTTCCATTCTCGGTAAAAAGAAAGAAAGAATTTCCAAAGAACATTGGTTATTTCATGACACCCCAAGGTCCCAGTTATCTAACAAGTAGGTGTCGGAGATGGAAAACCTGAACAGCTGAGAGTGTAAAGAGTTTATGACCTGCAGGTCCAGTTTATGACCAGCCGGCCTGGCCCATCAGTCCAGAGGCATTGCATGGACGCTGAGTTCATGGGCGCAATAACCTGGGCAGTTGTTGATAAAAGTTAAGTTGCTGTGGCCTTTTGCAGATTTACAGCTGGAGGACACTCTGGGAGCCAGCAATGACTTAAGCTTGGCTCACTCAGAGGAAGCAAAGGGCCCATTCTCAAGTTCCTCCTGCACAGGGCTCCCTGTCCCCGGAAGTCACAGCCTCAGAACTTGCTCTAAATTTTGCTATAAACCAGGCAGTGTGCACATCTCCTTCGCTCTAGAGCTCATCTTCGCTGGCCTGCAGGAATCTCACTGCCCATCTTAATAATCTTTTCTATGCTCTGGGGAATTCTGCAGGGAGACATAAAAGTCAGCAGAGTCATATTCATAGTGGAGATTTTTGTAATTTAGGGAAGGAATTCGTAAATATTGTTGGATGAAGCATCCTTCTCACCGAAAATGATAACAAATACAAATAGAAGAAAACAAAACCTACACGGATCTTTTGTTGCGTGGCTCCAGAGAGTTCTGGGTCAGATACTGCCTCTCCAAGTAGAACAGCAACATCAGTTATGTGATGTGCCAATCCTGTCTCCCAACAGCAATACCCAGGGAGGCCTGCCATAGATGCTAGCTCAAGAAGATAAAGGATGAGAAGAAAAAAAAAAAAAAAAGTAGGGACTCTAAGGACAGAGCAGGCGCTTAAATCGCATATTAATTGTAAACAAGAGGTAAAGTTAACATAACAGAAGACCCCTTCTGAGGGCAAGTATTCTTAAACTGTGGATCGGACCACCAAAAACCATTAGCGATCCTCCTTTTCTTGGCAGTTAAATACTTCCTTCTTTCTCTATGTTGCTATAGATCACTCCTTGCCTGCAGAGTTTAAAGGCCGTGGAGCTTTAAGGACTTTTCTTGTTTTGTTCCCTTAAACTTTCTCCTTTTCTAGCTTCCCAGCATTCATGCACCTTCCACTTGTTCGGCAGTGATTCACATGTGGCCTTAGCTTCCTATAGGGTCATGCATGCTCTGTCCTGCTCTGAAGACAAGAAAAAGTATAGAATTCCTCAGGGTTCTGAGTAGGTCCTTCATGGTTTCTTTTATCTCCATCACAGAGATAAGTTACCAAGATGTGGTATATTCAAATTTATCATTCCTTTTTTCAACTTTTCCCCAAAATATATTTTTGCCCCTTGTAACCTGCTTGGCCTGACATCACATGTTGAATGAGTCAGAGCTGTCTCACTTAAATGCAGCTAACACTAAAATTGCGTTATCGATTTCTGATGCTCTCTTGACTTTTTCCTTTTTGTTGGTTTGTAAAAGTTGGCTCGACTAATATTACTCTAAATATGTAATGCTGGCACTGGCCCTGTCTCTTTCCCAACTTGTCTTGCTTACTGTCATTTATTGGAGTCATTTACGTCAAAAAATATTTTTTTAAGATTTCAAATAATGGATTTTTCCATTCTAAAATAGTTCCAAATGTTATCCCATCTCCTTCTGGTCACAATAAAATACATCCGTGCTGATGCGGGGCATTCCTTCTGATGTGCATAGGGTAATGGTAAACCAGTAGACAAGTTTGAGCATTGGAAGACCTGGGAGAAATCTTGGCTCTGCTACTTACTACCTGCATGATTTTGGGCAAGTTGCTCAACATCTTTGAGCCTCAATGTCCTATAAATTGAACTCTTTGCATTTATCCACAGGGCTTTGGTGAAGCTCAAATGAGATTATGTAATGAGGGGTGGTTTGTTAATATTATTACTAATCTCAAATAGCCCCATTCAACTCCCTCTTAAACTGAAAACACAACCAGGTAAGGTCAGAATGGTCTTGTGCAGACCAAGAGAAGGACCGGGTGCGAAAAGGACCTGGATCTCCTCCTTAGTCTCCTGGTTAATGTTATTTCAATCTTTTAAGACCCAGCCTAAAAAAATCACTCCCTGAGAAGACACCCTAGAATGCCCCCAGGTCAACAGGGGATTGCCTTTCTTTGTTCTCCAATAGTATCTATGGTAAGATTTCTCTCCAACCATATAACACAGTATCAGAAAATCCCTAGGAAATCCAACATTAAGGAGTTTAATACCTTATATGAAAATATAAGTTGAGAAGTAGAGGCTTAAGTGACTCTATGAAACTACTTATTATATCCACTAAAATAAAATAATTAGGATGGCATCTTAGATAAAGAAAATATTAATAACATTTGCACATCCTGCATTAGTAGTAATGTATACTGTATAATTAACTTCCCTTTGTTAAGAGAAGAATCTTTAGGCTTTCCCTTCCTCAACGTTTCAGGGGAATGGTTAAAAGTTTTACTTTCTTATAAATAATTATGCCCAATAAAAGAGATTTACCTTTCTGCCTGCTTTGCCACCCAAAGTTTCAAAGCTTTTCTGATTTTATATCTTAGAGTTGTCAGCTCCTGACATCCAGCTCTTGCTTTTTCAAAATAACTTGGACAATTGAGAGGCCTAGCTGCATAGAAGTGTATCAAGTCCCTCCCCTATTACACAAGGTCATTCAGCTTTGGCTCCGACTGTGATAACTTCGTGCACATCCCTTCTGTTAGCCTTTCTGATAAACATCCCCACTTCTCTCCCTCCCAAGGGAGATGCTCAGTTTCTTTGCTCTCTCTTCCAACACTGCAATGAAAGTGTCTCTGTTTCAGCCCTGCCATCCACAATATCCCCTTTCTCCATTCTTACCCCAAGCTCTATTCTCTTCCCCAGCTCTTGAATTCCATTCAAATGGGAATGATTCAATGCATAAATACCAGAAGTGGAATTCCTAAGATATATGCTAGAATTTCATGTTAAGAGGAACTGAGGTTCCAGAGAATTATCGTTGTCATCACCTCTTCAGTGTCTGCCTCTCCCATGAGAGCTTCTAGAGCCAGAGGATGGGGGCAGCAGTTCCCTGTGCCTCATTGTGTCTTTAGCACCAAGAACAGACTCTGATGTGTGGAAGGGCCTTGATCCATGTTGGTTGAGGGGACACAGGCTTGCCAAGAGATCACTTTCGTGACCTAGTCTACTTGTCAGTTTCAGACAGCTACACTTTTTTAGATGTCCTCTTCCCGATGATCATTCCAGCTACTACATTAGAGAGCTAAGAAAAGAAGTGTAGAAGGGCAGGAGGAAAAGAAGACAAAAGAGCTACGGGAGGGTTCAACTTCTTTCTACCTCGTTCTACTTAACTCAAGGGAGGAGGTGTAGGAGAACCAGGCAGGCCAGGGAGTCCTGGAGAGCAGCCCAGGAGGTTGGGAAAGGGGTGGTGCCCTTCAAGGGAAGCCTTCAGAATGTCCCACATGTCTCCTGCTGTCTCCTCTCACAGTAAAGACTGCCTGGGATCTGGATCTTCTGCGGCTGACCTACCCCTATTTAATGCCAGGGGGTGGGTGTCCGTGTATATGCAGTCAAAAGCCCAGGATCAATATGTCTGCACAGATTCTACAGCCACATCTGTCGCCAACCCTTCTCCAAGGTCCAGTCTCACAGCTTTCTGTGAAGCCATTAACACAAATGTTCGCTCTGAGTTCTGATTTGCCCTCACCTGGGGTCCCCCCACCCTGGGCTGCCCAATGCCAAGACATGCACAGTTTCAAACTGAATACACTCTGGGGGTGGGAGCAGACTGTTTTATGGGAACTGAGGGATCCGGTACTACTTTTTTCCCTTGCATATGAAAGAAGGGAAAGCTCAGAAAAGCCAAGTTTTCAGGACAAACCAGGAAAGCCAATGCCCTTCCATCAGGAGGAGCTGACTGTATCGGTGAGGGAGGTGGGGGGTGGGGGTAGAGCTGGTGTGCCGGGAAAGAGAGAGAAATGGTGAGACTCTTGGCACTGGGGACAGAGGGGACCAAACGTTCATAGAGAAACCACTTCTTCACCATTTCGGGTCCTGAAAATTTCCCAATTAACCATAGCAAATTTAGGGATATTTTCACAATGGCGTTAACACATGGAGTCACGTCAGTCAAAGGTCTTGGAGAAAAAATAATGTCCCACAGAGTACAGTTACTCTAAACCATGTCAAACTGGACCCACCTTTTGAGGTGCCAACTCAGAGAAACAATTGGCTTGACTCATTTTTTTAAATTTAGATTTTAGTCTTTATAGCAGTTTTAGTTTACAGAAAAATTTAGCTGAGAAAAGAGTTCTTATATACCCCATCCCTCACTTCCTCACACACATTTTTGCCTATTATTGACGTGTTGCTTTAGTGTGGTACGTCTGTCACAGTTGATGGGCCAATATTGATATATTGTTTATATTGTCTATTTAGTTTATTTCACATTTATTTAAAGATTATGTGTTTATGTTATTGTTTTAAATTTTTCTTACCTAATTAAGGTCCACATTAAGCTTACATAATTTTCTATACACAGAAGTTTACAATAAGATTTATTCTTGGCATTTTACATTCTATGGATTTGACAAATGTATCCATCATTACAGCATCGTACAGAGTAGTTCATTTCCATAAACGTTCCTTGTGCTCTACTTGTTCATCCCTCCCTCCCTCCCCACAATCCCTGGGGACTATTGATACTTTACTGTCTCCCTACTTTTGGCTTGTCCAGAATGTCATATTGTGGGAATCACACACTGTGTAGCCTTTCCAGACTGTCTCTTGCTCACTTAACAATATATAGTTAAGTTTCCTCCATGTCCTTTTGTGGCCTGAAGCTCATTCCTTTTTATTGTTGAATCATACTGTGTTTTCTGGGTATACCACAATTTATTTATCCATTCATCTATCGAAGGACATTTTGGTGGCTTCCAAATTTGGGTAAAAACCAAGGAACGCTAGCAGAATTGCATGGTAGGCGTGTGGTCAGCTTTGTGAGAAATTGCCAAACTCCCTTTCAACGTGACTGTGCCCTTTTGCATTTCCACAGCAATAAAGGAGAATCCCCGTTGCTCCACCTCTTTGCCAATGTCGTCGTCGTCGTCGTCGTCGTCAGTGTTTGGGATATGAACCATCCTGATAGGTACGTAATGGATCGCACGATGGTTTTAATTTGCGATTCTCTAATGACATATGATGAGGAGCATGTCATCATATGCTCCTGTGCCATCTGTGTATCTTCTCAGTGAGGTGTCTATTGGTGAGATTTTTGTTTTGCCCATTGCCTATTTTCTTTTAATTGGCGTTTTAACCGAATGAGCTAACTGCCAGAATGGCCTCGTTGTCGCCTCCTCTACTGACAGAGGTTTTAAGCAACTATAGCAAAAAAATTGCTTTACAACAGGGCACTAACAACACACCTGATCCACAGAGATGGGTGATTTCTGTTACGTTTTGTGGTTTTGGTAATTGTAGAACACCTAAAACTGTTTTTTCTAGAAACAATCGAGGAACATCCCTCCCTCATCTTCCTTTCATCATTTTAAATTACCACTTTCATTTTTTCCCTTAATTAATACAATGATACGTTTTACAAACCATTTCTTGAGTACTGAGTAGAATTTTTACTTGCAACAGCAAAGCATGTGCCAGAGAGTCCAGCCTTCAGAACAACTGGCTCCCAGAACAAAGAAGGCAAACTTTGTAGTTCAAGTTGTATGGCATCAGCAATTCTGATGGGGTACAGCTGGGTCATTTTGATAAACACTCGAGGCTCCTGACTTTGAGGCTCATTCAGGATGCAGAGATTTGTCCCCCTTTAGTCCATCAGAAAAACTGTTATTCAGGATTTGTGCCTGAATGCAAGGCTTTCCCGAATGTAAGCTTTCCTCAGCCACCTGGTGTGCATTTGTTAACACTTTGATAAATATTTCTAAGTATCTTCCAGAAACATTTTTATAATTCACATGCTTACCAGGAGAATAAAGGGTACCTGCACCCTTACAAAACCTGAATAGTTTAACAGTTTAAAATCTCTGTCAATTTGACACATGAAAAAAAAAAAGATATCTTGTTTTCTTTTCTTTTCTTTTCTTTTCTTTTCTTTTCTTTTCTTTTCTTTTCTTTTCTTTTCTTTCTTTTCTTTTCTTTTCTTTTCTTTTCTTTTCTTTTCTTTTTTCTTTTCTTTTCTTTTCTTCAGACTTCTTTAATCCAGGGACCCTGGGCCCTCAGGGCCATACCACAGCACCAGCGTCATCCACCACTTGGTGTTTTCTCAGAAGAGAAACTATTTTTTAAAATTTATTTATTAATTTATTTGAGAGAGAGCAAGAGGGAGAGTGAGCACACTCAGGGTGGGAGGAGGGGCAGAGGGAGAGAGAGAGAATCTCCAGCAGACTCCCTACTGAGTGTGGAGCCCAACATCGGGCTTGATCTTACAACCCTGAGATCATGACCTGAGCTGAAACCAAAAGTCAGGTGCTTAACCGACTGAGCTACCCAGGTGCCTCTCAGAGAAGAAACTTAATTTTCAATTTTAATGACTATGTTCAAGGTTTTTTTCCTTCTTTCCTTCCCTCACTTCCTCCCTCCCTCCCTCCCTCCTTCCTTCTTTCCTTCCTTCCTTCCTTCTTTTTCTATTTTTTAAAGATTTATTTATTTATTTATTTATTTATTTGTTTGTTTGTTTATTTATTTATTTCAGTGAGAGACAGAAAGAGAGCGTGTGTGTGAACACAAAGTGAGGAGGGGCAGAGGAAGAGGGAGAGAGAAACTCAAGCAGACTCTGTGATAAGCGGGGGCCCAACCAGGGGCTCGATCTCATGACCCAGAGATCAGATCTGAGCCAAAACCAAGAGTGGACACTTATCTGACTGAGCCACTTGGGCGCCCTATCCTTTTCTATCTTTTTAAGCGAGGGGCCTATTTCTTTAGAGAACGGCCCAGGTAAGACCACGGAAGCAGGGTTATGTCTTTTGTGGCTTCCTGTAAGGAGAGAGGCAACTATAACAGAGAGGGGCTGGTGGTGCATCAGTGGGGGGGTTCTAAGTGACCTGCCAGAGACAGCATGTTTCATTCTGGGGTACCCTGGAGTAGGACTGTCCCAGGTAACAAGGGCCTGCAAGGTGGACCCACTCTTTGAGATGACTCTAATCTGTGTCCCACAAGAGAAAGAGCCAGACTATGGACATTCATCTTATCTAGAGAATTCACCATCAGATAATAAGTGCAAATATATCAAGTAAGGGCCCGTGGGCTGCCCATTCCTCCTCTGCCCCCCTTGCCTCAAGCATGCGCAGTGCAGGGAGTGAGGGTGAAAAGAGGTAGCCTGCAGTCAGCGGGGGAAGAGCGGAGAAACCACCCACACTGCCTTTTACCGCTGCAGGTTTCCAAGCCTGAGTTCAACCTACAATTGGAAAGGGAAGAATTTTTAAATGGGATGAGGACTGCAATTTTGCTTTTAGACAGAACTGGACTTTTCATGTCTCAGACTGACCAGAAAAGGCTGTGGGACCTGAGATTTCATGCAGGGGTGGGCGTGGATCGTCTAACGGCTGTGTAGGGAGAGGCAGCCGAGGGAAGAAGGTAACGTTGGGGGTTGTTTTGTTTCGTTTTGTTTTGCTCCTGGAAAGAGATGAGGAGTTTTTTAAACTGCAATCAAATTCAGAAATTGCTGCAAAAGGTTTGTGGGAAGTCTACAAGATACTGCACTTAGCTGAAGATAAATATTTTCTCTATGTTCAGCAAGGCAATTCCTTCTTCACCTCTTTCCAGGTCCCATCCATCTATCCATCCCTCTCTATCAGTCCATTCATCCAGAGTGCTTGGAGTTGACCCTGGCTCCACCTCTGCGTGACCTAAGACGTGTACGATCATCTCCCGTGCCTCAGTGTCCTCATCTATAACATGGATCCATAATTTTATGGATCTTATAGGAATTTTGTGAATGCTAAATTAACACCTCTTTGTCCTTTAGCAAGCTCTCAGTAATCTTTATAGTTGCTGTGGTTTTTATCACAAATCGTAAGAGTGGGTAGGTACGGATTAAAAATAAGAGACTTAATTCTCCCTGTTGAAAAGAAGGAAAACGATTTCTCTTTCCCTCACTGTTTTGTGTCTTTCTCTGTCCTTTTCAAATGTATATAAATACTTATAATAACTAAATGAGTTATTTAGTAAGATGTGTTATGTGGATTCTCTGGTGCCATCTCTGGGCTGGTGAGAGTCTAAAATTGTCTCCGGTGATTAAGAACTGTCCGGCCCTTCCTGGTAGAAAGGGGGGGGCGGGCAGAGAGTTTTTCTTGTGTCTGCTTTTTCTCAGTTGCCTTCAGCTTAAAATAATCATCACACCAGAGCAGCATATTCTGGGGTGTCATCCTCTGAACCCCTTCAATGCACATCACATTCTGGTTTAATGCTTCTTCAACTGCCATCATGTAGGTTTCTACTACCCTTGTGGAGGGGTTTTCTAGGTTGGGAGAGATTTCGTTTTATATTTTCCCAATACTGTCCAATAAAACTTGATTAAGTGCTTGCCCTGCACCACACCCAGTCTCCCTCTTCAGCGAATCTGAGAGCTGGGGGGACCACAGGAGGTCCCCTCAGCTCCTCCTCGGCCAGGCTCTGACGCAACCACGCCCTTCTGGCTTCCAGAGAGCAACCCTGTGTCCTGTGGTGTCTTCCTCTTCTCTCTGTCCACTTATCTTTTAGTGCTCTCTTAATTAAATCATCCCACCGGTTTAAAGATTTCTCTTTAGTGATTCTAGTTAGTGTTTACTAAATGCTGGCTGTGTGCTTGCCGCGTGTTATGCAATTACTTACGTCGTCTGATTTCATCGTGGCCCTGACCCTGTAAAGTAGGTACTGCAATACTCACCATTGTATAGATGCGGAGACTAATGAAAACAGGTTAGATAATTTGTTCATGGTCACAACAGTGATGGAGCTGAGATTCAAACCCAGGACCCTCGGGCCCTCAACCTATGCCAGGATGGAGCAGCTCTCAGCCATGAAGGAGGAACAGAAGGCAGGGAGGCTCCTAGCAGATAGTGACACCCAGGAATTGGGCCAAAAAGGAAGGGGAGGCTTTAATAGTGAGTCTCTGTCCCACCTCAGCAGCCCCAGAGCCCTCCTCCAGAGAACCATGGCTGAGAGGTCCTCATGTCTTTCCACAGCTGGGGGAGGAGGGCCCAGGTGTCCCTCCCCAGGTATCCAGGTCCTCCCCACTAGTCTTGGTTGTACTTGGATAATGCAGGAGTGTAGGGACATATCTATAGCTATCTCTATCTATCTCTATCTCTATCTCTATCTCTATCTATCTCTATCTCTATCTCCATATATATAGACACACACACACACACACACACACATATATATGAGATATATATACGACATTAAATTGGTCAGAGATGGAACCAAGTCATGGGGGTACAGCCAGGGTTCATCCTGGGGCCGTGGGCAGGCACCGGTGGGGATGGAGGGGTCCTGTTTGCAGGCTGCTGGCCTAAGGAGCGGCTGTCTTGGTCTGCGACAAGGACTGCTGGGGCTGCGGGCTCCAGAGTCATCACTGGCTCTCCTGGAGCTCCAGGGCCTTGAAGATAGCTCCTGGTGGGGAGACTTTGCCAAGTCCACCCTCTTGGCTCATTCCATCTGGGAGACCCGTGGCAGAGGAGGGAAAAACAAGGGAAGAGATGACTTAAAACCTCAAACGACTGTCCAGCCACCCAGCGTGCACATACCCCATCCCTCCTTCCGTTTTACACAAATAGGAACCTACTGCATTAGTTTTCTGCGGCCACTTGCGCCCTTCTCTTTTTTTAACTGGATGTCCTAGAGCTCTTTCCTTATCGGTACACACAGTGCTGACTTGTTATTTTTGATCATGGCTAATTTATTGGACGCTTATCCTCCTGACAACTTGTGAGGAACATGCATTCTTCTCTGGGTTTGATAGATGAGGAACCCATGGCTGCGAAAGCTTGAGTAATATGTCCAGGCCCCAAAGCCTACAAGTTCAGGGTAACAGCCCCAGCATGGGTGTCACAGCACAGGGTGGGTGGGAACTCCGGGCTCCGGGGTGACACCCGGTGATGCTCCGTAGGGGCTACTGTGCACTCTCCCTAAGAAGCATTCCCTGCTGGGCTCTGGACACCAGTTGAACACACAATGTTGGGCGCCAATCCTCCACCTTCAGCCGTGAGAATGTTAGACGTGGTTGACTTTCTTTGGCTTGGGGGAAGTCACTGAGGCAGAAGGCACCTTGGGGCCACTCCCCAATCACTCCTTTCACCCCCATTGTGGCACTAGACTTGCCAGGGCAGCAGAGCGGGTCAGTGCCTCCCAACACCCCTACCAGCTAGAAACTGAGAACCCCTCCTCACAAGTGGCCTAGGAACTGCCAGTTTCCAGAAATTCCATAGATCTACATGGTGAAAAGAATTCCCCTCCATCTCCCATTGCGGACAAGCTAGGGGAGCAGCCCAGGCAGGGGCCAAGTGGGGGTGTGAGGGAGCGTCTGCTGCCCCGGGGAGGGGTTAATGCCATAGACTGAGGCCAGGCCCTTGAGGGAAACTGCACTGGTGCTTTCTTCCTCCTCGGATTGGCTTTCATCTCTTTGGCTTTTCTCTTGGGATCAAGGAGAACATCGGGGAGAGGAGGCTTCTGTAGTCTTCCATTGTCTGCCCCTCCCTGCCCCCCTTGGTCTGAAGTCCTGTCTCTGGAAAGGGTCCGAGCACGTGGCAACTTTGTGGGCAAAGGGTATTCAGAGACTGACCTCTTTTCATTCGGAATTACCTTAACAGGTTAGGAATCAGAAAACCCACTATCGGTGCGGGCACAGGCACTTAACCAACCCCAGGGACGTACACCAGGCTGTGCAGCCTCTCTGGGGTGTTCCTGGAAGGGCCCTGAAGAACTCCTACCGGAAAAGCTAACATTGTAGATGTGACCAAGAAGACTCAAGTATTCATTAGGTAAAAATAGACCATCCTTTCTCTTGAGTGGAATCCTTTCCAGAAGCCCTATTCAATTCCCAGGAAAATCCCTCAGGTTTGGATGGATGCTCATTCTTCCCATGGCAGCATTTGGGGAAGGGCCACAGCAGGCTGGCCCCGGGGCCAGTCCCTCCCGCAACCGACCCTGCGCGCAGGTGGCAGAGAAGCCGGGGACGTGATGGGATGGTGGCAAGCAGGGATTTGAAATCTTACCATGCGCGGAACTCAGTCTGCAGGTATGGCTTTGTCTCGCCATCCTCTGTGAAACTCGGTGATAAGAAGTATCGGGTTGTGTTAAAATCAGGAAATAAGTTAAATTGAAACCTGCTGAAGTTCCTTCACTTGGAGAATAACCACTGAGGTGTATCCTTCAAAACTTTTCTCTGTTGTATGAGCTTGTTAGGACTTCCAGAACAAAGAACTGGGGGACTCAAAAATTGACTCCTCCAGTCCTGGGGGCTAGAAGTCTAAGATCAAGGTGTCAGCAGGTTTGGTTTCTTCGGAAGCCTCCCTCCTTGCCTGGCAGATGGCCACCTTCTTGCTGTGGCCTCACATGGTCTTACCTCTGTGTGGGCTCATGTCTGTGTCTGAATTTTCTCTTCTTATAAGGATATTAGTCATATTGGACTAGGATGCACCCGAATGACCTCATTTTAATTTAATTGTTTCATTAAATACCTTATTTCCATATACGGTTACATTCTGAGGTACTGGGGGTTAGGACTTCAACATGTAAATGTGGGGGGTACACAATCCAGCCTCCTAATCTTTATGTAAAAATATGCATTTCTCCCCAAACGGAAATCGTAACGTAATAACTATTTTGTAACCTGCTTTTAAAATTTGTTTAATATGTACTATTTTTAGGCCAATAGACACAGAATAGGTTCTGGTTCAGATTGATGGACTAAGTAGATGCATTTGCCTCCCACTCCTTCCGAAGACTGAGTTAATAACAATAGCTCACATTTACTGGGTGCTTATTACGTGCCAGGCACCATTCTGACTAGTTTACCTGTATTCAGTTATTCAGTCCACACAGCTCTGTGAGATGGGCATTATTATCTCCCTTTTCAGATGCTGAGGGGTGAAGAAAGAGCTGGTGGTGTCTCCTGTGAGGGACCAGGAATTTCTCTCCTGCAGGGAGAGCCTGGAGTGTGTTTAAAGATGCAGAGAAGGCCTGGGAGACGGGGAGGCTCAGAGGTGGCTCCCTCCTGGTCAGGGCCTCCTGTGTCTGGCGTCTACACCCTATACCTGGTCCTGTCCCACTGCAGGTGTCTGCATCTCTTGACTCCCACTCACACCCCTAGGTGCACCGAATCTCCGGCACCCAGCAGTACGCCTCCTGCATAATAAGCTCGTATAGATATTTTTGAAATAAATACACATTAATATGAGCATCCTGCAAGTGTCTGTGATAGAATGATTCTTATATATTTAAAGATCTTAAAAATATTTCTAAACTTCCTGGGGGTAGGGAGCAAGCATTCTCTATTCAGCAAGTTCCATTTCCGGCCACGACTGAATGTATCACACTTTTTATTATTATTATTATTATTATTATTATTATTATTATTATTATTAAGAGGGAGAAAGAAACGAATGAAGGGCAAAAAATCCCCCCTGTGCTTCTGAAAACAACAAAAAACCCAAAACCAAAAACCAAAAACAAACTCCTAGCTAATGGCAACAGCATTAGTATTATTTCACTTTACCATTTGGAAATTGTTTTCAGTTGGTAGGGGTTCTGGGCCTCGGATGGAAAGAATTGTTGAGCTCGTGTGATGACAGCGCTCTCACTGTCCCCATCACCATCCAACTCCACTTAAGACAACTTGTTTCCCCGAGACTATCCTCAGCTTGGATGACACTCTAGCCCCGCCAGCTTTGCCTGCTCCTCCCCTCCTCCAGTGACACCCAAGCCAGGAGGCCCTCCCTCCTGCACACCACCTGTCTCCACTAACACCTAACAAGAAAAGTCACCTCCACCAGGAAGCCCTCCCAGACTTCTCTCCCAGCTCCTCTGCTCGGCCCTGTATCTTGGCTCCCTGAGTCCACAGGCGTCTGCATCCCTGGGTACAAGGGTCAGCCACTAATTCACCTGCTCCCCTTGGCACAGATGTGCAGAAGTCCCACACCTGCATCACCAGTCCTCATGACGTCATATTACCAGAAACACAACGCTCAGGGCTCCAGAGGCGCAGGTCCAGTGCCTCGTGTATGTGCTGAAAGGATGCTTTGTCGTGGTGACCGGTGAGCGTCGTCAGGGGTGGTCGGTCACTGTCCCTGCCCTTGCCTTCTGTTTTACCCACCTGCTTTCTAAGGCTTCCAAATACCACAAAGGCTCCTCAAAGGGCACATTACAAACATTCACCCCTCTAGTCTTAGTGATCAATATATTCTGATGCGTAATTAATGTTTTTTCTTAATATATATATTTTACACGCGTGCACACACACACACTCACACAACACTTACAGTTTTATTATAAAGGATACAACTCAGAAGCAGCCCAGTGGAAGAGACAAGAGCCAAATGGAACAGGGCCAGGTCTGGGCTGGGGGGGGTGAGAAGGGGCCCAGCATAGGAGCTTCTCCCCCATGGATTCGGATGTGCTTGATGCTTAGTCCATGTTTAAAAGCCATTATGTCACCTTCTTTTGTGTCTGTCTCCTTGCTGCTTGGAATAAAAAGAAATCAAGCGGTGGAATAGGAATGAGTGGCTGTATTTTCCTGCAGCTCCTCCCTCCCATTTTCCTATAGCTCCTCAGGCTGGATAAATTGATTTCACTCACAATTGTGAAAAGACAATCCTGATCACACCACAAGCAATTTCCCATCCATCTTAACAAAAAGAAAATTTCCAGATTCTGAGTGTTTTGTATACACACACACACACACACACACACACACACACGACACAAATTGTTAAGAGAACAAAATGTGCATGGTCTTTATTAGCATGGCTTCTCTATGTCCCCTGAAGAGGACATACCGTACAGGAAACACAATGTAGTACATTTAGGGAAGTATAAACAGGCAATTCTGAAGAAACGATTTTAAACAAATAATTGCCAAAAGAACAGAGCTTGAAAGTCTTTAAGGAAAAAAAAAAAAAAAAAGGAAGAAACCCACAAGACGAATAATTGCCTGTTGTCAGGTTGCTTGTCCTCCAAGGAGAAAACAAGGTTCAAACTTCCCTCTATTGCCAATCAGTATGTGCAAAACCATAAGCCACTATTCTCTCTCCGCTCTTTGGCCTTCCTCCCCCTGCTCCCCACATTACACAGGCTCTCACCTGGTGGGAATACCCTGGCATCCACAGAATGGCACAGCCTATGGGACACCGTGCTGCTGAACAAGAGTTTTTCCATCCCCATGATAACTGTGGTCTGAGCCAGTGTTGCTCCCATGTGTGGGGAGCCAGGCAGCTCCCCAACCTTTCAGGAGAAAGACGGTCTCTTGTTCTTACAGAATCAAGGGTGAAGAGGTGTGAGGTGTGCGTTGGGGAGGAAGCAGTGAGCAATGGGCAAGAGTTGCTACAAGCAAGCCCGGAGCTGACGTGGGCACTAGAGTTCACCAGATCCCCATTTCTAGGTAACCCTGCCAAATGCAACATGAGAGAAGTGCTTTGGAAACAGAGCTAGCTGATGGGGCTGCCTGATGGGCCAGAACGTGGCAGGGGTCATGACTCAGCAGTGGGGAAAGAGCTTTTTTCCTCCTCCCAGTCAGGAAGGACACAGTTCAGTCTGGTGACCATGGGGAAGTCATTTCACCCCTTGGAGTCTCAGTTTGCTAACCTGTGAAATGTGAGATTCATCCAAGAAACCCTAGAAGTTTACCCTAAAGATAAAACCAGATAATGTGTATTAAAAACACTTACTAAATCAAACATAGTCTTCCCACATGATTCAGCAATTCCACTCCTTGGTATTTACCCAAAGCAGTTGAAACCTTATGTCTACACAAAAGCCTGCACACAAATAGTTACAGCAGTTTTATTTGCAATTGCCCAAACCTGGAAGCAACCAAGACATCCTCTAGTAGGTGAGTGGATAAACAAACTGTGGTACATCCATACAGCGGCCTGCTGTTTGGCGATAAAAAGGAATGAGCCATCCAGCCAGGAAAAGACATGGAGAAATCTTCAATAATGCTAAGTGAAAAAAGCTAACTTGAAAAAAGCTACATTCTGTCTGATTCCAAGTATATGACATTCTGGGAAAGACAAAACCATGGAGATAGTAAAAAGACCAGTGGTTCCCAGAGGTTTGGAGTGAGAGAGGGGACTAGATGGAGCGTAGGTGATCAGGGCAGTGTGACTATTCTGTAGAAGGATACATTTCACTCTACATTTGTCCAAACCCATAAGATAAATGTACATCAAGAGTGAGCCAGAGACACCTGGTTGGCTCAGCAATTGGGCGTCTGCCTTCAGCTCAGGGCATGATCCTGGGTCCTGGGATCGAGTCCCACATCGGGCTTCCTGCAAGGAGCCTGCTTCTCCCTCTGCCTGGGTCTCTGCCTCTCTCTGTGTCTTTCATGAATAAATAAATAAAACCTTAAAAAAAAAAGAGTGAACCATAATGTAACCAATGGACTTTGGGTGCTTACATTGTGCACATGTGAGTTCATTAGGTGTAACAAAGCTCCCACTCTACTCAGGGGTGTTGAGAACTTTCTGTATTTTATGTTCAATTTTGCTGTGGACTAAAAACTGTTCTAAAAAAAATAAGTCCTAAACTATAATGTTTAAAAATATACCTGGTAGGATTCAAAAGAATTTTATTACTTGGACTGATGATTTCAGTTGTAGAGTGGGGCTGGTATTTTTTTGACTGAATCTTTACTTATTTATTTATTTTGACTGAATCTTTAAACACAGGCATACTGTCAACTACTTTTCCCTCTACTGGAAACTTTATAATTAACAGTAACACCTACAGGAATAAAGACTATCACTCACAACAGGTCCCAGACTGAACTAGAGATAGCAACATCTGGAAGGTACTTTAAAAGCGAGCTTCCCATCCCAGTTTGGATCTCACGTTCAAATAGGACAATCATGGCTGTAGGAGTGAGTGTGCATGTTCCCTAAGGAGACCCCCAGGGTTTGAGGGAGGACAAGCTCAGGAGGACACCAGCCAGTGGAGGACACAACATCTGTTGTGGTTCCCTTGGAGCTCAGATGAGGCCCTTACATGCCCGTGCAAATGCCAAGGGGAACCCAGTGGCTGGGAAAGGTAGGGTGGAAAGCCTGGAGTCAGGTTTTGACCTGAGAGGGAAAGGGAGGCGAGGAGTTTTGGCAATGGTCTGAGGCAGGAGAAGTTCCTGCTGGAGCCAGGTGCTGGGCACAGGTAGGCAGGTGAGCACAGAAGGATCATGCAGAGACAGGGCCAGGTCTGAGGCAGGTGGAGGAGAGACAGCCAAGCCCCAGCCCTAAAGGCAACCTGACCTCCCAGGCCTGCCCCTCCCCACTCCTGTACAAACTCTCTATTGGTTTCTGCCCTGCCTGCAGATGAACTTGGGGTTTTTCCAGCACCACAGATAAAGCTGCTGGTCACCACTTTTCATGCCCAAGAGAGCTGGAGGCCTTATTTTTATTTTTATTTTTTATTTTTTGCCTCATGCCACACTCTTGTCTCTCACTCCAGCTCTAACTCACCTTTAGTGAGGCCTGCAGGCTGCAGCCTCTCTCAATCATGGGTGTGGATTAGATTTTTTTGTTATAAGGGACAGAATCATAGCTTGAAACCACTTATGCCTTGAGGAAATTATGGAAAGAAGGGGCAGCAATATCACCGAAGGCCTCAGGAACCCCTGGATGGAGGGACCCAGAAGGCAGAAGAGCTCTTTCCACCTGCTGTCTCTCTCCTGTCTCCTGCTTATTAGGTCTTGCTATAGACTGGCTTATCTTCATGACAAAACAGACAATGTGATTTCAATAAATTTGAAAAAACACGATTTCAATTTTTTAAAAATCCAAATTTTATAATCTATAATCTAAGTTTTTGTGTGTGTGTGTGTTTTTTTTTAAGATTTTACTTATTTATTCATGAGAGACACAAAGAGAGGCAGAGACACAGGCAGAAGGAGAAGCATTGTCCCTGCAGGGAGCCCCATGTGGGACTCAATCCTGGGACTCCGGGATCACGACCTGAGTCAAAGGCAAATGCTCAACCACTGAGCCACCCAAGTGCCCCACAATCTACAGTTTTGACTTTCAAAGACTTCCTTGGTCTTCAAACCAAGTCTCCCCATGAAAGCCCTTGAATGGACAGACAGCTGAGGCCCAATACCCAGCTTAGACCAATCAGTGATGGCCCCAAGTCACTGTCATGTCATATATTGCCTGGGGCCAAGACTTGTTAACCTGTTGGTATTTCTGACTTTTCCTGTCTTCTTCATCTGCCTATTAAAGATAATGTTGCCTTTATCCACTCAGAATTGAATTAGAAGGCATATGAAAAGGCACCACATACATACCCAGTGACATTTTTATTCATTGAGGAAATCTCCAGTCTGCTGCCAACCAGCTCTGGTCTACATCTTTTAGGAGGGAAAACAGTGTTCAAAGAGACTCTATGGGAGAGGTTGCAAAGGTTGTAAAAGAGGCAGGGGTAGGAGGGAAGGAGAAGGGAAGACTAAGAGGCCAGGTGTGGGAGAGATTTAGGGCCGTGGGTCACTTGGAAGAGGTTCTGGAGAAGCTGGTGTAATAAGAGAAGAACTGGAGAGGACAGGAAGTGGGGTTTGCCGAGGACTGGGGTTGACCATGGACTGGAATCTCATGAGTATTCTTCAGGAAATATGACTAAATATTGGGATGCCTTTATTTTTAATGTTGGCTCCTGGACAATATGTAACTCCATGCAGAAAATAAGCCCAGAGGGGCTTTACTGATGTCAAATACAAAAATGAACAGATTCTTTTAATTCAGATCATCAAAATGCCGATGGTGGTGTTGGCGGTTGTGGTGATGATACAGACATTCACTGAACATTTCCCATGTGCCAGGCTCTCTGCCAACTGCTTTGCGTAGATCTGATGTTCCAAACAACACTACAGAGCAGATATAATTATTATCCTTCAAAAAATAAAAGATAGATGAGGAAATTGAGGCTTAGAGAGGTTAAATGATAAGCCCAAAGGCATGTGTTTAAGTGGTAGAGCTGGGATTTGAATTTGGGTGTCATTTTGGTATGAAATGGATAGAAGTGCGAGGTACTGAGAGGATGGGTGTGTAAAGTTGCTGTGTGGGAAGAGCTTATGAAAATGAATGCTGGGCAAACAATCCCACTCAGGTCCTTTTAAACCCCGCTGGCTTCTCTCAGAAGAGGGCTGTTCCTTATCATTTGGGTCAGATTAAGATGTCCTCGTGCTCTTTCGAAGTTCGACAGGCCCCATGGACTTCTCTCCTTGAAACCCAAGACCTGACCTGGCCTCACCAATTAACACTGGCAAATATGGTCCACTGGCTTCTTGAACCAGCCATCCAGCCCCCCAACCATCTTACCTACATGCCTTTCTCCAAAACTGCTAGCAACACCACCTGTCACCCAACCTGTCCATTTAAAGGAATATGACATCAGAAGATTGGGCTACAACATGGCCAGGGAAAGGAGGCTCCAGGGGGCTTTGTAGTAGCATTGGAACCACTCTCTCTGAGCATCAGAAGAGCATCAGAAGCCCAGCAGTGGACTTCGTGGTGAGAACCCAGAGAGAGAAGAGGCTAATGATGACCACCCCTCTGCAAGGGAAGCTGGGAATATGAGCCTCGGGGAACCCAGGAATAACTGAGGCAGTGGTGGGTTCTAGGAAGCTGAACTTCCTGCAATTTCAGACTGAGGTGAAGACAATGACATGTTTTACTCCAAGACTGATGTGGCCTCAGAATCATAGGTCTTGCTGCCAACTCGTTTGTTTTGGGATGCTGTATTTTACCAATGTTGCAAATTCCTCATGAAGGTCACATTTTCGAGTCCACATTCATTGTTTGCGGCATCTCCAAGCCCAGAGTGACCACTCGCAGGGCAACTCACAGGTTACATGCTACATTGAGATGTGGATGTGTACCCTGCATCCCATGGTCAGGGGAAGAATTTGAGACATAGAAATTTTGTCTCTAGCAAAAAGGCTACAAACTGGCAGACTTCCTGGGGTACTAGTTAGCCCAAGCTCTTCTCTGAGAACTTCTTGATGTATTAGCAAAGTCCTCGTGTCTCTATCCCTGATTACCACTGACTGCAACGAGGACCAGACTTCCCTTGGAGCAGCAGGATGAGGCTGAAGGGAGGACCCCATGGGACCATTGATTCCCTCATCATTATGGGTCAAGGCAGTTGTTAACTATGACAACCAAAGACCCATTAGCGATAATGCAGTCAAAATGGAAACTCAAAATGGCTCAAGTCTAAGACAAGAGCAGAATCTGTGAATTAAGAGATTGAGTCATCCTTTCTAAGCCTAAGAAAAATATATCAATTTATAGATTGTCATCTCAGTACTTGAGAGGGAGCTCAGAGAAACAGAAAAAGGAGAAATATGCAGAAGTCCAAGTTAACTTACATTCTGCGAGATCATCAATAATAATAATGATGATAATAATAATACTTATATAATATTACCATGAGCCAGGCCCCGTTCTAACTATTCTACATATAGAAATTCATTTTGTCAGACCATTATGGAGCCATCTCATTGATATGACCAACGTGGAGCTGCCCATTCCTTAAGGTCTCTCCTTGATTTCTGCCCTTTATTGTGACCTGGCTCATGTGATATAAAGATTAACTTAGTCATGAGGTGCCTGAGTGGCACAATTGGTTAAGTGTCTGATTCTTGGGTTTGGCTCAGGTGGTGATCTCAGGGTCCTGGTATGGAGCCCCACATCAGGCTCTGTGCTCAGCATGGAGGCAGCTTGAGATTCTCTCTCCCTTCCTTCTGCCCCTCCTGCTTGTGTGCTCTCTAAAACAAATAAATAAATCTTAAAAAAAAAAAAAAAAACAGCTTAGTCATTAGCCTATAGTGAATGCTTGAAAATCTATCATGAGCCACTAGATAAAAATATTGTCATTGGTTAAATGCAAATGCATCTGTAATGGGCTAGCCCTTTACATTCAAAAAAGAAAAACTGTGCCAAATCTGATCTATGGGTTAGGCACTATCATAAACATTATTTCATTTAATGCTCACAGCTCCTGCAAGGCAGGTGGTATTTGGTAGAAACTGAATTTAAGAGAGCCCGGAAAGCTCACTCAAGTTCTCCCAGTTAAAAAGTGGAGGGACCAGGATTTGAGCCCAACATCTAGCTCTAGCAACACCCAACATGTTCTTGCTACTATACCTTATGGCTTTAGCCCTATGTCAATATATTTTCATTTGTTATTCCTTCACTATCAGTTTTTAATAAATAGTGACTTTTTCAACATAACCACTACATAATTGTCATACCCAACAATATTAACAATTATTGACAATAGAGCCCTAGTTGTCTCAAATATGTCTTTTTAAATTGGCTTGTTCAAATCAGCACGAGCCACACACCTTATTTGGCTGATTAGTCTTTGCCTCCCTATAATTTTTTTAAAATTTGAAACCTGGGCAGCCCCGGTGGCTCAGCGGTTTAGCGCCACCTTCAGCCCAGGATGTGATCCTAGAGTCCAGGGATTGAGTCCCACATCGGGCTCCCTTGCATGGAGCCAGCTTCTCCCTCTGCCTGTGTCTCTGCCTCTCTCTCTCTGTCTCTCATGAATAAATAAATAAAATCTTTAAAAAAAATAAAATTTGAAACCTACAGAAAAGTTAAAAAAAAACAGTATAAATTAACCCCTATATATATATATATATATATATATATATATATATATATATATCTTAATAAATGTCACCAAAGTTGGTATATGTCTTAAATCTCTTCTTATCTATAATTGTTCCACTTGACTTAAGAAATGTCATCTATTTCTGGATTAAACTAAGTCATATGACCCGTAGAATTTCCCACGTACTTAACATTTCTGGTTAAATTACTCATGGTGTCATTTAACATATTCGTCTATACCCATATTTTCCTGAGAACTGGGAATTAGATCTAGGATTTGATTGCATTCAGATTCTTCTTTTGGGGGGGAGGAGGGAGAAGAATATTTCACAGGTGATGTTGTATACTTCCTGTTGTATCACATGAGGAGGTGCATGATATCGGCTTCATTTGACCTTCATCTTTGGGTTCAGATGGTGTCAGCCTGACCCAAACTTTATAGAACTTCTCAACAACCATTAACCTAATGGCTTTAGCAGCCATTGGTGACTGTTGCCTCCCACCATTATTTTGTTAGATTTTGCAAACTAGTGCTATATTATCATCATGTTGTATGATAACTATCAGGGGAAGTAACTATCATAACTATCATATGTTATCATGATTACTATGTTATCATTCCTACTGCATTTACTAGTTGCATGTCTTCTATCAAGAACTTTCCCACAGTAACTATTTGGTTGCCATGAAGTACAGTTTAGGAAAGGCAGGATAACTAGTAGATTATTTTCCTTTATTTGTTGATTTGCAGGATAATGAGTTGGTGTTCTGGCAACTTCCAAAGCTGACTGAGGAGATTTCACTTATTGTGGCTGTGGGAAAGAGGTGTGGGGGATATGGAGTATATGATGAACCTAGGACTTTTACATATTTCACTCCAGTGAAGTATTTTTTTTATGTTCAAACTGTCTCATCCTTGGTAAGTGGGGGCCCCTTCATTTTGGCTACCATGTCATTTTGATGTGATCATAGTAATCTTTGACAGCTTCTTTGATTTCAGGCATGACAAGATGTTCCAGCTCAAGGAGCCCTTGTTCCCTTTAGTGGGGAAAGGCATCTAGAAACTACCATCTGGGAACAAGGGGCGTTTATTGTTGTTGAGTTACTATCGCTTCCAAATCTTTTCAGTGGACATCACTAGGAAAATCTGAATTTTTAGAAAATGAAAAAATAAGTCATGAGTTAATACTGATATTTTCAATTTGAAGCAAGAAAAACAGGATTTTATCTAAATTTCCTGGTTTTATTCATTTATAAGTCTGTATTGTATCTCCTTGCACTGAAAATCTTGGTTTCTTTTTAATAAGATTAGGGCAAACACATTTGTTTTATCTGATTTTCTGGTTTCAAAATAATATCAATGTTGCCACCACCAATAAGACCACTGAATGCAGAGGAAGGTCTCTGGATATCTTGGTGTTTTTTTTTGTCCTCGGGATAGATACCGCTAGGGGTATGCAGTGGAAAATACTGTGGCATTATATTTTTAAATAACCCTCCTAGAAGTAGTTATACCACCAACTAGATATATAAGGTTTTTCTGCTTTTAGTTTGCTGTCAATTTGTAGGGGACTCTTCGAATATAATCAAAAATTAGAAAAAAAGAATATTTGCTGGTTCCAAAGTCAAACTATAAAACAAGGTACATTCAGAGAAGTCTAGCTTCTATTCAACGCCCTTTCCTCCTGTCCTCTCTCTTCCCCAATGGTAACTTTTTAAAAATGAGTGTTTGTGTGCTTGTGCACACCCATATGTGCATGTGTGTATCTTGGAGATACTCCATAGTAGTTTGTGGAGATCTTTTTCATTCTCTTTGAAGGTAGCATGGCATTCGATTTAAAGTATGTCCTATGGTTTATTCCACAGATTCTTTGTTTATGGACGTATGGGTTGTTTCCAGTCTTTGGCTCTACACATTGTGCTTAATGACTAGTTTGATGTGTATATCATCAAGTATTGTTTCCAGAGTATCTGCGAGGTAGTATCCTAGAGGTGGAGAGACTAGGTAAAAGGGCAAATTCATTTGTAATTGTGCTAAATATTGCCAAATTCCTGTTGTCAGGGGCACCATTTTGAACTACTCAAAACTAGTGTGTACTGAGTTCTTTCTGTATGTTCAACATCGTTTTTGTGAGTATTAACATCTGAGAAAAGCTGCTGCACTTGATCTTTGGAAAACTTGATTGCTTTGTTTATCAGCTAGGTTTTCAGCCACCTTGAGCCTCCTGCTTTCATTCTTCTCTTCTTTGAAATAGCACTTCAGTTTGGTGTTATAAGCATAGGTCAAGGATTCCAGGTATGAGCAGAAACATGCTCCCTGGAGTGAGCTCAGAGACCTTGTAAAACTGTGAACTGCAGCCAGATAATATTTATATGTATTGAGCCTGCTGGCAGATGGTTGTAAGCACAAAATTCACCACACATGTGGGACTTATTCATAGCAACCAAGAATAAAAGAAAATCCCAAGTGAGTCATAATTTCTGAGTGCAGATTCTGACAAACTTTATACTGGAGATTTGTAGTTGGGAGATCAGAGGAGTAAAGGTCCTATGACCTAAGTCCATGGCCACCAGGTCCTTCTTGCATTTGATTTCCAAGTTCTTCTTCTATGATGAAAAATTGCCCAACATGGGGTTCCCATCCTCCATTTTTCAGACCACCTTTCCATACATGAAGTTGTTGGTGGGAGTGTGGGTCTTCGTCTATACATAACTTACCTTATTTAACCCTCACAACAATAATTCTCTGAGGCAGGTCTTGTTATCTGCACTTTCTAGGAAAGAAACAAGATTCAGAGAGAATGACAGGCCCATTTTCAAATATTATATAGTGAAGTCAGCCTGTGTTCTTAGCTGCTGCACTGAGGTCCAAAACCTGTGAGGTGGATGAAACACACAGATGCTAGCTCCAAGACCCTAGTAATTGTCACCCCCCCTAATTCCCATGTATTTCTTATTCTGAGGAAGGGGACCCTAGAATGGATATTGGGGCTGAATAAGTAGCTTGCACTGTGGGTTTGTTTTTCTTATTGAGGTCCCAGAGGTCATCACTGGGCTCTATTCATCCGAATGTCCAGCACCCATAGACTCAGGCCTCTCCTGCTGCCAAATTTGGGAGAAGACAGGCCAAGCAGGCCAATTCTCTCAGTGGGAAAAGGCTAGAATGCACCCTCATGACCCATGGCAGCCATATGGCAATTGTTTGAGCACCAAACTGTACCTTTTCTCCCTTACTTCTTGTCCCTCTCCTTGTGCCCGTTTCTGACCAGAATCATGATCCTCATGTCATTGCCAACCAGAAATGGCCAGTTTGTTCCATTCTCCATGCAGCCCCCTAGATTGAACCCTGTGCTAATCTGGATAGCCAGCCCTAGGATTAGGGTGTACCCACTCACCTATAAATAAAGAAGCTGACCACAGAGTCCAGGTCCTGGGAACCTCTATATATTGGGCCACTTCTCAATGAATGTTCATTATTTCTATTATTGGCAGCAGTACATAAATTCTTAGGTTTGGTATGTGATCATTTCAAGTGATAACCAGGACCTACGAACTTAGCCATAGAATTCCAAAGACCTACATGACTGGTGGGAAGAGTGGGTGATCAAGTCACATCTGGGAAAAACACTGCCCCATGGCTTTTGATGGTCATTAGGTCCTAAGTTACCAGTCAAGAAGTTCCTTTCATCACTGTTATGGGGTGGTTTTTCTGGGTCAGGGATCATACCTGACTCATCTTCTCTTGGTTCATGGTGACTTATGAGCATTTTGAGTCTAACAGGATCTGGATTGTTACTACTTGTTGTTCCAAGTGGTATGACTTCACCAAAAGCCACAAGTGTGTGGTGCAAAGCCTAGGTAGATGCTGATTTCATAGCCCAAACTTCTAGAGGGATACCTTGACCGTTTTCTCTATCAGTAGGGCAGCAGGACCATGAAACACTCATTGGGAATGATTTTAGTTGTGGGACTAGACTCAGGCTGTAGCTGAGAAACAGTGTAGAGGAAGAAGCTACAACCCATGAACTGACCTTTTACTGGGTGTAGCACCAAGCTCATTTGGGAAATTGATGGGGGGGAGGGGGGAAGCAATAAATGATATATCATCCAAAACAGTCCACTATTCAGAGCCCTGGTTAATGATAAAATGACCTATATAGTCACCCAAGCCAAAGACCAAAGAGTATTCTAAATGTAATCTTGCTTTTCTTTTTTTCCAATTATATAAGTAGCCGCTAAGTCCTCCTAGTTTTATATCAACCTTTTCCTATCTCACTGCCATGGCCTCACTTCAAGCCTTCAGTATTATTCTGCTGCTTCAACTATCTCCTGACTGATCTCTGTCCTCAGCCACATCCTTCCAGCCAGCCACCAAACACAATCATGTCACTCTCAAGTTTCAAGCACCTCTCACATCTCTCCATGGCCCAGGTGTCCAAATTCCTCGACACAGAGAGAAACAGCCCCCCAAATATCCCATCCAAGGTCTTTGGCCTGCCAATCTCTCTACCCTCACTTCTCATCATTCCCCACATGTCCTCTACAAGTCAGGGTAGGTTGGGGTATACTACCGTAACAAACAACTCCCCGATCTCTGTGTTTCAACACACCACGTCCTCACAAAGAAGGCAGGAAGTGTAATCTCAACTGTGCTGGGCGAGAAAGGAGAACCATATATGGTTCAACACTAGTGATGTTAATGTATAACCCGTATGCCTCAGGTATTCACCAAACCCGTGGCCACTGTAGCACACCCTGCTGTGGGATGCCTCTATGGCTTTGCACATGCTTCCCCACTCTCTAGAATGCCTCTCTCCTCCCTAGTTTCCCATCTCTCCCAGCTTTTCTGTCTCTGCCAGCACATCATCTGGGAAACTCTCCTACTTGGTTTTCAGAAACCAGACTCAGTATCTACTCTATGAAGTCTTCCCTAATAGCCTTAGGCTCCAACAATGAAGGGTTTGCACCCTCCTTAGTGCCACAACACTCCTGGGACATGGATGAGTCATTGAGCTTACCTTTGCACATTGACATCATTTATTGATGTATCTGTTCTTCTAGTTTCCTTATGTCCCAAGATCCTGACACAGACTCTGACAGCAACAGTTGCCCAGTAAATGTGGATAGAATTACACTGAGTGAATGAATGTAGCACTTTACTGGGGAGGGCACAGGTCTTTCCTCATGGGCCCCGCCCTCAAACAGACTTTCCAGGTCCAAGGAGGTTCAACACAGCAGTCCACATCAGCGCTGATATCCTCTTGTCTCCCTAAACCCTCTACCTTTATGTAGAGGAAGGAGGTCCTACATCAGTTCTCCTTTTCCTCAATTGCCTCCTAACTTCTCCCACTATGGCAGGTCCTACATCAGTTCTCCTTTTCCTCAATTGCCTCCTAACTTCTCCCACTATGGCAGGCTGCTTCAACTGGCCCCTACTTCTAGGGCCCTGCTGACTGCATCTCAACAGGCCCTAGTCTGTAAACATGGTCTCAAACCACCTGGCTTCCTCCTTCCTGTCATTGAAAACTAATTTTCCAACTAATATTCCAGTCCTCTCTGGAGATCTGATTTGTGGGCAGGACCATGCTAATTCAGTATTCTAGCTGCAAGAGTAATAATTGGTATTTCCTTCTTCCTATCATCTTACCAATAATCTGTGCATCTAGGATATTTTCCCTTCATTTTCATCGTCTGTCGTCAAAGCTCATTTTGTTGTTCTCATTCCACATACTTAAAAGCTCAGAGTGAGTTAGTGTGGCGTCTGCGCTTCCCCCTGGCTAGCTGTGCCTCCCAGATTAGTATCCACAGTAGATTTAATTAGCACAATATTTACCTCTGCTTCTTGCTCATTAATAAAGATATCACAGCAGAGCAACTCCCATGACAGCCCTCCTGTGCCATATCCAGGTGTATGAATGTGAGAAGAAGGCCATTTGATTATTTGTGTGATAATTGACATAATAATGTGTTCATAAGCATTTTCCCAGAGGCTCAGCAGCCTCCTCAGAAGCAATTGTCATACAATTATTCATTACTTTCAAATTTTTTTAAATCAATAAAGCATTTATGAGAACTTTAAAAAAATATTCTCTTCACTATTCCACATATTCTCATTTATTCAGAGGCCCGAAAATGGAAGAATATGCAAAGTCAAAGGCACAGAGTTGAAGGAAGAGAAGAGAAATAATGAGTAAGCCTTCTGCAGGGTCACTAGTGGCTACCTGCCATAGGTTGGAACACATATGGTTTGCTGCACCTTGAGAGGTGATTGTTGGGCATATTTGGTTACCTATTCATTTTCTCATCTAAACCAACTGGAATTCATGTTTGATTAGGGAGATTTCACAAACTAATGCAAAAACCTCTATCTGCAACACTGACTGTGAATACTTCAGTTAATAATCCCAGAGCTCCAAGAGTATTTGAACAAGGCAAAACAAAACAAAACAAAAACAAAACAAACAAAAAAACAAAAAAGCAAAACCCACCTCCCTTATGTGAAATATTACAGTAGGGGCATTGAACACGATTGTTATACATTATCAGTATATATGGTGATAAAGAACATAAACTGCCCTCCCACAAAGATATTCATAAGACATCTGTGTAAAGGGTGACAGTGACATAGGATATAACTGGGAGTAGGACATGGAGATAATAGTAACACTAACTTACAACTGGATAATGGTAGCTCTTAGAGTTGCATCAGAGGCTTTTCAAAAACCCCCAAGATTTGGATTCAGTTGATCAGGGACTGAGATCCAGACATATTTTGAAAAAGCTCTCCTTGGGTACATCTTTTGCACAAATGCTCCTTTGAAGAAGCACTAGTAGCATTTCATGGTTTTCAAAGTACTTTTCCATTCCACACAACTGCTTGATGAGGCTATGTCCATTTTCTTATTTCATCACTTTTCTTATTTTATCAAATTCAGGGTCACTTTTCTTAGTTTATCACTTGGCCTCTCAGTTGGACTACTCATTCCTTCTGATCACTCTTCTTTTCTTGCCTTCTGGGACACCACTCTCCTGCTTTCTTTTCCTCTGTGACTGTTTTACTGTGGTGACTGTTGTTTCTCAATCCCTTTCGTTAGGGACTCAACATCATCTGAATGTTGGAGAGGCCAATGGTTCAGTTCTTGCATAGCTTCCATTCTTTGGTGAACTCAACCAATCCCACGGTTTTAAATACCTCCTCCATGCTGATGAATTCCTCATTTCCATCTCCAGGACCTGCTTCCTGCAATTTGGGCTCTATACCTTACTGCCTAAATAACATCTCCTCTTGGATATTTAAAAGACCCTATTGCAAATCTAACATGTTTAAAATAAAATAGAATTCTTTTTTTAAAAAATTTTTATCCATTTATTCATGAGAGACATACAGAGAGAGAGAGTGAGAGAGAGAGGCAGAGACACAGGCAGAAGGAGAAGCAGGCTCCACGCAGGGAGCCTGTTGTGGGACTCAATTCTGGGTCTCCAGGATCACGCCCTGGGCTGAAGGTGGCACTAAACAACTGAGCCACCCAGGCTGCCCAATAAAATAGAATTCTTGATTTCTCCAAGTCTGCTCCTTTCCTAGTCTTCCCCATTTCACTCTACCGGCTGTGTAAGCCAAAAATCTAACCTGCCCTCTGTTTATCTTTCCCCCACATTTCCAGTCCACCAGCACAACTCTGTACTATCTATCTGCAACCATGGCTCAGCAGTGTCAATCTCTCTCTCTCTCTCTCTCTCTCTCTCTCTCTCTCTCTCTCTCATTCTCTCTCATCAGCCTAGACCAGCCCATCCTCATCTTCAGTTTGGACCCATGCAATAACCTCCTCCCTAGTTTGCTTGTTTCCACTTTCCTTATGGTGACCAGAGAAATTTTTTAAAAACAAAAATCAAATTGTGATATTCCCCACCTCACCACTTCTGACAGCATTTTCATGTCTTTCTGTCTCTCTTAGAATAAAATCTCAATTCACTTCCTGAGTTTACCAAGGGCTGCAGGACCTGGCCCCTGCCTTCCTCTCCTCTTTACCCATCATGCTCCAAGCTTATTACCCTTTCTTGGTTCCTCAAATATTCCAAGTTAGTTCCTTAACAGGGCTTTTGCCCTACATGTGTCTTCTACTAAAGGACTTTCTCCCTCATCTTTGCATGGCTGGTTTCCTCCTATCATTCAGATTTCAGTTTTAATGTCACTTCTTCAGAGATATCTGCTTTGACAACTCCCCCTTCTTTTTGTTTTGTTTTTTGTTTTTTTATTTTCTTTACAACTCCCCCTTCTAAGGCAATCATCCCATCTCTTCCTTCACATTTTCTGCTTATTCATCTACACAGTATTTACTCCCTACTTATTATCTTTTTCATTCATTTATGTACATTCCAATGAGAGCAGATACCTTGTCTCATGCTCATTTGAAATGTTCCCAGCCCTAAATAACTATGGAATGAATAGATCAATTTACTTAGCTATATCAAGCTGGCTGTGAGAGAGATTTGATCATCCTTCTTCACAGATGAGAAAAATGTCATCCAGCTGGGTCACATGACTTCCTCAAGGTCTTACTGCTAGATCAGTGATAGAGCAAGCCTTCCAAGTCTTACTCTACCTCTCTTCTCACTTATGTTGAGGCTGCTTCCACATGGAGAATTCCACCTTGAAAATATGTCCTCATCTTCCTTTAAAAATTAGATGTCCTGAACACAATGCAAAATAAGAATGGTGTGCAGACTGTGGGTGTCAATGCTGGGCGAAGTGAGCTCTGCCTGAATCCTAAGGTATGGTGGATTTCTGTCTACCAAATGCAGTGTGACCTCCAGAAAGGGAACATGGTGGAGCACAGCAACAATCAAATTGGGGGTTGTGTGTGTGTGCATGTGTACCAAAATGAATACATACACACCCCACTTCTCATCTGCAGCTACTTTGTGCTTTCCCTGAGCCAAGGCTCCTAAGATGAATCATAGTCACCAGGATGCATTCCTTGAACTGAAGCAACAGCATCTCCCTCACCAATCATTGCTCACCTAGGAAACAAGCCCAAAGGGAAAGCTTGAGTGTACCACTAGGCAGAGTCTGTAGGCACCTCTATTATTAGAAATGGGATTGCCAATTTTCAAGTTGGGAAGGAGGTCTTCAGGTTCTATCTTTGGGAGGTGATCACCTGGCCATTCTTTCCCAGGTGAACCAGTGGCAGGCAGCACAGGCATTGACAATGACAGCATTTACCCAGGTCTATTTCAGAAAATGTGTAGGAAATTGTTCCTATAGCAACACGAAGATGGCAGTTCAAGTCTGCTGCTCCTGCTAGATCACAGAATGCAGCAGCCAAGTTCTTCCTCTTCAGACTAAAGCTCTCCTTGAAAAAGAAACAATCACATTCTCAAGCATACCTTAACTTCCACTTAGCTTCCCAATCTACTAGTTCTGAAAACACAGTCAGGGTCCTCAAGGCTGCATTTCCAAAATCTCCTAAGGTCATCCAAGGAATGGAAAGGCAAAGGCTGGAAACCTGCTCACCTCCTGCTGGCTTTTCTTAAGCCTCCAGTTTATTCTGGGCTCTCTGGTCAGCCCTGTTTTGTTGGGCAGCTAATTACAAGTGTTAACACCTGGGCTTGAAACTCCACCTGCCACCCTTCATTTTCCTTGGTCTCTGTGCCTGAGCCACAGAGATTGTCATGGATATCTGTGAGGATTAGCAAACCCCTGTTGCTTTGGGGACTCTACCCTGAATGGAAAGAACTGACTGAGGAGCACGGGAAATCAGCTGGGGGCTTTACCAGCTGTTCTGATAGTGAATAAATCCCTTAATCTCTCTGAGTTTTAGCTTCCTCCCTGTTAAAACAGGGTTTATATGTTGTAGGATTATTATAAGCATTTAGTACAAAAGATAGAGCATCTAGTGCAGTACCTAGCCAGTGGTGGCCCTCTATAACTGCTGGTTATCTCCCCCTTGATTCTCCACTCCTGAGACCACAGCTCTTTCAAGAAGACAGACTTTCTAGACAGAAGCAAAGACTATTGGGAGGAGAAAGCTTCCTCGATGGGCAGGGAGGGAACAAAGAGGGGTGATGGGTGCCAAAGAATGCTATTTTTGGGGGTGAACATGGGGTGTGTGTTGGGTGGAATCCAAACAGAAAAGACACAGGATGTTGGGAATATTTGGTAGAAATCTTCCAGGTGGTTTTTTTTAAAGGCTGCTAAATAACACTTTCTTGGTTAATTGACATTTTCCTTGGTCCTGCATTGCTTATGAGTTTTACCAGAGCTATGCAAATGAGGTTTGAAATCTAGAGGGACAGGAGGATGCAGAGTAAAGCAGGTGAAGCAGCACAGGGCAACCTTTGCAGGCCTCCTGATGGAAGCCACACACCTCCTTTACATGAAGAGTAAAAAGAGGAAGGGGGGATGGCTATTTGATACTTCTTAATTCTGCAACCTGCTCATCTTTGACCATGGAACTGAGAAAGTTCTCTCTCTCTCTCTCTCTCTCTCTAACAACACATTGCCTCCTCTAGGGGAAGAAAAAACTTTTTTCTCACCCTCCTGGGTTCTAGGGCTGGAGCCCTAGAAATTAAACTGACAAAAGACATATTAACAAAAGAAAAAACATTTTTCATTATAGGTGGAGGTGGTTAGAATTTGGGAACTCATGTACCATCCCAGAGGGGCACAGAGGGTGGAGAAGAGGTTAGACAAAGGAAAAGGGATTTGGGGCTTTTTTTTTTTTTTTAACCAAAAGTATACCTATTTCAATTGTGACTCAAAACAAAAACCAATAAGCCTTTTTCTAGTTTAAAGATGGATGCAAGAGGTCTTCCAAAAATGGCAGCCCTCATGATTCAAAGTCACTCCCAAAGATATTCAAAAAGGAGAATGACTTAGATGAACCCTCTGAGACCTGGCAACAGTCACTAGGAAGTCAGCCACAATGGGATACAACCCATCTTTCTGTCTGGTCATCTATGAATCATGGGGCCCCCAACTTATAGACACTGACCTACCAACCCATGCCTCTGGCAGGCAGTGAGTGAAGACACACTCTCAGGACATGAAGGAAGACAAACAGGAAAACAGTGACCATCCCTGGGAAGGAAAGGACCAATAGCCAATTAGTACTCAAAACCAAATTCACAAGAGTCACAATGCAGATAATGAATTCTTATCAATATTTTTCTCTTGTTAATCTATATTTGGCAAGGAAAAGACAAAGAGACTTTGAATTGCCCTCTGTCCATTGGACTCTGTAGGCCGAGACCTGCAGGCTGACTAAGTAAGAGTTTCTACCCTTTATCAGACATTCCAAGACTTGAGTGAGTAAAGTGTCCCAGCTTCATGGCTGCCAAAACTGTAGGGAGGAAGAAAACTCTTCCTCTACCTTTGTAGATTCAATGGCTGGAATCTGTAAAGCAAACTGATAAAAGATTAACTAGAGAAAAGATTTTGTATGTAGGCACAGAAGTTCACAAAGAAAAATGTGGCTCAAGGAGGCATATAGAATTTGGGGGCATATACCCCACCCCAAAAGGTGACAAGGTATGGACAGAGGCTAGATAAAGGATGAGGAGCTGGAGGCTTTGGGGTAGGGGAGGAAGTTATGAAAAGGTAGCTAGGAAAAGTATCCTTAGCAAGGGTGACTTAGTAGGGTTTGCTATGCAGATTTAAGCCAGCGCCTTCTCCATTATAAGAGTTAGTCAAGCGTCCTTCCCTTCCTACCACAAGAGAGGGGGACACCTTTGCAAACGGAAGTTTCCTTTATGAAAGGGGAGCTTAGGCTTTGTTTTTAGTTTTTCCTGTATCTGCTCTTCCTCTATTGCCTTCAGCTCAAAATAATGCTTATGATAAAGAGGCGTATTTGGGGGTGGCATGTTCTGGTCCCCTTCATTCTCCAACCACCACCAGCAAAATCATGGCTATAAAACATAGGTTAATCTTCCATGCCCAGAAACCTCTGACCCCTAAGCAAAAAATGGCCAGAAAGTAAAGCATGAGGGAGAATAGGAAAACCTTCAGATAACTCAAGCCTAAACTAATAAACATTTCTATAATGAGTTGCCTCTGGAATATACATATTTTTGATATTCAAAATGGAAACAGCAGAGGCACCTGGTCTGACTCTTGGTTTTGGCTCAGGTCATGATCTCAGGGTGATGAGATCAAGCCCAGTGGTGTGCTCTCCCACTCAGTGGGGAGTCTGCTTCAGGTTCTCCCTCTCCCTCTGTCCCCTTTTCCACTTCTTTCTCAATAAATAAGTAAATAAGCAAATAAGTAGATAGATAGATAGATAGATAGATAGATAGATAGATAGATAAAGAAAGAAAGAAAGAAAGAAAGAGAAAGAAAGAAGAAAGAAAGAAAGAAAGAAAGAAAGAAAGAAAGAAGAAAGAAAGAAAGAAAGAAAGAAAGAAAGAAAGAAAGAAAGAAAGAAAGAAAGAAAGAAAGACCAGCAACATTGGAAGGTGAAGTCCCCCAAGGGGCTATAACTGTCTCTTCTCAGAAGGAGGACCCAGGTGTCCTTGCAGGGATTCTACAGAATCTCTGACCCAGGTCTGTCCATTTGACTGCAGAGAAGCTCCACCCAGAGACAGGGGATCCAAGTAGAGAAATCTAGAAACTAGAGGGAGGATGTCAAGATGTCTTGTTTTTCAACCACCATGGGCTTCCATGAGGACTGTTGGCGAGGAGAGCAAAAAAATGGGAAGGCAAGGAGGCCCTGGGCCTGTTTCTCAGGGGGCTCTGGGGCTGAGCTAAGCCCATCCTACACAGACCCACTGTCAGTACACAATAATGGAGCACTAAAGAGTCTCCTTTGGTGTGCAGTGATAGAGCACTAGGGATTCACCAGGCACCATGACTGAAAGGGGGCTATCTTGTACCTTTGCTACCTCACAGGCCAGGGCTGCTGAGTTGGTGAGAAGCTGCCTGCCACCTAAAGGAACCAGACTGAGCCTCAGCCCACCCCAAGCTGCAGGTTCCTGGGACCCTGGTCCTCCAACACTAGCTCTCACTCCCAGGCTGAGGGACGATTGGATATAGAGTTTGTAGCAAACACAGCTGTGAGGCTGAGGACCCAGGGATCTGCAGCATCCTCAAGGGCTATTAGTCACCCACTACTGGCCTCAGTTCACACATGCTTCAATCCCAGAACCACCGGGAACTCTGTGCCCCTTGGAAAGTGCAGAGGTGATTTAAGGAGACACACTGTCCTTACCCTGATCGGTTTGCCCCAGAGAAAGCAAATATTTTACAATATTTATTATTGCTGGTTATTACTACTATTAGTGCTCAGACAAAATTTTGCCAATTAGTCCTGGTTCTAAAAGACTCTCAATCTAGAAACTAGAAAACCAGCAACATTCAACCCCTACTCCTCCCTTCCCCTATGCCATTTCCCAGCCCCCAGACCTCTGCACATGTGTAAAAATCTAATGAATTGGTTAAGTACATGGATTCTAAAGCCAGCCTAGATTCATTTCCTTTTTTTTTTTTAAGATTTTATTTATTTATTCATGAGAGACACACACACAGAGAGAGAGAGAGAGAGAGAGAGAGAGGCAGAGACACAGGCACAGGGAGAAGCAGGCTCCATCCAGGGAGCCCGACATGGGACTTAATCCCGGGACCCCGGATCATGCCCTGGGCCGAAGGCAGGCACCCAACCGCTAAGCCACCCAGGGATCCCCCTAGATTCATTTCCTAACTCCATCCCTCACTAGTTGTGTGTGATTCTGAATGAGTTTTATTAAGCCTTTCAGTACCTCTTCTTGCAGTTTGTAAGAGAAAGCTAATCAGAGTACCTCCCTCATTTCTTTTTTGAAGGTGATTAAATGAGATGATGTGTATCACTTATGTGCACGCCAGGCTCATTGTTCTCGTGGGCATGGCGTTATTATCATCATCATCCTCTAGTACCTCTGTGTCTAGTGTAATGGAAAGAAAAGCAGCTTCGGTCTAAAACAGTCTTGGGTTCAAATTCTGCTTCTGCTACTTATCCATAGGGTAATCTTAGACAAACCACTTAACCTCAGTTAGGCTCCAGTTCCTCAACTGGAACTTCTTTCCCCCCAACAACGTGGTCAGCACCAAGGAGAGTCACACAAATAAAACCTCCAGTCTGGAACCAGCTTGGCACCTGGAGGGTGCTCCATAGCCATCTGCTAAAGTCCTTTCATTTCTTCAAGACCAACTTACATACCACCTCTCCTCAAAGTCTTCCAGACCCCATGGAACCAATGATTCTGTCCCTTACCATTCCATACCCCTCATTTATTTTTACAGCAAAGTCCTATATTAATTTTTTAGGGTTGTCATAATAAAGCAACACACAATTAGTGGCTTTGATAGCAGAAATTTTCCTTATGGTTCTGAAGGTGGGAAGTCCAAGATCAAACAGGATTCACTTCTCCTGAGGTCAATCTCCTTGCCTTGTAGGTGAGCACTGTGTCCTCACATGGCCTTTCCAGTCCTATCACATTAGGACCTCATAGCACTGGTTTAGGTCATGTGACCTCATTTAAGGTTAATTACCTCTTTAAAGGCCCCGTCCCTAAATACAATCACATCGAGGGTTAGGGCTTCAACCTATGAATGATGAGGGGACACAATTCAACCCTGACCAGGTTCCCTACCATAGTGCCTGGCACAGTCCAAAGCAAAGACGTGGACTCAGGCGTAGACGGAGCATGTGTCAATGGCAACCTCCTCCACGGCTGGACAAGCAGGTAAGAAGTGGCCTTGTCTCAGTCAGTGTCACGCTGGTGAGAGGGGGACAATATATTATGATAAAAGAATTTTATAAAACTCTTTCTCTCCCAAGCTCCAAAACATTCATTCACTCATTCAACAAGTATGTGCGAGGCATCGGCAGATTCCTTTTTTGTGGATCTCATGGTCCAGTGGAGGAGGAAATCATTAATAAGAGAATCCTTCAGATACGTGTAGACTCTGGTAGTGCTGTGAAGGAAAAACACAGCATGGGGGAGGCAGTGCCCTGGGGTACCTGAGCCAGCCTGGGGGAGTCTGGAGCTTGCTGGTCGGGTCAGATGACAGGCTGGCCTCCCTCTGAAGGAAGCACCTTGAGTCCATGACTACCCGCTCCAGGACAGCAAAGCTTTAAGGAAATTGTTCTGGGCAAGCCCGGGCTAAGGCTCCCTCCCCCATCACCTGGATCATCAGGGTCTGCACCCTCCCATCTCCCCAGAGCTGCATGTTAGTCAGTTACCTGCTCAGAATCTTAGTAAAATTTCTTCAAAGAGGAAAAAAAAATTTAAATAGCAAAACCAAAAGAGATCCTATGACACAGTTTTCTGGCAAGTTCAAGCAGGAAGGTGGGCGAGCTGCTTAGCTGCACCTCGGTTAACAGAGCCCCCTTCCCATTCACGTGCACATGGGGGGCGAGAGGAAGACCAGGGTGCTGGGGCCCCTGCTCCTCTGCTCGGGCCTAGGACCCCCACCCCAAGGAAGTATCCCTCAGCTCCCTGTGATCTCTTGGGTCTTGTGAGGGCTCCCTCTGAGACAAAGACAATTCTAAGAAAAAACAATCAGGCAAAGGAGGCAGGCAGAGAACAATGAAACACTTAAGTGGGATCTCAGCTTGGCCTAAAAAACAAAGAAGAAAAAAATCTCTTGTTCTCATGAGAATGCTGGCCTGCTGCTCATAACCAAGGCCAGCCACAGGAAAGCTGTGAAACCAGAAAACCCACTGCCTCACACATCCCCCTTCCTGGTGCATCAGGTTTCAGAAGACGCCCTTCACCTTCACCCCCACTCACGGGAGGGAAGGGCAGTATGACATCATCACTCAGCTGGCGCTAGGAGTTTGCCGTGTACCACATCTCAAGGAGCATTTGTCGTGTCCCTACTGTGTGCTCGGCATATGCCAGGAATGAGTGAGATGTGGCCCGGATGCAGGAGGGAGCTGACCAGGGACCAGAAATCTGTCGGGCCCCGCAGTGGGGGTCGTGAGGGGCCTAAGTGAGCCTGGGAGGATCCTGCACAGGCTTGAGAGAGGAAGTGAGGATGTCAGGCTGACAAGTAGGCAGAAAGTATTTGAGGCACAGGGAGCAACATGGGCAGAAACGCAGAGGCATGAAATAAAATAATGTTTTAAAATGACAAATAGTTGCATATTGCTGGAGTGGCAAAGAATAAAGGAGAGAAAAGTGGAACTCATAGAAACAGAGTAGAATGGGGGGGTAAGGGAGATGGGGAGGGTTGGTAAAAGGGTACAAACTTTCTTTTTTTTTTTTTTTTTTTTTTTAGTCTTTTTTTTCAATTTTCACTTATTTATGATAGAGAGAGAGAGAGAGGCAGAGACACAGGCAGAGGGATAAGCAGGCTCCATGCACCGGGATGCCCGATGTGGGACTCGATCCCGGGTCTCCAGGATCACGCCCTGGGCCAAAGGCAGGCGCCAAACCGCTGCGCCACCCAGGGATCCCTAAAAGGGTACAAACTTTCAGTGATAAGACAAAGTCTGAGGATCTAATGTCTAAAGTGATTATAGTTGATAATATTGTGTTACATAATTGAAATTTGCCAAGAGAGTAGGACTTAAATGTTCTCACCACATACAAAAGGTAGCTACAAGAGGTGATGGGTTAATTAACTGTGGGGTTGTGGGCCTCCTTTCACAAAGTATATGTCGATCAAATCATTACCTTATGCACTTAAAACATAGTATAATTTTATTTTTCAATTACACCTCAATAAAGCTGGGGAGAAAAGAATGAGAGAGAAAAAGAAAGAGGAAGGGAGAAAATGTTGGGTAGGAAGGTGAATACCAGATCATAACAGACCTTAGGTGCCATCATTATGGACTCTGAACAGAAAAAAAAATTTTGTATGATCAGATTTACAGTTTAGAAATATCTTTCTGATACAATATAGAGGCAGGGAAATGATCGGAAGATCATGAAACAAATCTAGACATGGGATGAAGAGAATCTGAACCCAGGTGGTGGTGACAGGAAATGAAGAGAAGGGGAAAAAAAAAAAAAAAGAGAAGGGGAATGGACCCTGTGGATATTTCAAGGTCTATTCCCCTGGGGAAAAGAAAGTAGAAACAATTGTGGTATCATCTTGGGGAAAACTGAAGTAGAAAAATTGTAGTTAAGAATGTGGGTGTTGGAGTCAGCTCAGGAGTTCAAGGCCCAGCTCTGCTACTTACTAACTGTGTAGTACTGGGCAAGTCACTTAATCTCCTAGTACTTTCATTTCTGCATTTATAACGAGAGATAAAAAATATTCCTTGCCTTACAGGTTGCTAGGATGATAAATCAACAAAAGTAAAACACTCAAAGCAGCCCACCTGACACATAGTAAGCACCTTAGAGAGGTTGGATATTATTAGTATTAATGGACGCAGAGAAAGAAGAGCATCTAACTTAGAACAACTAAGTTAAGAAAATGGACACATCTGTTCCAGTTTGTACTTTGTTTCAGGCAGAGCTTGTGGTTCTCTGCAAACTGACTCTGTTCAGACTGGGCTCAAACTCCTAGGTGTCCTAGCCTGTGCAGTCTTTGAAATTTCTGTTCAGCCCTCAGCCCCTGGGCATCATGCACTCATACCCTGCACCCTCCAGCACTCAGTGGCCAGGACTCCGTGTGCACATTGTCACATACTTTCCAGGCCCCATGCCAGCCCCCATTCCTCATCTCTGGTAAAATTGTAGCTTTCCACCAGAAAATAGAAAGAAGAAACACTTTCCAGTTCATTTGATGAAACCTCCATAATCTTAATACAAAAATCTAATAAGCATATTATAAGAAAATAACAGATCAATAATCTTCATAAACATAGATGCAAACATGAACAGTAAAAGACTAGAAAATAGAATCAAGCAATATATGAAAGGGAGGTTTCTCCCTTTTATCTCTTTATTGGCTTATAATCAATGTAAAGTCTGTTCAACATTAGAAAATACGTCAGTGTAATCCACCATATTAATAAAATAAAGGAGAAAAAATATATGATTATTGCATCAAATAAAGAAAAAAGCACTTTTAAAGTTTTAGCACCTTTTCATTACAAAAACTCTGAAAACTGAGAAAATAAGGGAACTTCTATTTTGATAAAGCTAACACTTTACTTAATAGAAAAATATAGAACATGTTCTTATTATGACTGAGAATATAAATAATGTCCACTTTTATCACAACATTTCAACATGTTACTAGAGGTCCTGGCCCGTGAAGCAGGGCAATAATAAGAATTGTATTACACAGAAATTGAAAAGGAATAAGCAAAAATTTATTCAAAGACAACACAGCTGTGTTTGTAGATAATCTTAAGGAATCTACAAAAAACTCCTAGAACTAATAAGTGAATTTAGCAAGTCACAGAATAATGACATCAACCATTCACAAATTATTTTTAAAAATATTTTGGTGAACAAAAACTGAAAAATTTAGATATTTAAAACAGCAGCAAAAACCTTAAAAAACTTACAGTCTGGAAACTGCCAAACACTGTTGAGGGAAATTAAAGACCTAAACAAATAGAAATATATCACGTTAATGAATTAGAACATTTAATATTGTGAAAATGTCAATTCTTTCCAAATTGATCAATAAAGTTAATACACTCCCAATCAAAATTCCCACAGAGTTTTCTTGTAGAGATTGACAAGTTGATTTTAAAATGAGTGTAGAAAGAGAAAGGGCCTAAAATAGTCAAAACCATTTTGAAAAGAAGAATAATATCAGAAGACTTATACTACTTGAAATCAAAACTTACTTTAAGGCTACAGCAATCAAGGGGGTGTGGTATTGACAGAAAGACAGACATTACCTATAAGGTAAATGGAACAGAATAGGATCCAGAAACACACTCCTACACACACACACACACACACACACACACACGTTTTTGTTTTTGTTTTTAAAGCTTTTAACAAACATATCAACCCAATTCAGTGGGATATGAAATCGTTTTTACAATAAATGGTACTGGAACAATTGGATATTTATAGGGAGAGGAAGAAACTAACAACCTCAATACGTACCTCACACCACAGCAGGGATCAAATCAGAATAAGACCTAAATGTAAAGTCTATAGAACATCTAGAAGAAAACTTAACAGAAAATCTTTGAGACTTTGAGGTAGGCAAAGATTCTTTAGGATTCAAAAGGCATCTACTATAAATGAAAAAAAAATGGATAAAATGAACTTTGAAATCAATTTATCTTGTGCTCTTTAAGAAGTTCATTTGAGAAAGTAAAAAGTCAAGTCACAGATAGGGAGAAAATATTCATAAAATATATCTGAAACAAATTGCTTTACTTACAATATACAAAAAAAACTCGAACAAGACAACCCAGTTTTAAAATAGGCAAAATACCTGAACAAATAAAAGAACATTTATGAAAAAATGCTCAGCATCAATAGTCATCAAAGAAATGCGACTTAACATGACAATGAGATATCACTTCACAGTCATCAGAATGACTGAAAGGAATAAGACTGAAAATTAATAAGACTAAATGTTAATGAGGATGGGAAAAAATTGAAGCTCTCGTAAGTTGGCTTAACAACTTTTTATAAACTTAAACAAAAAAAATAAACTTAAACACATGCTTACCACATGAGCCAATCATTCCACTCCTAAGTATTTACAATAAAATTATAACATGTGCAAAAGACTTGTACACAAATATTTCTAGTAGCTTTATCCATAATTGCCCCAAACTGCAAGCAACCCAAAAATATCTATCAGGAGGTGAATAGAAAAATTGTAATATAGCTAGTCGGTTACCCAGAAATAAAAAGGTACAAAGCACTGATTCAAGCAACAACGTGGATGAATCTCAAAAACATGACACTGAGTGAAAGAAGCCAGATACAACCAACTATGTCCTGTAGGATTCTATTTACATGAAGCTTATGAAGTGGCAAAACTAATATCTGATTATAAAAATCAGGGAGTGGTTGTATTTGAGAGCAGGGATAGCCTATAAAGGAATACAGAGAACTTCCTTGACAGTGATGGAAGTCTTCAATATCTTGATTGGAATGTTGATTACACGAATATTTCGATTTGCCAAAAGACAGAATCATACACTTGATATTTGTGCACGTCCATCTATGCAAATTTTACTTTAGTTTTTAAAACAGCAAGAAGAATAAATTACAAAAAAAACCCCACAAAGCTAGCAAGCAATTCTCTTCAACTTAAAAATAATCTTTTCAATTTACCCAAAGTAGTTAAAACTTTATGTCCATGCAAACCTGCACACAGATGTTTGTAGCGGCTTTATTCACAATTGCCAAAACTTGAAAGGAACCAAGGTGTCCTTCAGCAGGTGAATGGATAAACTGTGGCACATCCAGACAATGGGATATTATTCAGTGATAAAAGGAAATGGGCTATCAAGCCATGAAAAGACATGGAGAAAACTTAAATGTGTATTGACAAGTGAGAGAAGCCAATCTGAAAAGGCTACATTTTGTATGATTCCAAATATATAACATTCTGGAAAAGGCAAAACTATGGAAACAGTAGAAAGAAAAAGATTCGGAGAGATGATTTGGGGAGAGGAAGGGGTGACTAGATGGAGCAATTGTCGCAAATGTGCCACTCTGGTGGGGGATGTTGACAGTGGGGGAGGCTGTGCTTGTGGGGGGCAGGGGAATATATGGGAAATCTGTGTCTCTTCCCCTCAATTTTGCTGTGAAACTAAAACTTACACTCTAGGGGCTCAGTGGTTGGGCATCTGCCTTTGGTTCAGGTCGTGATCCTGGGAGCTTGCTTCTCTCTCTTTCTATGTCTCTGCCTCTCTCTGTGTGTTACTCATGAATAAATAAATAAAATATTTTTTAAAAATATGCTCTAAATAATTAAAGTCTTTTTAAGTATTTTTTAACTCTGCAACACCACATCAGAAGGTTTGATATAACAATTTAAAAGAAAAAGAGCACAAATAATTTCTACATAACAATATAATGTAACAGTGTAACGTAAAACGTAAAACTCCTCTGTCTGTTGTGTTGGGTGCAGAGGATACTAATGAACAGACAGCACAGACTCTGCCCTGGGGAGCACACAGCTTTGTAGAGAAAAAACAAAATTGATAATGCAAGCGGTGATGGTCAGGCAAGTGCTATTAAGGAAAAGCTCAGGAGGCCCTGAGGTTAGCGGCAGAACGCCTCTCCTAGTTTCAGGACCATGGAGAGATTCCCTGAGGAGGTGACACACGTTGAGTCTAGGAAGTTGTGTGAGCAACGCCAAGAAGCTGGAGAAGTGGCCCCAAGCCAGAGCTGCATCTTAGCAGAGCCCAGGTGAAAAGGAAGGTGGCCAGTGTGCCCTGAGCACGCACAAGAAAGGAGACAGGGCCTGGAGGTTAGGCTCACAGCAGGCCCAGCCCTCAGAGCCTCAGGTTAAAGATGAGGGAGTTGTAGCTGTAAAGCAGCATGAAGTCATTGAAGGGAATAAGCATGGCATTGACACGGTCAATTTTGTCCTTTTAAAAGATTACTTTGGGTGCCGAGTGAAAAAGGGTGTACCCCAGCACTACCTATTAGAAATATAGTGCAAGTCGGGGTGCCTGGATGGCTCAGTCGGGGCACCTGTGTGGCTCAGTTGGCTGAGCATCTGGCTCTTGGTTTCACCTCTCTCTCTCAAATAAATTTTTTAAAAATCTTTAAAAAAAAAAAAAAGGAAATATAATGTAAGCCACAAATGCAGATCACGTGGGTAACTTAAATTTTCTAGTAGCTACATTTGTGAAATGTAAAAAAAAAAAAAAAAAATCAAACCAGATAGAATTGATCTGAATAATATGTTTTATTGAACTCAAAAGTCCCCAAACATGTCCATTTGTTGTTTTAGGCCTTTAAACTCTAGTGTGCTCGCTGTACATCTCACTTCAGGCAGGCCACACCTCAGGTGCTCAGGAGCAACAGAAGGAACTAACACCTACTGTGCTGTGGCCAAGTGCGTCTACACTGAGGCAGAGCTGGCTGAGGGATCAAGGAGGATGAGGATGGTGGCCTGAGACAACCATCGGAGAAAGAACTGCCAGCTGTCAGGACTGATTGTCAACACCTCCAATAAACTCCTCCTTGCAGCCTGGCCCCTGAGCTGTGTCACATCTAACACACAGCAGCATTTGGTAGCTGAGCATCTCCCCCTTGAAACAGTCCCCCTCCTTGACTTCAATCAAGCACATCGTACCCTCCCACTTTTCTTTTTTGACCTCACTGGCTCTTCCTCCTAAGGCTTTTTGGCTCTTTCTTCCACATCTGTCTGTCCTTCAACATAGGAGGGCTCCAGAGCTCAGGCCTGCGTCCATTCTCTCCCCTGTCTATGTCCACCCGCTTCTCTGCTGAGCCCACATGGCCCTGTAGTCTTCAATATCGTCTGCAAGCTGGTGACTCCCAGATGAATAGCCCCAGCCCAGATCCTTTTCCTAAACTCCAGATTTATAAATCTAGCTCCTGCTTCACAACCATACATGGGCATCTGATAGGCATCTTAAACTTCCCATGTCCCAAACTGAACTCCTCATCTTCCTCTGCAACCCATCCTTCTAGCTGCCTTGAGTCATCCTTGACACTTGTTTCTCTGTCATAACACATACACCCAGTTTTGTCGTCACCTCCTCACACAACGTAGGTGCCCATCTTTTGCCTGGAATATTGCAAGAGTCTGCTAACTCATCTTTCTGCTTCTACTCCTTCTTCCTCTATACAGAAGCCAGAGTAACCCTGTTAATGTACAAGTTCATCCCTCTCCTTTCAAAACTTTCCAAAGGCTCTCTACTCCACTAATGGTGAAAGCCAGTCTTCCTAATGGCCACGAGTCCCAGTGCAGCGTGTCCCTTAAATCTCTGACCATTTCCTCTTCTCTCCCTCTGTTGTCTAGCCCTGCTGGCTTCATTGCTTTTCCTCAACATACTAGCAATTTCCTGCCTCAGGGCCTTTTCAATTACTGTTCTCTGGAATGTTCTTCGATAAAACAGCTCTTAAACAGCTCTCGCCTCTTAAATTTTTGCTCAAAGATTACTTTCTCAAGGAAGTTACCTGACTGCCCTATCTAAAACGGGAAGCTGAGCACCCTCATCTTCTTCTCTGTTATGTTTTTCTTCATAGAACTTATCACTTGCTAGGCTATGTAATTACCTATGAATTTGGTGTATTATCTATCTTCCCTCACTGGAATATAAGAAATGGGGGGATTTTGTTACTTTTTAACATATCCTGAGCACTAGAATAGTACCTGGCACACAGTAGGCATTCAACATTGGATGAACTAGTTAATTAAGTAATGAGATGGAATGAGATAGGGTGCAATGAGATGAGGCAAGATTAAATGGAATGAGAGGAGGAGTCAGTCAAGGTCACTCTCAGATTTTTAGCCTCTAGTACATGGCAAAACATCTGTAGCCTGAGAATGTCTTCAAATTGACTTCAGAGAGCCACCCAGGAGTCATCAGATGCTGCTGGCTTCAACAGCCACACTTGTGTGATCCCGAGGGGTAGCTCACTGCTACTTCCCATGAAACAGAACAATCTTGACCCTCAGGTGCTCCCAGGAAATATGTCATCCCTAAGTAGCCGAGTTTCTCAGTAGTTTCAGCCCTGAGGTATTTCTATATTAACCGTATTTAATGGGAAGTTCTAAAACACACAACACACTCTCCAGCCTCCTAAAAAAGTGTTCAAGTTAACTTCTTGATGAATTCCGGATCATCATCATGAGTGAGAGTGCTATCAGAGGAAGTGTTCCAGAGAGTCTGCAGGTAGAGAGATATTTGCTCTTCCACTGAATATTCACAGAGTTTGTGTCTGGTCATGATAGTTCAATCATCTTTACAGTCAAGATCCAAGCTGTCCTTTCTGAACATGGCCACAGATCCTTTCTTTCTTCGATAAAATGCAGCCTTAAAATACAGTCAAAGCTTATCCTTATTGTGATGAAATTAAAAGTAGGTTCTGGTAAGAGATTTGCCTATGGTTAATGTGCAAGAACTGTTGCACATAAAATGTGGAGCATCAGTTGTCAGGGTACTTGATAGAAGAGTTTGCCAGACAACTGGTGTGTTATTTTACAACTCATAATTGAAATAAACTTTTGAGAAGGTCAATGTTTCTTTCAGAAGTGGGAGTGGGGGGGAGGGGGTAAGGAGAATGAGCCTCAGAATTCTAGTCAGCTATTGGTCCAAAGTCCAAAAGGAGAGGAATGAAGTATCTGAGACTTATCAGGGACCTGTCAGTTTCTCAGCAGACTCTGCTCTTCTCTAAGTCTTAACTGATATTTCTCACTGTTTCCCACTTCTATCCAGGGATTGCCAGCCACAACCCTGTCCTTCCTCTTTTCTTTTTTAAAAAAATGTTTTAATTTTAAAAATTTTTAAAGATTTTTAATATTTATTTATTTATTTATTTATTTATTTATTTATTTATTTAGAAAAAGAGAGCATGAGACAGAGTGGCAGCAATGGGGCTGGGATGGGGAGAGTGAGACTAAAATCAAGACTGAGCCACCCAGGTGCCTCTGCCCTTCCTTCTTGCTCCTTCCATGCCCATGCTCCCAAATGCCTTAATTTAGCATCTGCTCTGACCCAAGGCAGCAAATCAACCATTTTATGTTTCTGAGCCACTTGGGCACCTGGAGGACAAATTCTGTCTTTCAGATCTTACACAAGACCTGCCTCAAGAGCAATCCATTAAAAAGGACCCACTTCCCTAGCAAGACACTTACCAGTCCCTTTTTCCCATGTCTATTCACCATAGAAGTGGACAAGCCCAGGCAGATTTTGCTTTTCCCCCATTTAGCCTTGCCCTTTACTAGGAGCCCACCTGCAGGGCACTCATTCCTGACAAGTCCTGGTGATGACTGGTTCCCATGCCTCAGGACCCCTTGGTATTTCTGAATGATGTAGTATCCTCCCCTGTCAGTCAGACCTGGCTTGAACCTCTCATCTTTGGATTTCAGGACCCCTGGTGAACCTCAGCAACCCTACATTAAGGATAGATAGCATGTTCCTCTTACTAAAGATGTGGCGCTGTCCAAATAGGAAGATTCTGTACGAAAGCAATGAACAATGTCTTCTAAAACCCTATCAGTGGGTAACCAAAAAGGCCATATTTGGAGAAAATGAGAGTTAAAATTGCAGTATATAGCCTTCCATACACATAAGGATAATTTTATAGCTGAAAGATAATCATCATCTTGCTGGCTGTGGTAGGCAGTATAATGGCCCCCACAGATATCCACATCTCAATGTCTGCAACCTGGAAATACATCACCCCATATGGCAAAAGGGACTTTGAAAATGTAATTAAGACTAAGCTCCTAGAGACCTAGAGAGTATCTTGGATCATCCAGGTGGGTCCAACATAATCAGATGAATCCTTAAAAGCAGACAATCTTTCCTGACCATAGTTAGTCTGAGATGGGGCTATAGAAGAAAGATCAGAAGGATGACAGACATTGCTGCTCTTGAAGATGGAGGGATGCTCCAGGAGTCAAGAAATATAGGGGAGACCCTAGAAGCTGGAAAAGGCAATGGCAACAACAGATTATCCACTAGAGCCTCTAGAAAGGAATGCAGCCCTGCTAACACCTTGGCTTTAGCCCAGTGAGATCCATGTGGGACTTGTAACCTACAGAACATTGAGATAATAACTTTGTGGTTTTTTATGTCCCCTCCCTGCAAAAAACCAACAGGAAACATCACGGAGATGGAGCCTTCTGCTACTCCTGTTACCCAGAGTGGAACATGTGCCAACTAAGACATTTGGCTCGGTATCTAGAGATGGTCTGGAGTGACAGATGTTTTTAAGTGATGGAATCTTTGAATGCTAAAGAAACTGGCTCAGTTATCCTTCAATCCCTCAGGCTATTAAAAAGCCACTGAACCAGAGAGTGATCTGTCAATGACCCCCCTGGACTTGGAAAGAGATGATATGCTTCCCCAGTCTTGCCTCCTGGCCACGCCTATCCCCTTGGCAGAGCAAATGCCCTCAGTAGACTGGGGGATTTACATATAGTGCATGTCAGATTTGGGTGCTTCCTGAACAGAACTTGGTTGCTGAGCCCAAACATAGCTCCAACTCTAGGAGGCAGAAAGGGAGCTGCTTTGGAAAAACAGGGAGCAAAGCTCATGGCAGTAACCAGGCTTCCCTCATACACAGGCAGACAGATAACCCTGATAACAACCAGCCTTTATGGGACATGTAAAATGTGCCAAGCACAGTGCTAAGCATTTGCCATACAGTCCTTCCCTTAAGGCAGTCTGCATGAATAAGACAAAATGGCATTTTCCAACTGTTCTTAGTATATTTATTTCAAAAAGATGCTGTGTGAAGCTATGATAAAGTCCATCCCTTTTGGACAGAAGCAGTGATGGCTCACCCTACCCCTGCCCTCCTTGTGCAGAATACACAGGGCTTCCCACTAGAGTCCAGGAAGCTCTATCAGCCCTCCACTATCACCAGTCCCAGGCCATTGCTCATCGGACTTTGACAGGCCTCCTAAAATCTCCACAGAGGAGAATGTTTGCAGGCTGCAGGTTTCCTCCTCATTCACTCAGTACACATTTACTGAGCCTACAGCATGTGTCAGGCCCTCTACTCAGTGCTTGGAATACATTAGTAAATGATGTGTTGATCCCTGCCCTCAAAGAACGTATGTTCTAGTGAGGGGAGGGTGACAATAAACAAGAACATAATAAATGATTAAATTATATAGTGTGCTAAAAGCCAAAAAAGGACCCTGGGGAAAAGGTAGAGCAGGAAACGGTAGGAAAGGGGAAAGCAAGGGGTGGGAGTGCAAGTTGCACATAGGGGAGTCACAGTGGGCCTCATTGAGCAAGTGACTTTGAGCAGACTTAAAGCAAGTAAGGGAGTTAGCCATGATATCTATGGGAACAGCAAAGGGAATGGCCAGTGCAAAGGCCCTGTGTTGGGAGCAGGCCTGGTGTGTTGGAGAAAGAACACGACTAGTGAGACTGAAGTGGAGTCAGGGCAAAGGAAGGCAGTAGCTGTGTTCAGAGAGGAAGAGGGTCAGGCGAGCCATTTGGGGTCCACGTGGCCAATGCCAGGCCTCACAGGATGAGAGCCACTGAGACTTTGGATCAGAGAAAGGGGAGAGTCTAATTTTCATCGTAAAAGCTTTATTGTGTCAGGAATAGAACAAACTTGGTCAGATTTGAGAATAGAATGAAGATGGTTAGAGTCAGCCTTGAAGGAGGGGAGACATGGTCAGTTCCTGGTTCTTTTTTGAAAGTGGAGCCCACAGGATGTCCTGATGGATTCATCATCTGGGGGAGCTGATAGAAATATTTTCTAGAGGTCCATGTTTCTCCCTATGCTACCAATCAACATTTTAAACCCATTCCAGGAGGAAAGAGAGCTTTCTTCACTTCATGAGATGTTTCCCAATAAGATGAACAACATCACGCCAAGATGCTGGGCTGTTGGCCAAGTGCACGCATGAGCTGAGCCTCTCAGAACAGGCATCAAGTCTGTGCCTCAATAAAACCCCCAATCTCTGCCTGCCTCCTGTGTAGTCCATGTTGCAAGTGTTCAGGTAGGAGGTGTAGTTAAGAGTAGAGTTCTGAAACCAAATTGTCTGCATTCAAACCCCAAAGTGGATACTTACTACTTATATAAGCTTGAACAAGGGACTTTCAGCTCCAGTTTAAAGTGTGGGTAACACTATTCCTCATAGGGTTATGTGCATGATGGCCCATGCTAACGATCCTGTGTCTGCAGTCTGGACATATTCTCAAACACAGCCAGAATCAACCAGGAGGGACATAAGGCTCTAGAAACTCTCCCCAAACCTACCCAAACCTACTTCCTCACCTCATATGTAGCAAGTGCACCTCCCAGCAATGCTTAACAGCCCTTCCTTAGCTTGGCTTAGAAATGCAAAGTTGGGGGTGTTTTCTCCTTGGAGACCTCCAAGGCCATGGGCACCTTAATGTTGTGTATAAACAAAAAACTTCAGATGAGCAATATGATCCTGAGAAGTCAGGCACCTCTACATGCACTGAGATGTAATTTGCAAATATTCCCACAAGAATGGAGACCCCCCCCATTTTTTCTCTTTTATGAACACAGGCCTGCTGAGTAACAGCCACATAAGTGAACTGAAGAGCAAAAGATGATGATGAATTCTTTAAAAAAAAATTTTTTTTTACTCACTTTTTAGAGAGAAAGAGAGCACGCAGAGGGAGGGGCAGAGGGCGAGGGAGTGAATCCTCAAGCAGACTCCCTGCTGAACGTGGAATCCAGTGCAGGGCTTGATCCCAAGACCCTGGGATCATGACCTGAGTGGAAATCAAGAGTCAGCCACTTAACGAACTGAGCCACCCAGGAGCTCCATGAGATGATGGACTCTTTGCAGGGATATAGTGGTGATGTGTGGGACGCCAGAGACTATTTTTCACACCGAATGTGTGAGAATAACTGAAATGTCAACACTATGTTTCAGTGACATCTGCTTTTCTTCATCTGATAGCTCCCTTTTATTTTGTTATATTAAGTATTCCTTATGTTTCAGGATAATTTTCCTTTCACAGTGTAAACAAATGCCTAGAAAAAAATTAATTTAAAAAAAATGACTTTAGTCATTTGGAGCAGCAACAGCAAAAAGTACCAGCTGAATTGAAGCCAACTTAAAATGAAATCGTTGGTACTTGCCTGTAGTTTAGATAAGTAGACATAATGTAAATATCGCATTATTATTCGGAATGAATGGGGACACCTCTGATCTAGAAATGTATGAGGCGTTGGGGGCGGGGGCAGGGGTTTTCCGTATCGTTGATTCTGGAATGGCTTCCAAATCAGTTGCAACTATTCTTAGGACCCAGTAACACCAGGTACCTCCTCGGTCACAGTTATGTAACACATCACTACACACGCGTGTGTGCAAACACACGATCACACACAGAAACCACAAACGCACACCTACATAATATGCATGTCCTTGCACACACCCCCAATGTGACACAGGTGTACAGTTCACATCCCCATATGCACACACCCTTTTAAGACACAAAGGCTCAAAAAACACATGCCCGCAAGACACACATGAATATACAGACACCTCTTGAAAGTGTGGGCATCACCCATGTGCCAACAAAACATAAGCCCTACATGGCCACATAAAACATGAGTAACACACAGCTGTGCCAAACACACACGAACACAAACACACACACTGACTTTTCTCTTGGCCCTCACAAGCCCCAGTTTCAAGATCTTGATCGAAGGACCGCACTTGGGCAGGGAAAGGGCCACCTAGACCATCTCAGCTTTAGTTTTGCCATAACTCAGTGTCTCCAGCAATCTAAAAGGCTACTATAAATATGCCCAAATCATCACAGTGGAGTCACATCAATATCTTATTCCGGGACAGTTGTGAAGCCTTTTGAATGAAAAGTAAGACAGTCCATGGACTAGGGATGGGACAATGTGTCTTTTCTATAAAACAAAACAAAACAAAACAAAACTGGTGAACACAGTATTAAGTGCTGACTTGACACAATTGTTTGAGCGGAGTGTGAGGGCAGGTATGAGTGAAACTTGGGACAGGTGGTTTTGATGAAAAATTTTCGCTGAAAGAGAAATCATTTCATATACAGAACGTGGATTCTAATTGTCGATATAACCAGACATGGCTTTAAAATGTACAAAAATGTTATACGTGATTTTATTAAGCTGTCAAGTGACAGAAACTCAAATTTTTGTGACTTAAACAAGACTTAAGAGGAAAAATCACTCTGTCTCATGTAGGGCATCCAGAGCTGGTATATTGACCCCATGTTAATCCAAGACCCAGGCTTCTTCTCTCTTGTTGCTCCAAAACCTTCAGCTTCAGATAGTTTCTCCCAGATAGTTTCCCACCCCCAGTCATCATGCCCAAATTCCAGCAAGCAAGAAGGAGGAAGGAGAAGGGCATGCCCCTTCCTTTCAGGAACACCTTCTGGAAGGTGCCATACAACACATCCATTTGTATCTCACTGGTCAGGACAGTTAAATGACTACACCTCATCGCAAGGGATGCCTAGAAATATGCTTTTAATTCTAGGTGGCCATGTGCCCAGCTAAAATTGGAGGTTCCATTATTATAGAACAGAAGGAGAATGGATACTGGAAGATAGTTTCTGGGTTCTGCCAATGCACTAAATACGACACATTTTTTAAAAGGATAAGTACAGCCTCCACTCAGAGGTAATCACCGCTAACATTTTGATAGGTAGCATATAGACATATACATAAACATAATTTCTTTTACAAAACTGAGTCCATGCTGTATACACTGGTTTTTGTTGTTGTTGTCTTCATTTTAGGAATGTCTCTTTATGACTATACGTAGATATCTATTCTTTTTTTTTAAAGTTCAAAAGAAAAATCTAATTAATCCGCATCCACCTAATAAAATAAGCATGTTATACAAGTCATTCGAATCAATCATTCTTGCTTGAAGCATCATCCAGCTTGAGGTACAGGGTAGGGCAGGGTCTCTAGCTGAAGGAACACCTGGGGCCACCGACACCCTGAAAACAAAGGTGTAAAGAAAATCCTTGGCTAGGATTGTCCTCTGTGTACATAGGAAGGAGGTCTGGAGGGAGGGGGAGAGGGAAGAGCCCAAGTTCTGCTGGCTAGATTATTGAGCTCATGATATTTTTGGAAAATTATTTTATGGATTCAGCTGTTTGTGATACTTAGGGCTTTATTCCCTTAGCAACCTCTCCTAGGTTTTAGAATCCTTCTCAGAAGATCAGGGGATTACATTTCAGATAAGCATCCAGAATGGTGAGTTATCTTAGCAGCAACTCAGAAGTCTCAGTTCCCGCTTGCTCTCCTTGATGGGCCTGCTTTTGTTTGCTTCTTCCCCGCAAGTATGTCACAGAAAAGCAGTCACTTTCTCCTCTCCACTCCCTGCTGTCTTCCTGAAGCATCCATTCGAATCATCTCTCCACTCAGAATCTGCCCCGCGTCCCTGTTTCCTCTTGCACCAAGTCCAAATTCTTCCACTTGACCTGTGGGACCCTCCAAAATTTGCTCACTGTCCCCCCAGCTGATTCCCTTTGCCTCAAGCCACCATGCTTTGCATGGAATTCAAGACACCTCAGCTCCCCTTTCCAGAGCAGAGACCTTTTCTAAGAAAGTGAGATGGTCCCACAGGGGCACGGGTGGGTAAAATGATGTGCCTGGTCCATGGCAAGGATCTGAATGAATGTGACTTTATCTCCCCTCTCCTCTTCTCCTGTAATTATTTCTCTCTGTTTAGGGATTATTTTCCGTTCAGAGTTTGCAGTGGGTTGTATTCCAACCAGATGTCCCTTGTCCAAGGCTGGTCTATTCTGTGCTCCCACTGGGCTGGGCTCTTCCATTACCGAGAGCCTACTGGCCTCCCTTGTAGCTGACATCCTAATCTCTGACTGCTCTAAGGAGCTCTGTCCCATAACTTGAGAGTCATGGTCTCCTAGCCCTGCCCAAAGGCTCTGCTGTCCTCATGTGCCATTACCCTCCTTGGGTAAATCATACAGCCCTGGCCAGAGAGTTGGGCTTTTGGCACTCAGAGGAGACTGCAGCCTCTCTAGGATCCAGGCTCTTCCAGGACTTTTCATGTCCCCAAAAGATCTCTGTCCTCTCTCTTCTCTAATAAATGTCAGAAAAGTTCTACTCTAAAGCCATGTAAATGCCTTTCTTAGGCTAGACAGGATGTATATGTTATCTTAAAAAAAAAAAACTTCATAAAAATACAATACTCTCGAAGAATCAAAACTAAAGTGAAAAAGAGGAAATTTCCTTCAAGTTTGACATGCAAAGGATTAATATCTACCATAGACTTGATCAGCTATATAAAACCAGCTTTAAATCCTAACGGACAGAGGTTAAAAACAGATCATTCAAATAAGAGAAAATTCAAATGGTTTGAAGAAAGAGAGACAAGTGGTCTACCTTAGTGGAAATCATATAAATATAATTGAAATCGTTAATGAGGTGCCGCATATGCCCTTCTAATTGAAAGAACATTTTAAAATAATAAAACCCAGTGCTATAAAAGCTGCGGAGAAACTTGTATACTTAAACAGAGTGTTATTGGCAGTGGTAAATGATTATAGTCATTTTGAAAAGCAATTTGGCAGTGCATTTCAAGAGCCATGAAAATGTTTCTGCCCTTTGGCTGACAATTTTCATGTCGAGATACTCATACAAGATAAAAATAATTATGCTCACGAAAGTAGTCTTTGCAGAGTTATCTACAAGAGCAGACATATAAACAATTTAAATGTCTAACTGTAGGAGAATGGTAAATTAAATACCACTCTATGTCTTCAATGTAATATTGTGCAGCCGTCAAAATGATAACTGTAAAGTCCCCTTCCATTTACCCTCTATTACCTGAGGTCTTCCTATTCAAATTTCACAAAGAATGACAAGGAGATCACTGAAGTGTTTGGCTCCCCACTGTTTAAAATTTACATGTATGGATCCATCTGGACCCCTTGTCATTCTTGTCCCTCCACCTGTTTTCCTGTTTCCTACCATCTCACCTCCTCAAATAGCTCCTTTCTCCCAAGTCAACCTTGGCCTCTCAGCCATCTCTTTCCCCCTTCAAATCTCTTCCATTTTTAAGGAAAAGTTCTCCCTTGAACTTACACCTCTATCTAGCTACTGCCCTATTATTCCCTTCCTCTTCAAGCCAAACAGCACTCCCCTTTCTCATCTTTCATTCATAGCCCATTCATGCCAGCCGGGCTGCCTACCATTGCTGTACTTTCAGTGAAGTCACCAATAATCTCTTGAAAACTGTTCCGCTAATACTTCTTCCTTGGCCTCTCAGGACATCCCTTGAACTCTCTTCCTCCTGAAACTCACCTTTCCTTTGACTTCTACACTTGCTCTCTACTCTCTGTCTATGGCTGGGTTCCCATGATATGTCCTGCTTCTCTGACTACTCTTCTCAACTTCCCCATCTCTCCATCAGTAAAGACTGTATTCCCCCAAAGAACTGTCTCTAGTCCTCTTTGCTTAGGTTTATCAACTCCCTTCAACTGGATTCAGATGAGTGGTGTTCAAATTCTGACTCTCTCACTTTCCAATCATGTGGTGTTACTTCACCCCTAATCCTCAGTATCTCTTCTGTAAAATGAGGATTATACTAGGATCTACCCGAAGGATACCTTGGTACAAATTCAATGAATAGTAGCCTTAGTATTATTATTATTATTATTATTATTATTAATTTATTTAGTACTTTAACTTACTTTTCCAATCTACACTCTCTACTGAGGTTTTTTTTTTTTAAGATCTTATTTATTTATTCATGAAAGACATAGAGATTGGCAGGGACACAGGCAGAGGGAGAAGCAGGCTCCCTGCGGGGATCCTGATGCTGGATCCCCAGGATCCCAGGATCATGACCTGAACCAAAGGCAGATGCTTAACCACTGAGCCACCCAGGTGCCCTTCTCTGCTGAGTTTTAGAACAACCCCTCTGTTCATCTTTACTGGGGATCTGCACCTGAATGTCCCATATTAAACTCGGTATGTTCACAATTGCATTAACCACGTTGCCTTTCTCCAATCCCACTCCAGTCCACACCTGAAATCTGGAAGTCATCCTTGATACCTTCTCTCCCTTTATCTGTCTGTCTACCTCCCCACCCACTTCCAGGCATGTCCCACAAAATACTCCAGGTAGAATTCTCGAAGCTCATTTCCTAATCACCAGAATAGTGAAATGCTAAAATGATGAAAGCTGAAAACCCTGGAGTCCTAGAGGAGGGTAGAACTAAAGATGAAAAGAGCTGGATTTCCAGACTGACTTTGTGAAAGGCTGTCTGCCGGTCAGAAAACCTGTTTTGAATTTCATGTGAGTAAGAAACAATCTTCTAGTATGTTATGTCACTAAAACCTGAAGAAATATCTTTCATAGCATCTAGATTTACTTTAAATAATATAATATCCAAAACAAGCAAAGGATCCATCAACTTTTCCAATCTCCTCCATCACTACCCCATTAGACCCCTCGAATCTCCTGTATAGATCCCTGCAACAGACTTCTCACAGGTTTGCCTCACTGTACTCTTACCCTTCTCTACTCCATTCATCATATAGTTGTTGGTAGGTAAGAGGGATCCAATCTGATTAAATCAACCACCCTTGCTTAAGAAAATATTTCACTGGTTCTCCATTACTTTCAGGATAAAGTCTAACTCCGGCCGTGGCATAGGAGACCAGTCCTGCATGAGTTGGTTCCACCTATCCAGTGTATCTTTGCTCTTGCTTTTTGGTCTGACATGTCAACCACAATTAACTACCCACAGTCCCAGTGGCCTGTGCTAGGCTTCTTTGACTTCATGCCTCTGAACTTGTAGCTCCCTCTGCCTGAAACACTTCCATGTCTTCCTAATTTAAATGACTGGTACTCGTCCTTCAAAATTCAGCTTGGGCACCATCTCTTCTGAGAGGCCTTTTCTGACTCCTCCAGCTAGGATGAGTCTTCTCCCAAGTGTCCCCATTACCGCTGTATAATCATAGAATCTTTACTTGTTTCTGAAGATGGGCACTTATTTTGGCTTCTTCATTTTCTGGCACAAGGTCTAGCATGTAGTAAGTGCTCAATAAATGTTTGTTGTGTGAATGATTAAGTAAAAGTAACTATAAAATAACTAATGCAAGACATAAAAATATTGACAACATACTCTTTATTATGAAGTGAAAATTTAAATTGTGTACTATGTATACAGTAGGCATACTAGGTACATAGAGATAAAATATGTATGTCCTAGATAATATGTATGCATGTGGTAAATTCTGAAAATAGTCATTCATTAAACATTTCTTGAGTACCTACTATGTGCCATATAGATCATACTGATGGAAAAATTAAGAACTGGTCCAATCCTCAAGAAGTTTATAATCTGGGGGGAAAAAAGAAAGCAATCCTAGCTAACTGATGGGACTATGGGTGAAAGTTTATCTTTCAAAATACCCACTAATGGGGATCCCTGGGTGGCGCAGCGGTTTGGTGCCTGCCTTTGGCCCAGGGCGCGATCCTGGAGACCCGGGATCGAATCCCACGTCGGGCTCCCGGTGCATGGAGCCTGCTTCTCCCTCTGCCTATGTCTCTGCCTCTCTCTCTCTCTCTGTGACCATCATAAATAAATAAAAATTAAAAAAAATACCCACTAATGTTTTACAATACATTTAAAAAGCAGTTTATAAGGCAGAAAAGGGTCATCTATAAACAGCTACTCAAAGTAATATTGAAGTTATGAAATTCAATCTCCATCATTTTGAATACATCTGTTCCAAGTAAAGCATCTTAGAGTTTTGGAGTCTACATACTTTTGCACACATTGAATGATATTTGTTTTGCTTTCCCATAATATTGCTGACATCTTGTACATAATGTACCCCTGATGTCCTGTGTGCCCTTGAATAATTCACTTTACCTCTCTGAACTTCAATTGCTCCACCTGCAAAGAAAATAACCCCAAAATCTATGTGATTGCTTCAAAGAATGAAATGAGATAAAGAGTATGAACTTGCCATGTGAGGTCCAAAGCACTTTGAAAATGTAGAGCGTGGTAGAAGATTTTTTTCTGTGTTACTTTTCTTTTTTTTTATTTTTTAATAATAAATTTATTTTTTATTGGTGTTCAATTTGCCAACGTACAGAATAACATTCATTTGGGGAATATAAATAATAGTGAAAGGGAATAGAAGGGAAGGGAGAAGAAATGGGTAGGAAATATCAGAAAGGGAGACAGAACATAAAGACTCCTAACTCTGGGAAACAAACTAAGGGTGGTAGAAGGGGAGGAGGGCAGGGGGTGGGGGTGAATGGGTGACGGTCGCTGAGGGGGGCACTTGACGGGATGAGCACTGGGTGTAGAAATGACAAATACCCACCATTTGCTTCAATGTGGATGGAACTGGAGGGTATTATACTGAGTGAAATAAGTCAATCGGAGAAGGACAAACATTATATGTTCTCATTCATTTGGGGAATATAAATAATTGTGTTACTTTTCAAAAATACCAGTAGGCCCAACTTTGTCATTCTCATGTCCAATAATCTAATCTAACTGAATCTGTATTGTAACATTAAACATATCTCTATAAAACCCCATGAAAGTTATTTTTGTTCTTTATGAAAAAGGATATATGTCTTTATTTTTTTAAGATTTTATTTATTTATTCACGAGAGACAAAGAGAGAGGGGCAGAAACATAGGCAGAGGGAGGAGAAGCAGACTCCTTGCAGGGAGCCTAACGTGGGACTCGATCCCAGGACCCCGGGATCACGCCCTGAGCTGAAGGCAGATGCTCAACCACTGAGTCACCCAAGCATTCCAGGACATATGTCTTTAAATGCTACTATTTTTCCTAATTTGTTTCTTATGCAAAAAAGAAAAAAATGTTGCTCACCACTGAATTGAATAAAAAATTTGTTCTGCAACTTGTGGACATGTAATGATAATAACAGTGGTCTGCTCTTTTTCTAAATTTGGTGGGAACATCAGGCTATGCTGACCTTCCAGAATAACAGCCCTTTGGAGTAAAGACTTCTCACCTGGCATGAAGCAAGACTATCCCTAATATGTTTGAACATGCTGAAGCAGTAGGTAGGTACCTGGGACATCATGACATACCTCCAGTGCCTGAAGGGGAGAGGAAAGCCTGGAGACAAGTGAGAGCAGAGAAATGAAGATATTTTGAATATCACTTGTCTGCCTCAGCATGTGTCCCCAAAAGATTACACTCCATCCAATATCCTGGATCTGGACAAACAATGTGGGCTTTTCAAAGGCCCTTTGTGATTGCTGCCTCTTTCAGCAACAATCTTTCTTAATAACAGCTTCATACATCTCGCTAAACACCTGCTCTCTTCCTGAGCCGTCAACATAAGTATCTGTGCACCATCGAATAGACTTATACTTTCCAGTAGAAAACTATACTGCTTGTCTCTAAGAACCACGTAGAGTGAGGGTGTGTCGTGGGTGGGGGGGTTCTGCAGATGTCCAGACACATGGGACAGAATTGTTAGCATGGGTCTTTCCAACCTAGTTTTATAGACAGCTTGACTGACTACAGCTCTAATTTTGTGAAACAGAATGGATTTGCAAAAATCTGGGCCAGGAGAGGGCACACCTGGGAAATGGCTGTGAACTCGGAACAAGGAAGGAGGCAGATGAACAGGTATCCCAAGAGTTACCAAAAAATAGAGGGTCCAGGACAACAAGAGTTTAGATTTCCCTGATGGGAACTATGGAGTTCATCAGAGCCAAAAGGGAAGCAAGTGTCAGTAATCATCTTGGACCATAAAGGAGGTTCTTGTGGGTGTAGAAAATAGAAGGTTTTCAGAGGAGATCTGGTTAATGCCTTACATTAGAAATTAAACTAAGTGACTGGATTGTTACTAAAATTCCTTTGTTGCAATTATTTCACACTCCAATCTGCCACTTCAGGAGTTTTGCTGCATGCTAAACTGATAAGGAAGGAGACGGTACGATCGCTTAGACAAGTGCTCTCAACCCTGTCTTTCTATCAGAGTCTTTAGAAAAGTTTATGCCCAGTTCTCACTCCATACCAAATGAATCAGAATCCTAGGGTGAGGGATTCAGGAATAAATAGTTTTTAGAAGCTTTCTATGTACTTCTAATGTGCAGCCAGTGTTGGGAATCACTGGCTTAGGCTGAAATGGGCAAGAGATACCCAGGGGAGCCAGAGAAGGAGTTGTGATTGAGAGGTTATAATTTCTGGGCATAACCTTAGACAAGGAAAGCATTCTCATGTTAGTGGTTGGATAGTGGTAGAATAAAAAGGCACCAGAGGATATGATGGGCATGTCACAGGGTTGGCAATGATGAATTTAACCTGTGACTACAATCCAGAAACCAAATTTCACATGCCCCACACATAGCCAGAACCAGACAAGCTGGTAGATGAATAATACATTTCATCAAGTATCAATGATCACAGAACAGAAATTCACTCAAGGTAGCTCAAGATTAGGAAGGTTCATAGTAGAGACACAAGTAGCAATCTCAAGGGATCCAGGGATCCGGACTCCCAGAGTCAGGAACCAGACCCTCAGCAACTAAAGTCATCCCCTTCATCTCTCAATCATTTTATCTTAATCTTTGTTCCTCTCTGCACATCTGCTTTATTCTTTCATTGCACCTGGCTCTCTCTAATTACTCATTTCACGCAAGGATCAACATGAGTGCTCCAGCCCTAACTTGTAATGATCTTTTATGTCCAGAGCTCGACACCGACTGGCCCTTTGTCACCAAGTGCCTTTAGTTCACATTTTCAAGAAGAGGAATCTGGTCACTGGTTCAGTAAAGGATGGCTGGTCTTACCTAGCCTTGGGTCAAGTGTCAATCTCCTTCCATAAGCTGGGCTGGGAGTGGAAAATGTCATATGGTTCATAGGCTGAACATTTTAGAAGACCACTGGAAGGGAGGATGTTTGGGAGGAACTGTTGGCAGAGCAGGTAATGAAGGGCATGTAATATTCATTCATAATTGGTGGCCATACCCCTTTCTTCTTTCCTCCCAAGAGATGGGTGGGCAGGGGGGCGATATAGAGAAGCTTGAAAGAATATGTTCTGGCTACTTTCAAGGTTCAGTCTAGCACCTGAGAGAGGTAACCACAGACTGGCACGACCAAAAGACAACCTACAAACCTTCAACCAGCATTTATGGACATAATTCTACATGTGCTATCTTCCTCCTAAAACCACCGAAAAGTCCACTCTTAGCAATGATGAAAGCCGCAGGATATCCAAGACACAGGATCTCTGTTCAAGTTGAATCTCACACTTTCTGCTGCTTGCAGCCTGTAAAAATGTAACACATTTAGACATTAAGAAGGATTCTCCTTCTCCTGGGCCTTTATCTGATTGTCTGGGAAATTTGTGATTAATGTGTCATTACGGTGGTTTGGCAATTCACTTGACAGTTGTAAAGCATTCTTGGCTTTTACATGAGAATCCCTTACTGAAGCTCAAAATGGCTCTTTTTAGAAACTTAGAACTTCAGTCAGTTTGAGGATTGATAAAAATGGTGATTGGAGAATTTTTAAAACTTCCCAGATGGAGAAACTGTGTATTAACTCTTTCCATGGTCCAACAGTATCTATTGCAGCAAAGAATTGAATCGTCTTTCTTTCCTCTAGAACTCTAGTTAAGTTCAGCTGCATTGAGGCAGGGTGTCCAGAAGGACGCTGGACTTGGGGACTATGTTTAGAGGGGAAAAGCCAGGGTAAAAACTCTACCTCCCACCCCAGCCTCTACACAGTCTGAGTTTTGTTTCAGTTTGGTTTTTCCTTGTAGAGCCCATGCAGCTAGAGGCAAAGTGAAGCCAGGAAAGGGAAGAAGATAAGGAGATACACAGGGAAAAGTAGGGGAAGCACCAATAACAAATGTTGTCTATTTTCACTTTTCCGAGAGCGTGTGGTCCCTGAAAACCATGGCTGTGACCTCAGTATTATGCCATCATGCCAACGCGCAGTCTAAAGCCTTAGAAGGAGTCGATTATTTCAGCTTTTGCCCAAGTACAACTACTGGAAATTCTGGCTGATTGAATAAAAAAAGAAGAAGAAGGCTACTACTTGTATTTTACTGACAAAACAAAACACCTTTAAACCAAAAGGATGATTTATCTGGGCTGAAAATAAAACTCCTGCCTACTGAAGTCTGGTGCAGCTGAGTTATCACTATTTTCATCCTGTAATTTGTTTTATAGGGTACTAATTAACAGGGCAAAGTCTGTTGCCAGGAAAGTAAATCACATTTTGCTGTTTTCTTCTTTTCTAACAAGACACAGACCTGGTATTTAATTGAAGAGCAAGTTCCAAGGGCACTATCCACACTGAAATGGGGAAACATTGGGCTAGGAAATTATGGTGAAACCTGCTGTGTAGAGTTCTAGAAAGTCAGTGGGCAGGGGAGGAAGGGACGGAGGGAGAGAGAGAGGAAATGCACAGGTTATTTCCCAAAACAGGAAAGAAAAAAAAAAAAAAAGACTGTTTTCCTCAAATGTCTCATCTTTTCTCTGTTTCCCACAAGTCTACATTTCTTCTCTGGCTGTACCCAACTGACACCCTGTGCCACAAACAACCTCTCAAAAATCTCATTTTCCCCTAGTCCGTTCATTCCTGTCCCCAACACAGTACTGTATGGTTTAATTTTTTTTAATTTTTTTTATAAATTTATTTTTTATTGGTGTTCAATTTTTTAAAGGTAGCGGGTCTGTGGTCAGGCCTCCCCGCCGAACCGTCCGCTGCTCCAGGGGCGGACTTGGCCTTGATGCTCTCGGGGCCCCGCGGGGCAGCTCACACCTGCACCGCCCCCCTCCCCAGGAGCTCCCCCTCCTCCAGGACTTCATTCCCCTCTCCCTCTCCTCCTTCCCTCGTCCCATTCCTGGACGCTCTGCATTGGAGGCGGCCGCTCCGGCTTCTCCTCCCTCCTCGGCCCCCCTGAGCCGTGCTTCGGGGGAGGAGAGACGGGGCCGCGGGGTTAGTGATGCGCGCGGGGCCCAGCGAGTGCAGCCTCGCACCCGGGAGCGGGGAGCCTGACGTCACCGCGCCCTGCCCATCCCTCTCCAGCGGGCGCGCTGCTCGCAGCCGCCTTTTCTGCCTCCGGCTGCGCCTCTCGCTCTCGGCGGCGCCCGCACAGCCACAGGCGCCCCGCGCTCTGCTCCGCGCGGGCCCCGCCGCCCCGCAGGCGGAGGCTCAGTCCGCGCGGGGAGCGCAGCCCGGCGCCCCGGCCCAGCGCCCATGGTCAGCGACTTCCAGGAGCCCTGACTCCCCAGGTGAGCAGCCCGGCTCCCGAGACCAACTTTGAGGGTGTGGACGGGGGAAGGGGTGAAGCGTGGCCATGCATGAGTCCCTCCAGCCGGAGAAACGGGGCCACGCCCGGCTGCACCCCCTTCCCAAGCCCCCCTTTCCCGGGGACCTCCGGGGCCTCAGAAACTTCGCTTTCAGCACCGCGGACAGCGACAGCGCCCGGGTCGGGAGGCCCCAGGCGGGACCCGAGCTCGGGGCGCACGGGTGCGTGCGCAACTCCAGGCACCCTCGCGGGACTGACCTGAGTGCAGGCGAGCATCTGTGCAAACACTCAGATCTGTCTGTGCGGACATTCGTGTGCATTGCACGCATACGCTCGCTCAGTCACTCAACAGGTATTTACTGACTTGAGGCCCTTCCTCGCTCTGCCTTGGGGTCCGGGGGTGGGGGGGGCGGTGGGCAATAGGAGCCGGGCACCTACGCCCCGGGAAGTGCCCGGCGGCTGGAACCCCACACCTGACGCTCGGCTCTCCTCTTCTCCACGCAGGGTGGCAGCGGCAGGCCGCGATGAACGCGAGCGCCTCCTCGCTCAACGAGTCCCAGGTGGTGGCGGTGACGGCCGAGGGGGCGGCGGCGGCGGCCACGGCGGCAGGGGCGCGGGACGGCGGCGACTGGGGGCCCCCGGCTGCGGCGGCGCTGGGGGGCGGCGGCGCGGCTAACGCGTCCCTGGAGCTGTCTTCTCAGCTGCCGGCCGGGCCGCCGGGGCTGCTGCTGTCGGCGGTGAACCCTTGGGACGTGCTCCTGTGCGTGTCGGGGACCGTGATCGCAGGCGAAAACGCGCTGGTGGTGGCGCTAATCGCGTCCACGCCGGCGCTGCGCACGCCCATGTTCGTGCTGGTGGGCAGCCTGGCCACCGCGGACCTGCTGGCGGGCTGCGGCCTCATCCTGCACTTCGTGTTCCAGTACGTGGTGCCCTCCGAGACCGTGAGCCTGCTCACCGTGGGCTTCCTCGTGGCCTCCTTCGCCGCCTCGGTCAGCAGCCTGCTGGCCATCACGGTGGACCGCTACCTGTCTCTCTACAACGCGCTCACCTACTACTCGCGCCGGACCCTGCTGGGCGTGCACCTGCTGCTCGCCGCCACCTGGACCGTGTCCCTGGGCCTCGGGCTGCTGCCCGTGCTGGGCTGGAACTGCCTGGCGGAGCGCGCCACCTGCAGCGTGGTGCGCCCGCTGACGCGCAGCCACGTGGCGCTGCTGTCCGCCGCGTTCTTCGCGGTCTTCGGCGTCATGCTGCACCTGTACGTGCGCATCTGCCAGGTGGTCTGGCGCCACGCGCACCAGATCGCGCTGCAGCAGCACTGCCTGGCGCCGCCGCACCTGGCGGCCACCAGAAAGGGGGTGGGGACCCTGGCCGTGGTGCTGGGCACGTTCGGCGCCAGCTGGCTGCCCTTCGCCATCTACTGCGTGGTGGGCAGCCGCGAGGACCCGGCAGTCTACACCTACGCCACCCTGCTGCCCGCCACCTACAACTCCATGATCAACCCTATCATCTATGCCTTCCGCAACCAGGAGATCCAGCGTGCCCTGTGGCTCCTGTTCTGTGGCTGTTTCCAGTCCAAAGTGCCCTTCCGTTCTAGGTCCCCCAGCGAGGTCTGAAGGCCCCCTCCGTCCCCTCGCCGACACCACACCCACAACCAGCCAGCCGCTCGTGAGCTGCTCGGTGCCTGCTGATGAACCCTGAGATCCCAGGGCTGCGATCCCGACTTCGGAAAGAGAGAGAGAGAGACTAAACATAAATACACCAAACTCACAAAAAAAGAGGCTCATTGGCACTTTACATATACAGTGTATACATGTGTACATATATATACAAATATTTGTATCTTCTGGAGCTGTTCAGGATGTGGGATTTCCTGTTCTGTGAGAAAACTAGCAAAGGTGTGGTTGTGCACTCAACTCGTACATCACATTTGTCAAGTGAAGACATCCCAATACTGCTTAATTATAGCACTTTATTTTTAGCTGCTGAACTGCCAAAACAGTGTTGCCATTTTCAGGGGCAGGAGAAGAAGAAGAGTAAAAAAGGTGTATTTTTGTTGTATGTGATAGAATATTTTGCTGCACATGCATCGGTAAATTACTACATATTTTGTACACAAATAAACATAATAAAAATGTAATTTTGGCCATGTGACTACTGGATTACTATTTAAGAGCTGGAAGATTAGTACGTTTACTTAAAAATTTATGATGTATCGTCTCCCTCCTATGAAATCTAAAAAAAAAATTAAAATGCATACGCATTTGCACATTGTTCATAAACTGTCACTGAAATACCTACTACAGATTTGGAATGGGGGCTGAGAGGAAGTCAGACAGTCACGTAACGATATTCATAGGACGCTAAAAGGTTATTGATGTGATCTGTGCAAATTCATCTACTCCCTGGTTTCCAGGTTTGGAAGATAAACTCCAGGGGATGCCTGAAACTATTCCTTCCTCTTCCTACATGCGCACTTATGAATTCTGAAACCACAACTTTTAGTTGTAGCTTTTCCGGTCTGGAAAGAATTTGAAATGTTTAAAATTCATATTGACTGAGCATATCTTTGCTGCCCAGTTCTTGCAGCAAAATTCACAGCCTTATAAAATAAAGACAGGATTCCAAGATACATTGTGCTCATGAGGTAAGCAAAGGTATACCCAGCAGCCCCTTCTGAGGTGCTTGTATCTTCAAAACAGAGTGTTAAGACTCCCAGGGACTAAACATTCCGATTCCACCAATAGATATGAGTCACAGTTAAATGGTTCCCCTCCTCCCCTTCTTACAGGATGATGTGAGGATAAATAAGCTAACATATATGGACATACTCTGGGCATCTACGAAGAAATCTGCCCACAAGCACATGTCTTAGGCCTTAGGGAAATACCACAAGCAAACCTTTTTCCTAGAGTCCACAAAAATTTATCGAGTGCCTACTGTTTGCTAGACACAATTCCAGGGCTGGGAATACAGAAGTGAACAAAATAGACAATAAGTTTCTGTGCTTGTAGAGCTACATTCTGGTGGTGGAGATGGCCTACAAGCAAATAAACACAAACACAGAGAGAGATTTATTATAAAGATTTGGCTCATGGGATGCCTAGGTGGCTCAGCGGTTAAGCATCTGCCTTCGGCTTAGGGTGTGATACTGGAGTCCTGGGGTCAAGTCCTATATTGGGCTCCCTACATGGAGCCTGCCTCTCCCTCTGCCTGTGTCTCTGCCTCTGTGTGTGTGTGTGTGTGTGTGTATGTGTGTGTGATGAAAAAATAAAATCTTAAAAAAAAAAAAAAAGAGTTGGCTCATGCAGTTTTGGAGATTGAGAAGTCCCAATATCTGTAGTCAGAAAGCTGATGATGGTATTGTTCCAGTCTGTCTCCAAAGGCCTGAGAACCAGGAGAGCCCATAGGCTCAAGACCCAAGAAGAATTGATGTTTTAGTTTGAGACCAAATGCAGGAAAAGACCAGTGTCCCAGCTCAAGATACTCAGGCAAGAGTAATTCCCTTTTATGTAGCCCTTTTATTCTTTTCTGGCCTTCAATCGATTGGATGAGGACCACCTACATTAAGGAAGGCAATCTGCTTATTCATTCTACCATTAAATGTTAATTTCATCCAGAAACAACTAAGAAATAAGACTTGACCAAATGGCTATGCATTGTGTGGTTTAGTCAAGTTGACATAAAATTAACCATTATGCCAAGAGAGCACAAAGATCCAAAATAAAGGAAAAGTGTTTAAGGATGAAGTACTCAACTGTTCAAATGCTGCTGAAAAGATAAGTAAAATGAGAATTAAAATCAATGGCGATAGATATTTTTTAATGTCCATATCATTGGCGAACTTGACAAAAGAAACTTCAGGAGAGTGCAGGGGAAAAAACAGCTTGACTATAGAAGATATAAGAGAATGTACATGAGCAACCTAGTCCCCAACATCTTGCAACAGAGGTATGACCTTTTTAACACTATGAAATATATCATGTTTTATAGACAAATGGTTTTATAGTGTCTGTAAATTTAGAGCCAGGAAGCTCAGCATTATTGCTCATTCATCAAATTAACATTTTCTAAAGAACTAACCTTCATAGACTATTCAGCATCATGAGACACTTTCAGGCTCTATTAGTATCCAGAATGCGTTCAAGCAGACTGAAATAACAAAAGCTCTGGTTGTAAACATTTCCAAATATATGGTAGAGAAAACAATATAATTTCAGAGATGGAACAAAGAAGTCAATATTATTATACATTTTATAATTATAGACAAAAATTCCTTGCAATCAGTGAATTAAGAAAGTTCCACACTAGGATAATAAGACAGGGACCGTGGAACTGACTTCAATCCATTTGGTATTAATATTCAACTTCAGCCCTAGCCCTAATCAAAATGTTTGAGAGAGCCAAGAACAAGAAGATACTAAACAATCAGGTTGTTAATATCCTGGCTTACGCAGTTGGCCAAGCTGTGTACTGTCAATAGGCTTCATATTAACCAACTTGATTATGTGGGGATATAAAATTGTGAATAGGTCTTGAAACACTTCTATGGAGGAATGTCACATATTCATCTGACTTATCAAATATTAAGAATCTACTATTTCAAGGCCCTATGCCAGTTCCCAGAAGCATAGTCTTTAAGAAAGGCAAGATTCTAAAAAAAGAAAAAAAAAAAAAAGAAAAGAAAAGAAAAGAAAAAAGAAAGGCAAGATTCACTTAAACATCCAATTGCTTACCCACTTTGCTAAGTAATGAGTGTCAAAAACTTCATACATTTGGGACACCTGGGTGGCTCAGCAGTTGAGCGTTTGCCTTTGGCTCAGGTTGTGATCCTGGGGTCCTGGGATCGAGTTCCACTGCCTATGTCTCTGCCTCTCTCCTGTGTCTCACTGAATAAATAAATAAAATCTCTGCCTCTCTCTCTGTGTCTCACTGAATAAATAAAATCTTAAAAATAAAAATAAAATAAAACAAATAAAATAGGGCCAATAATTAAATAATAATAATATTAATAATAATAATTAATCTTTAGCCAAGAACCTGTTCTTATTCCCTTCTTTACTATCTAGGTTAATGGCAATGTTGTCTCTCCAGCTGTTGAGGCCAGAAGTCTTAGAATCATACTCACCCTTCTCTTTCTCTCATACCGCCTATTCAATGTATCAGCAAAGCCTGCTGTCTTTACTTTTAAAATATACTTTACTTTCAAAATGGCTAGGATCCACCCATTTCTCACCACTTCCACCACTATCATCTCTTGCCTGAATTATTGTAGAAGCCTTCCTCTGGTCTCCTGGTTTCCATTCTAGTGCCCTTTATTCTACTGTCTACACTGTGGCTCATCCCCACAAACAGGTGCTCCCTTGACTACCCTTCAGATTTAGGCATGAGACTACCAGCAGTCTGTCTCAAAGGGACAAACTTGGAGAAAGAAGTATTGAGGCCTGGAAATAGGCCTTGAGTAAGAATTTCTTGAGGAAAGAATTTGGGGGTCCTGGATACCTGGTGCCTGGTCTAGAAGTGAGGACATAGACTTTTCACCCCAAGAGAAGGAGCACAGCTGGAAGAGTCCTAGAACACGCATGAAGGGCCCTGCATGGCCCAGGATATCAGTTTTCTATTGCTGCTATTAACAAATGAACACAAACTTGGTAGCTTAAAACAATACACAGTTATAGGAACCTGGGTGGCTTAGTTGGTTAAGCATCTGCCTTGAGCTCCGGTCATGATCTCAGGGTTCTGGAACCACCCTCATCACACTCTGTGCACAGTGGGGAATCTGCTTCTCCCTCTACCTCTCCCCCTGCCCCACCCCCCGCTCTTGCTCTATCTCTTTCTCTCTCAAATGAACAAATAAAGTATTTAAAAATACACATTTTTATTCTTTTATTGTTATGGAGATCAGAAGTCTGAAATAAATTTCATTGGGCTGAAATCAAGGTATCAGCAGAGCTGAACTTCCTCTGGAGGTTCTAGGGGGAAAATCTGTTTCCTTACCTTTTCCATCTTTTACAACGGCATTCCTTAGCTGGTGGCCCCTTTCTCCTTTCTCCATATTCAGTGTATATTTTTCCTAAATAGTCATGTTGCCATCTTCTGTAGTCAAACTTCTCCCTTATAAGGAAACTTATGATTACATTTAGGGCCTGCCCAGGTAATCCAAGATAACCTCCCCATCTCAAAATCCTTAACTTAATTACATCTGCAAAGTCTCCCTTGTCATCTAAGGCAACAGTTACAGCTCTGAGAGCAGCACTGATTTAAAAAGGTACAATAATAAAAGTAAATACAGAGTGATAAGGATCCCATACGAAGGTTAGAGAAATTGTATGGAAGACTCCACTAGGATGGCAATACTGAACCAAGTCCAGAAGAGCAAAAGAAATTTGCAAGGCAAAGGACATTAAAGAAGGGCTTTTCAGACCAAGGGGACAATGTGAAGCACAAAAGTGAGGCCCATTTAGAGAAATGTAGGCCATTCAGTATGGCTGGAGTATATAAGATTAAGAGCTTAGAGAGAAAGTAGCAGGAGGTAAGTCTGGAGAGGAAGGCAGGAGCAAGATCACAAAGAGAAGCATTGGAAATGGATTGCAGGTGGGAAAGACTAGAAGCCAAAAGACCACTTTGGAGTCTGGTTGCAGCAACCCCGGTGAACAGTGAGCCTCAGCTAAGAAGGGCAAAAAGGGTAGGGGGAAAGGAGATGAGCTTGAGAGATCTCAAAGAAGTTAAGTGTGTCCAACTAAGTGAATGATTGTGGGATCAAGGAAAAGTTTAGGAGTCAAGGATATTCAACTGAGTGGATTCACTGAGATGGGAACATATGGGGAGAGGCAGATTTGAGGAAGACGATGGTGAATCAAGTTTCTACATATTACATTTCAGGATCTGTGGGATAGTCACAGGAAGCTAGTGACTTTGAACCTCACAAAGATGGTGGGGCTGGAGACATCATTTTGGTAATTACCAATCTTAAATTGAGGTAGAAGTAAAGCCATGGGAAGCAATGAGGAGAGGCTAAGGTCATGCTCTGGGCACAATAATATATGGAAGTACAATGCACGAAAGCAAAAGAAAACAGGAGACGAAGGAGGAGCATCCAGGGGAGACCCTTGGAAAGCCAAGAGGAAAAATGTTTTAAGAAGGTAGTAACCAAGGATGCCTGAGTGGCTCAGTGGTTGAGCATCTGCCTTTGGCTCAAGGTGTGATCCCCCAGGTCCTAGGATCAAGTCCTGCATCGGGCTCCCCACAGGGAGCCTGCTTCTCCCTCTGCCTGTGTCTCTGCCTCTCACTCTGTGTCTCTTATGAATAAATAAATAAAATCTTAAAAGTAAAAAAAGAAGGTAGTGACCAAATAACATAAAGTCTGCCCAGAAGTTAAGTAAGAGAGGATTTAGAACATGTTAGATTTAGGGACATGTTGGTCATGGGAGCCTATGGGAGAGCAGCTTCGTGGAGAGCAGGATGAAAGCTAGATTGCAGTGACCTGAGGAGGAAATGGAAATTTCTCTATTTTTACCCGATAAATTTAACTTGGAATGAAAGAAGAGAGACACGGTAGTATCTAGAGGACAAAAAGGTGTCACAAGATCGCCTTTGTTTTGTTTCTTAAAGATAGGCAAAAATTGAATATATTATTAGAGTGAGAGGCGAGTACCATAGAATTTAAAAAAGCAGATTACAGCAGAGAGGAGAAAGATCGCTGACAGGGTGAGTCTTCAGAGAAGAATGGGGTCCATGGCAGGGTGTCACAGGGAGAGAGGGGCTTAGTCAGGAGGAGGTGGAGACACAGCTCTGCTACTCTGACAGGAGGCAAGGTGGGAATGATTGGTACTAATAGAGCTAAGTTTGTAAGTGGTGGGAGGAAGTGCACAGAGTTCCTACCTGACAACCTCAATTTATCTGAAGGAGGAGTGCCAGTTAAGACACTATTGCAAGAAGTATCAAGAACCTGAGTTAACAACATTGGGAACAAAGCTGTGAACTTGAGATAGCATGATCATTTAATCAAAATTAAAGGTCAGACCATACCATATGGATGGTGAGAATGTAAAGGGGTACAGTACTTTGGGAAATACTACAGTAGTTTCTTAAAAAGCTAAACCTATACCAACCATACAACACAGCCACTCCACCCTTAAGTGTTTTCCAAGAGAAATAAAGCATATGTCCATATAAAAACTTGCACATTTGTGTTAACAGCAGTTTTACCTGTAATAGCCAAAACTGGGAAGAGCTCAAATGTCTTTCAAAAGATAAATGAGTAAACAAGTTGTGGTATAATCATACAATGGTATAACCAGGAATTAAAAGAAAAGTACTATTATTACATGCAACAACATGTCAGAATCCAAACAATATGAGCTGAGCAAAAGAAGATAGACCAAAAAAAGTATATATTGATTGCAAATTCCATTTATATAAAATTCTTGAAAATGTATAGTGACAGAAAGCAGGTCTGGTTTGGGATTGGGGGAGTAGAGATAAGAGAGACAGACAAGGATCACAGTGGGGCACAAGGAAACTTCTTGAAGTGATGGATAAGTTCATTATCCAAATTGTGATGATGTTTTCCTGGGTGTACACATATGTCAGAGCTCATCAAATTGTGTACTTTAAATATGTACAGCTCACCAAATGTCAGTTACAACCTCAATAAAGTTGTAATAAAAAAAAGTTCAGAGAAAGAATTACAGTAAAATAACAGCTAATTAAAAATAGTACTATATGAAAATAAAGTGCAAAGTTTCAATATGACATGGTGTATTAGTCAGAATAGGCTATGTTATGCAATAGTAATAAAACAGCCCCAAATCATAGTGACTTAACACACAGAAAAATTCTCACTTGTACAATGTTAACTGCACTACCTGGATGACTTCCCAAGGCAGCTGTTCCCTGTACAGCAAGAGAACCATTCCTCTTCTGGCTGTATTCCTGCAACATGAGGCCTTCTCCACATTCACTGGGACAAGTGAAGGGAACACCGGAAAGTATCACGCCAGCAATGAAATGCTTTGGTGCATAAATTACACTTCTACTCACAACCCACTGGGCAGAGCAAGTCAGGTAGGGCCACCTAATTACAAGGGTGTAGGGAAATGTAACACTGTTGAGTGCTCAGAAAGAAAGGCCAATCAGAAATGGACAAATGCAAGAATATTTTACCATTCATGGCTTCGAGAACAAATACATTATGTTTGCCATTCCAAACTGACCACCAAGTTGCAGACAGAGAAGAGATTCTCAAGAATGAAACCCAAATTTTCAAATATTATTTAAGACAGAAATTTGTGGTCCTTTAATAAAATTTATATATGAGGGCTGTTTAGTGCAGTTAGCAGAACACAGTGTGAAAACAGTCAAGACTTGAGGTGAGCATCAAGGAAGTGCTGTGCCAGAGAGGAGACTGATGTTCTAACTCAATTGGACTTTGCCCCTGGTTACACAGGAGGAGAGAATTATGAAGGTTTAGCACAAATCCTTCTCGGAAAACAGAAACAATCCTAAACTCATGCTGTTGGAATTTTGTGGATATGCAAATTGAGGGTAAGAGTGCATTTAATGATAGTGGTCAGAGGATCCAGAAATATCTGAATTTCACCCACAACTTTATTAAGCACCTCAGGGAAATAGTGCGGGACAATATGAAGTCAAAATCAATAGCTTTTGGAGGAAAGGAGGGAGAAAGTTGGCTGTGACTGTGAGCTCTGGCTTTGGCATACCCCCTAAATGTAGAGCATCCTGGGAGGCTGGGTTGTGTCATACAAACTGTCCTTTGTCCTGAAGCCAGGCAGGCCTAAAGAGGCTCCTCCTAAAGATTGACTTGCTTTGCCCAATTTAAGCCCTCAATACTCAAATTCCAGGTCTCAAATTTTGACATTAATGGTTACAAAGCAAAACAAACCAACATCAAACTTGCAGCCCCAAGGAGAGGAGAATCAGAATGAGAGAGAGGGAGAGAGAGAGAAAGGCCAATCTCTAGGTAGCCTGGACCTGGTTGCCTGGGAGGAGAGGCAAAAGGAACTGGCCAAGCCTCCAGACAAGGAGCACCACTGTCTCTACTACTCCAGCCAGAAGGAAGAAAATATGCAGTCGGCCATTTACTAGATGGACCAGTTGGAGTAGCACACCTGCCATTTAAGGGTGGGAATGGGAAAGAAAATGGGAAGCGGAGAACTGTCTCTTACAATGCAGTCTCCTGACTTCTAACTAGCTGTGAGACCTTAGGCAAATGCTCTCCTGTACAGTGGGTAGTGATAATAATAACTGCCTTCCAGGGTCGTTGTAAGGATTAAATGAGTTAATATATAAAGGTTGAATAGTGCCTGGCACATGGGAGCATTATAAATGCCTTGGCTGCTGTTGTTATGACCGTTCGTGAGGTTGTTATTAAGCAGACTTTATGAATGCTGAATTTCACATAGTTTAGATTTTATAGCCTTAAGTGCATTTTTTCTCGTTTCCCTCTTTCATATTTTTCTATGCTGTTTTCAGTAATCTATATATCTCAAAACTTGTCATTTCAATATCTTTAGCTGCTGCTCTGAAAATAATATGAATACCACATACAATATTTATATAACATTTTTGACACATAGTTAAGATTTATCTCCAAAACAGCAATCCAAATCAATATTACGCCCATCTTTTTCCAGTGAACTGAAATTAAGATCTGAATATTTGTTTTAAAATACTGATCTTTAGGGGCGCCTGGGTGGCACAGCCGATTGAGCGTCCGACTCTTGGTTTCAGCTCAGCTTGTGATCCCAGGGTCGTGGGATTGAGCTCCACCCTCAGTGCCAAGTCAGCTTGGGATTTTCTCTCTTCCCTCTTCCCTCACACTTGCGCTGTCTCTCTATTTCTCTCTCTCTCTAAAATACATAAATAAATGTCTAAAAATACATGTATAGTACATACTTACATAAAATATTGATCTCTCATTGTCAAATAGAACCTTGATACTTAGGGATATTTGAACAGAATAACAATGACACTGATAATGTCATCTCACCTTCCCTCAAACCAGATTCTTTGTACAGAAAAACAAGGAACTAACCAGCAAATATACACAGTCTCTCTGTCTCTCTGTCTTTGTCTCTCTCTCTAACACACACCCACACATACCACATACACTATGTAATATACCTGCGAGTCCCTGGGATTCCCAGGGGTCACTCTCTAGGAGGATATACTACACAACCAGTAGTAGTTTGTGTTCAAGGACGTTCTACAGAACTGGATTATTTTCTAGAGAATTGCCATGAGAAAGAAATTTGTTGAGATCAACTCCAGAAGTGTAGACAACCAGCAGATCAACCAGGCAGATCAACCAGGCAGAGTGACGGCGAAATGAACACATTTCAATGTAGCCATGCAAGTGGCAACAGTGGGGAGAAGGACCTATCGTCACTAGGGGGAAAGGGTCTACGTATTATAAGCCATTGGGGTGTGCAATTGATAGCTGTGTGCTGGACGCCTCCCTGTGTGTTGGGTTAAGTCCGAGTGTAACCAAATCCAAGAATGAGTATAATGCCTGATAGTAGGGTGTTACTGTAATATTCAATAAATAAATAAATAATAGAATAAATAAATATTAAGATATATATATCTTAATATAATATAATAAAAATAATAATTCTCCCCAGATGTTATTATTATTATTAATGGGAACACACAGTAAATAAGCATGAGACATTTTTCCTTTTGCTGGAAGCGTGTTAAATTTGTTTTGCACATACTTTACACAGAGGTGCCTATGAAAACCATGACAGGAGGTAAAGACAGCTAAACAGTCATTTGTTTCATAACATTTTGATAAATTGCATTTCCACTACCATGAATGCACATCCACTTTATTACTGAAATGGTGACAGCAGATAACATTACCGTCTGTTGCTGAGTCATTTAATCAGTGATTGGTGCCACAGGACAGGCTGGTACCAAACCAGCAGAACTTTCTATACCATGCGATGTGCATGTGAAAACCAACCCACCTGGACTTTGCAAATGGCATGTAGCTCCAGGTGCCCGTGGTTCTCTCCCTTCTTCTCCATATAAGGGCTGCCTTCTCTGTCTCGAGAGGCATTGGGTCTGCTGATGGTTTGGATTGCAGAATCAGAAAGGACCAGGGCTGGAAGGGACCTCAGAGGACATCTCGTATAGTTCCCTTGGGTTTCAGATAGTGATATTGGGCCTCAGAGAAAGTGGGTCACTTACCCAAGACTGCACAGCTAGTAAATGAGGAAGACACATCTGGAACTCAGGTTATCCAAGCCTCCTGGTGTTTCTTCCCTGTTACATGAGGTGTGTGATAATCTGTCAACCATATAGACTCAGTTGTGCTCTCATCTGTCTGTACAGAATGTCTTGGCCCCTCTATGTGTGCTCAGAGATGTCCCTCCCAGAAAAGCAGCTGGGCCAGGACTCCCCACCACCCCTAGCACCTACATTGAGCTCTGAGCATTGTAGGGATGATTACCCAGGCCTGATCTTTGGCAAGGGGGTGCTAATGGAACTGTTCACAAAGCCTGACACTCTTCCAGACCACAAATCCAAGGTCCCATGGCTTCAGAGTCCTGGTTCTTTGGTGTAATGGGGGAAGAGAGTTTTGGCCTCAGACTCTGCTTATCATTCTCTCAAAACTCAAAGTTTGGCTACTTTTCTTTTCATCAGAGCCCACAAGACAGAATAAAACCACCCAGGAAACAGAGTTTGGTGGCAGCTTCCAGCTCTATTGTTGGGGATGACAGTCTTTGGCTAAGCATTCGATGAGTTGGTTGACAAGCTGAGTCATCAGCCCTAACACCAGAGCCAAATTCTCTTGTGCCCTGTAATTCAATCCAAGACCTGTTCTGTTTGGTGCTTCAACAACTAAATCATGCAGTTGACCATCTTAAGAACTTTAAGTAAAGCTTTTAGTCTAATGAGTTGAGTTTTCTATGTCCCCCAATTAACTTTAATATATATTAATGAGTTAAAAGTTAAATTTTCAGGGGCACCTGGGTGGCTCAGTCAGTTAAATTCTGCCTTCAGCTCGGGTCATGATCTCAGGGTCCTGGGATTGAGCCCTGCATCAGGTTCTCTGCTCAATGGGGAGTCTGCTTTTCCCTCTCCTTCTGTGTGTTCCCTCTCTGAAATAAATAAATAAAATCTTTTTTTAAAAAGTTAAATTTAAAAAAAAAGTTAAATTTTTATTTGATTAAAAAATTAAAAGAAAATCCACGTCCTATCCATGACTTGTCTAGAGAAGGGAAGACTTTCTGAACTTAAAAGCAATGAGCAAAATTACAAGGTACATAAGAAATTAAAGTATGTGTACTAAAACAAACCCTGCTATAAGCAAAATTAAAAGAAGAACATAGTACAGAAAATATTTTAAAAATATATATGACAACAGCATTACTCTCTTATATCTGAAGAATTTTTACAAACCAAGACAATATTAATAAACCCAACAGGAATACTGACAAAACCATGAAAGACATTTCACAAAGAAAAATAAACAATTGCTCAATTACCCAAAGAATGTAATTAAAATGAGATGCCAGTTTTCATCTAGCAAGTCAGATAATTTTGAATGAAATTATCAAATATATATTAAAAAAAAAAAACAGGGTCGCCTGGGTGGTGCAGTTGGTTAAGTATCTGACTCTTGGTTTGGGCTCAGATCACGATCTCAAGGCCATGAGATCAGGCCCCATGTAGGGCTCTGCCCTTAGTGCAGAGTCTGCTTGAGACTCTCTCTCCCTCTCCCTCCCCCCACTCCTGCATACTCTCTTTCCTCTCTCTCTAAGATAAATAAGTCTTTATATATATATGTATATATATAAAGATATAATAATATATTAAATATATTAAAATATATGTAGAACTAAAATACGTATATATTAAAATATACGTAGAACTAAAATGTAAGACGGCAATAACATTTTGCTGTCTAAGAATGGAAATTTATGAATTAGAAAAATGCATGGTGGAGAAAACGAACAGTCTCTGTCTTGTTTGGGAAACAGTAACAGCGCTGTATTAGTTTCATTTAGCTGCCATAACAAAGTACTACAAATTGGAGAGCTTAAAGCAATAGAAATTTATTCTCTCATAGTCTGGAGGCTGAAAATCAAATCAAGGTGTAGGCAGGGCTATGCTCCCTTTGAAGGCTCTGGAAGAGAACACTCTCTTGCCTATTCCAGCTTCTGGGGTCCCAGGCATTCCTTAGCTTGTGGCTCCATCCATCCATCTCTGCTTCTATCTTCACATGGCCTTCTAGAACCTATGCATGTCTGGTCCTCTTCTGTCTCTGATAAGGATCCCTGTCATTGGATTAGGCCTCATCCAGCTAATTTCAGATGATCTCATCCACTGAGATCCTTAATTACATCTACAAAGACCGCTTCCCTAAGTAAAGCCACATTCAAACATATTTTATTCAGCATGTATAGCTGTTCTTGGTGGAAGAATTAGTTTCTCGCAAGCTGGGTCTATGTCACAGACAGAGGTACTTACTATGTTTTTCATGAGTGAATTCAATGAGTTATCGTGTTGTTTCTCCAACTCCTGCAGAATGTGTGTTTTCAAAGTGTGCATTTTCAATGTACATATCAATGGTGGTGTGCTGTGTGAGTCACTTGTATTTCTTAGCTATTTCTCTCATACCAGGCCTTGCGGCTGTCCTTGTGGCTGCTCACTGTTGCATCTCGGTGTGGGCCACATTCTAGTCCCCCGGTAATGACACTCAGATTGCTCCCAACTCCCTACAACCACAATAGTATCAAAAAGAATATTCCTAGGTATGTCCCCTTATTAACCAGCCTGAAATTTTCTTTGAATTATATTTACCCAGGAGCATAATTCCTATATCACTTGACTCAGAATTTCTGAGTCAAATAATTGCTAAGTGTGACTAAGTAATACTATGTTGTTCTCCAAAACACTTTCTCTCTATATTAATTGCCCAGTATCACAGAAGTATCAGTAGTTGGAGTTTTCCTTGTAGCAGGATAGATACAGTAGTGATGCTTATCATTGTGGTCTCACTCCTGCCACACACACACCTCATTCTTGCCATGGCATCCTTAGTTTTGCCACATGAACTGGCTCCACAGGCCACAGCTGCTTGGACAAGAGTAAACACCAGGGCCATGCTGAGCCAATTCTCGGATACTCTCTACCAAGAATTTGGGATAAGGACATTGAAAGACCCAGTTAGAGGATCCAGACACTTGAACTGAAAGTTTATATTAAGTCAGAAGTGGACCAGTTCCACCATCTTCAGTACCTTTTTGCACTTAATGCTAAGCAGGAAAATTGGCACCTTTTTGCACTTAATGCTAAGCAGGAAAATTGGCACAGAGACTTTTATAAGTCTGAAAATGGACTTGACCTGTGGCTCTGCCAGAAATGAAAGAACCACTTGATCGCCTTGACTCTCTGGACCTGGTCCTTGTGTGTCTGGCTGCATGTTTGTTTCCCATTTTGGATACCTACAAGATTAGCTCCTTGTTAAATCCTCAAAAAAAAAAAAAAAAAAAAGATTTTACCTGTGCTAGCTTAAACAGGCTAAGTTTCAAGTAACCAAATAGCTCCTAAGGAAATACATAGCTTATTTTCCTATTTTTGTAGACAGAGTGCCTAGTTTTTGTAAATAGTTTTCTTGGTACACAGCTAACTCATTCATTTATATGTTGTCTACAGTTACTTTTGTTTTTGTTTTGTTTTTCTCTTAAGATTTTATTTATTTATTCATGAGAGACACAGAGAGAGAGGCAGAGGCACAGGCAGAGGGAGAAGCAGGCTCCCAGCAGGGAGCCCAATGAGGGACTCGATCCTAGGACTGGGGTCACGCGGCCCTGAGCCAAAGGCAGATGCTCAACCACTGAGCCACTCAGGCATCCTGTCTACAGTTGCTTTTGTACTGCCAAGGCAGAGTTGTAACTGTATGGCCCGCAGAGTCTAAAATAGTATCTAGACCTTCACAGAAAAAGTTCGCCGACCCCAGCTAAATCTTTGGATAACTCAGTGGCATCATCATGAGTATTATCCATTGCAGTCTGCTTTGGAACAGTATTGCACTCAGGGTTCTTGAGATGTACAGATGGCTGTTTGTGCCACATTAAATGTCCCCAGAAAGCTGTTAAACTCTAGTGGTTTTCTCTCTCCCCCCACCCACGGTTATTGAGCTCTTTGGGTGGGATGGTGGCACCATGGTAGCTGTTGATGTGTCTCTGCCCTGACTCTTCCCTTACGTGGCTATGTGACCTCAGAGGAGGCCCTTCACCTCTCTAGACCTTATCTTGTTCACCTGTAATATGAGGGATTCTGATGCAGGTGAATTCTAAGTTCTCTTTTAGCCCTGCCACTCTGATACGAGCAGCTCACCAGCCAAGATCCTATCTGTGACAGAGCATAGAGAGATGCTATGTTAGCTGAGAATCAGCTTATTCATCAGGATCTCAGGGAACCCCTCACTTAAATATATTAGATGGGGGGTTCATTATATTCAGTGGCACCTCTGTGCTTTGTGGTTCTGACTTAGGCAGAAATGCTTTGAAAATTGGTGGAATTTCATGTTCTAGAAATACACCATAGAGCTCCAACCACATTAGAAAAGTATATGAAGAGCAGGAAAAGTGAGCTAATATTGTCAGCTTCTCTGCTGTATTCCAAATTATTTATGATGTGGCATATTACTAATGGAAATATAAATTTATAATAAAGTATAAAATAGGAGATGCAGTGTCTAGTATTAAAGGCAATATAGTATTGTGACCTTACAAAAGTTACAAATGTAGTACTTGGCCTCTTGTTCCAAATTTCTAGTTCAATTTCCTGCCAGTATTCTCCACACACAGTAGCAAGGTCAACTCTTAATCAACTCTTAATCATCGTAGCGAGAACTGGGATGGCGTGGGCTTGCAGCAATCATCTCTCTGTAAGAACAACCACCCAGCAACACATTTTAGGACTAAGGATGAGTCACTCAAAAATACGCTTGCTGGTGGAGTTTTACAGAAAGTCATACCAACAAACTGTGGAAGCCATGGTACATGGGAGCCCGCTGAGGAGAAAGGCCAGCTTTTATCCATGGAGGTTTTAAAAGGCTTAAGAAGAACATTTTCTTCTTTTAGGTTAATTAATTCTAAATTAAGAATTCTTTTGGAAATTGAAAAAGACAAGAAAGCTGATGTTTACCATTCTATTTAAGAATAAACAAGATGAGGAAGGTAAAATCTGGGCTGATTACATGAATTTCATGTTTATTTAATGTCTGCTTATTTTTAAGCAGGTCTTTAGTACCTTCAAGCTTATTTCCTATGTGTATTATTAGTTTAGTTAACAAATCACCACAAATTTAGTGGCTTAAAACAACACACACTTTTTCTTTTGCGGTTCTGGACGTCAGAAGTCTACAATCTCACTGGGCTCAAGTCAGCAGGGCTGGTTGCTTCTAGAGGCTCCAGGGGAGAGCACAGTGCTTGCTTTCTCCATCTTCTTAAATCTCTCATTCTTTGGCTCACCACTCCCCTGCACATCTCGTCTCCTGCTATCTCCATCATTATGTGGCCTTCTCTGTCTGACTGATCCCCCTGATTCTCTCTTATAAAGACTCTTGTAATTGCATTGGACCCATCCATTTAACTCAGGATAATCTCCCCATATCAAGATCCTTAACTTAAAAAAAAAAAAAAAAAGATCCTTAACATCTGCAAAGTCCCTTTTGCCAAGTAAGGTAACATTCACGGGCTTCAGGTAATACGACATGAACAACCTTGGGGGTTAGAGGGTGGACAGTCACTGTTCCACCTACCACACTATGTATACCAAAGTTCTCTATTTGGTTAAAATTAACAAAACTTTTGAAAATAAAAAGAGCAAACATTTTTGCAGTTAACAAAATTGTTTTAATATCTATTATATGTGATAAATATATTACAATGTGGCAACAAAAAAGTGCTCAAATTAGAGAGGACTCACATTTTAATAGCCTCATCAATTTTTCTGACAAAGGTGGAAGTTTTCAATAAAAGCAGCGTTTGTCTCAGCTATGAAGGCCAAGAAGTTTTTAAATGATAAAAAATGCCTGTTTTAAAATTAAAATACTGATTGAGTCTTCTTGACTAGAAATGAATCAATTTTATTCTGAAGCTTCAGAATATCTAACCATCAAGATATCCTCCATACATGCCCTCTAACTTGTGTGATAAGTGCAATATTATGACCTGCACCCTTTCTGTTAGTCTAAAGAAGAACTACCAGGTAGTATGTACAAGATTATTGCTCCAGCTTGGAACAGCCCTTACCTATCTGGAACCCAGTTAGGAACTAGGAAGTGAGCAGGAATGAACTCTGAGCCTCCAAAACAGGAGGTACTAAAGATCCCCACTTGGCATTCTGGACTCAGGAGAAGCCATCAGGTCCACACACAGAGCCACACTACTTTACTTTAGACACCTTGCTAATAATTGCGAACATCTGATTTCCTGAGGAGATAGGAGAAGGTGATAGGAGAAGGGATTGATTGACCAGAGGCCACACAATGGCCACATTGTAAGGTCTGGGGATGAAGATCTGTGTGGGAATGTCAATGACCATGCATGCTCACCCATGGCCACATTTCCTGTGTCCCTATTCCAGCAAATAATGAATAGCCTAGGCTCCTATAGAGTACCCTGAACCATTGCAAAATAACTGTTGCTCAAAAAACTAGCTTCGTATCACCTAGAAAATGAAAATGAAAATGATAATGGCTAGTTCTCCTTAAGGAAACAAAGAATCGGGTACCTGGGTGGCTCAGTCCATTAAGTCTCAACTCTTGATCTCAGCTCGGGTCTTGATCTCAGAGTTGTGAGTTCAAACTCCCTAATTGTACTCCACACTGGGCATGGAGCCTATTTTTAAAAAAGAAAAGAAAGAGAAAAAAGAAAAGAAAACAGAGAACGATGAACGATTTTAGAAGAAGTTTCACAAAAATTAAAAAACGCTCCCTGACCCTAATTTGTGTGAAAAGATAAAGTCTCAACTGCCCAGAAAAGTTGGCCCCCTAAATGGCTTACTCTCTGGTATCTAGGTAGCTATGTTTCCTTTATAAATTACATTTTCATTAATTTGCATTCTACTCATTCAGAATTTTTGATAATTCTATCCTAGTTGAAATGATTTAAATTTTGCCTTTGTAAAACATACAAAGAAAGAGCTTGGCAAGCAAACTAAAAACATAAGACTTTAGAGAGATATATTTAGTCTGCTTATCAAAAAATGTAAATAAAATCCCTTGAAATCCCTCTATACAAATAGAAGCTACTCAGATATGTATTTTCTGTTCATTATTCTTAATGTGGTAACATTTCAATATCAGTGTCAGTTTACGAACATAAAAATAGTTTTGGAGATGTATATTTCTTTAAATATTTAATTCAGACTCACCACCTCAGTTGGTCCGTGTTAATGAAAAGTTTTTCTCTTTCTCCTATGTATTATATTACAATTAAATCTGTGAAAACTAAATAGTTTGAAACCTATTTATGTAAAATGAAGATTTTTTTAAAAGACATAATCACCATTCATGACAATTCAGGATATGAATTATATTCAGAAGACTTTCTTTGTTAAATTGAAAATATCAAACAGATTTGAATTGAAAAATGTACCCAAATATACCCAATATGTACACCCCAATATATACAAAAGTTTCATAAATGTTTGCTCATTGTCCTAATTTTTCTCCTGTAGTCTTATTTTAAAACAATGAAAAAACAATTTTCACATTCTGTAAATCACAAACCAGCAGATTGAAAAGCTGAAATTGCAGATTGGAAAAAGTTGCATGTGTCTTGTGGGATAACCAAGGAAGGATCTGGAGTTGCTCACACAGATGCAGATAGAAACACATCTGGAAGATTCATCTGGAGGGTGAGGATTAGTACTTAACATTTCTAATTTAAAATTGGTTAACACCTTGCTACTTTATGTTCAGAAAAGTTTACAAAGCGTTGTATCTGACTACACAAACTATTTTGGAAAAAAAAGTTAAATTCAGCCCCAACAATTATTTTATTTCCTCTAGCAACTGAATTTGGTCACATCCAGTGATTTATAACTGAACAGTAATCAGTTAATACTTTCGACTTCTAAATGGTTGATTATTTACATGATGACTTAGAAAACAAAAGGTTTGACTAAGTAATATTATACCTGAGATTTGCCTTGCATTAATCCAGGTGTGGAGGTAGATCGTTATGGATGAAAAAGATGGGCCATGAGTTGAGGGCTGCCAAGGGTGGGAGATGAGTACATAGGGACTGGTTATATTCCTCTCTCTATTTTTGGTATGTTTGACATTTTCCATAATAACAAGGAAAAACTATTTATGTTGAAGACAGTTGAAAGAAACTAAGACTAATTACTAGTTTAGCATCAGAAAAGGAAAAGTGAACCTCACCTGTGAATAATTAACCTTATTTTTGGCAATGACCTCTCCAATGTCTACACTGTGGACACCTTCAGATGGTTCATACAGTTCAGTCCAGAACAGAGTCTTCAGGCCTGCTGGACACACCACACAAGCAGGGGTGAGTCAGTCCCAGAAAGCTGGCAGCTTGAGGTTCCTTTTCCATAGCATCTGGGTGGTCCCTGGGCAACCTCAGCCCACCTGCCAGCCAGATAGGATTAGACCCAAGGAATCCATGGGTGAACTCTATGAGACTTTTACACAATAGTGATTCTGTGATATTCCAAGCCCTCAGGCCCTTCATTGGCTTTGAAAATGGGCAAACATGTACAAGCACACCTACACTTGCACATTTAAAAAATGTATAATTACACCCCTACCTTGTTCCTGAAAGAATTTAAGGTATTTGTGCACATGTGAAATAAAACTTAAATTAGTTTTGCCATTTAAAATTTCTCTCCCTAAAATAAAGCCCCATGAATATTTATTTCGTATTTGCATAAAACAGGCAAACACCTTGTCATGAGACCCCTTTGTTCAGTTGGCTCACATCACTCAAGCTCAGGATGAGGAACTTTCCTATTTATATACAGAATGTTCGATTTGCTCTTGATTGAAATGTAGTTAAGATCAGAAAAGTTGCCCCCTTAAGAATGTTATGTTTCCTCAGTGGCATCGACTTCAAATTCTGATTTCACGACTCCTCAGATTGGTGGTAGTCATGGACTTAGGGGTCCATGCTTTGTAAACAGACACGCATAAGTCCAAATGTTGCAATGCCTCTTGCGTAGGACACTTTCTACTGGAGGCGAGTCTGCATTCCTCTTTGTCATCTCATCATCCATCACTGGTAAGTCTCAGAGTCAAAAAGTAAGGAACGACTTTCTTGTTAAGCTAAAGCAAAAGAAGCCAAATCTCCAAGGATGACTTTGACCATTCAAAGGCTTAAAAAGTTGAAAAACTGTTCTACTTGAGCACCATGAGCAGGGACATTACACCATTACACCCACTTATGATCAGTGCATAAATGGAGCTTCACTTGGCTAAGATTCTCCTGTTAATTTGCAAGCAATCAAAGCTCGACCTGCCTGGGTAGCAGCAGGGCAGGACATGCTCCAGGCACAGCCACTCCAGCCTGAGGAACAAAGGGCCGTAGAAATAGTGGGAATTCATCTCAAACCACCCTAAAGCTCCTAATGCCCAGGTCAAACTCCAGACCAATTATATTGGAATCTCTAGGGATAGAATCCAGGCATCAGTATTTTTTTTAAAGATTTTATTTATTTATTTATTTGTGGAGACAGAAAGTGAGAGAAAGAGCAAGCATGTGCAGTCAGAGGAGGGGCAGAGGGAGAAGGAGAGAGAGGATCTCCAGAAGACTCCATGCTGAGCATGAGCCCTTGATCTCAACACCCTGAGATCATGACCTGAGCTGAAATCAGGTTTGGACATGTAGCCAACTAAGTCACCTAGGCACCTCCAGGCATAGGTATTTTTTAAAAAACTGCCCAGATTGGGGCACCAGAGTGGCTCAGTCAATTGGGCATCTGCCTTCACCTCAGGTCATGATTCTGGGGCCTGAAATTGAGCCCTGCATTGGGCTCCCTGCTCAGCGGGAAGTCTGCTTCTCCTTGTCCCTCTGCCACTCCCTCTGCTTCTGCTCTTTCTCTCTCTCTCAAAGAACTAAAATATTATTTTTTAAAAACTGCCCAGATGATTCCAATATGAACCCAATTTGAAGAGCTGGTGTTTTACATTTGTTCTGTTTTAAGATTTTATTTATTTATTCATGAGCGACACAGAGAGAGAGAGAGAGAGAGAGAGAGGCAGAGACACAAGCAGAGGGAGAAGCAGGTTCCATGCAGGAAGCCTGACACGGGACTCCATCCTGGGTCTCCAGGATCAGGCCCTGGGCTGAAGGTGGCGCTGAACCGCTGAGCCACCCGGGCTGCCCTGCTTTACATTTGTGATCTGATCTCATCTTTAAAATAACCTCGTGAAGTGAGTGTTTCCCATTCGTATCCTATACAGGAAGAAATAGGCCCAGAGACGTCTTGAAATTTACAGGTAGTTTCTGTTCTATGTTTGCCTGATTCCAAAACTAAGGTGAGAACAAGGGCTTTCATCACATTATTATCTAAGGAAAGCAGCTACTCAGATGTTGATCCTAATGTATCAGAATTCAATGACACATCAACAGATGAGTTTATCAGCCTCAGAAACAAAAAGCAAGACTCCTAGTGAATGAAGCCCAGGAAGGCAATTGTTCATAAGAGGAAGAGGTTGGGGTGTTTCAGACTCCAGGTTACGATGACGCTACAGCTCTTGAGTCCCATGGCCTGAAGTATGCCTCTTGTCTGAACATGAGATTGATTGTGTTGTACTGTAATCTGGTTAGGGCCTGATGGATGGATGCTCTTCCCTCGAAGAAGAAATCGCCCTAAGCCACTAACAGGATGTCCGTGGGAAAAAGAACTCTTTTGTTCTCTCTTGAGTTAGGTGTTCTAGGAGTCCAAGGCTCTCCCAGGATGCTCTGGGTGGTAGAGGGAAACTGGAATATGGCTTAGCGAGGCAGTCTGGAGGCCAAGCAGTGGGGTACTTTAAATCTGGCTGCATATCCAGGTCCTTGGACAGACCTTTTTAAGTATGTAAATTCCCAGGCTCAACCCCAGGCCTATGGGCCAGTTTCTGAGGGAGGGGTAGAAATATCTCTCCTAAAGTTCTTCCAGGTGGAAAGCACTTAGATGGAGCCACTATGGACTGAAGATGAATGCGCCATATTTTAGAACCATAAAAAGCTCTATCTTCCTTTTTGTGTTTCTGCCGCCTTTTGTCATCCCCCCAGCCCATAGCATAGCTTGTTTCACATTCTAGTCTAGTCTATTGTGTACTGTGAGCTGTGTATCCAGGCTTGTGCCAAAATATGAGAAGTAAAGTAACACCTCCCCCAGGCTAGTGTGCTGATAGAAGTGGTATCTTTGGGAGCTGCCTGTCAGTAGTTAAAATTCAAAACAGAAAAAAACAGGTTCAAATCCTGACAGTAAAAAAAAAAAAAAAAAAAAAAAAAAAAAATAAAAAAAAATAAAAAAAAAAAAAAAAAAAAAAAAAAAAAAAAAAAAATCCTGACAGTTAATGAAGGCTCAGAGATCAGCCTTCATCTTTCTGAGCACTGGTTTCCTCACCTGTTAAATGCAAATGAAATAAAGACTGCATATAATGCATTAAGTACAATGGCTATAGGTTCCCAAAGCACAAATTTTTTTTTCTAAAAAAAAACTAGCTGCCTTTTCTATGTGGCAATAAATAAAAATGCTCTCTTTTCTGCCAGCTTTTTGCTGTGAAAGGCAGCAATAGTCTCCCATCCCTGGTCAAGGAGAGCTATACTCAGGTGGAGGATATTGGGCAGGAGGTCAGCCCAAGGACACTGGACTCAGGTCATGCATGTACAAAAATGTAAACTTGTATCTGAATGATGGAGCATTCATTATTCACATTCCAGAATAGGTATTATAGAAAAGGACCAAAAGTGGGATTTCTTCAATCTGCCAGCCCTCTGGTATATAAAATAGAATTTAGTCTACACAAAGCTTTCTCAGGAAATCACCTCCTGCATTAAAGAAGATCCAGTATTTATCTTTATGAAAGAGAAATTTCCAAATGTAAAACCAAGTACAAGATGAGTGATCAGCTGGGGATCAACTGAAAAGCTCTCATTTTCCAAGTTTTTGGACTAATTCATCCTTTCATATAGACCCAAACCACCAGAGGTTACCATCGTATTTGGCAACTATTACGTCCACAGCATTGGGCTAGGTTGTAGGGCCAGTTTGAGTGGGAGCTGAGGACTGGGATACATGAAGAGAAATAGTGCATCGCCCTTGCTGGGAGAGTCAGGCAGCGACTGCAGTAAGAATAGGTGCATCCCCTTGCCTTGCTACTCCCAGGCCCCATGCTATCTGCTCTGTCCCCCTGTCCCCACACTCCTCGGGGCCCACTCTGCTCTGCCTCACTGCCTCTTGATCAGAGGGAAACTGGCACCATTGCCTCTTCTTTTTTTTTTTTTTTAAACGTTTTTAAAATTTATTTATTCATGAGTCCCACAGAGAGAGAGGCAGAGACACAGGCAGAGGGAGAAGCAGGCCCCATGCAGGGAGCCCCATGTGGGACTCGATCCCAGGACTCCAGGATCACGCCCTGGGCCAAAAGCAGACACTCAACTGCTGAGCCACCCAGGCATCCCCCATTGCCTCTTCTGAAAGGCCCTTTCTTGACCATCCAGTTCAAATGAATATCCCTTCCTTCTCTAGGGGAAGCCCACTAGGATATTTCCAGTGCCTATCACTATGCTTGGAACACAGTGAGGGTCCAATAAATACCTTTAAGTACATGAATGAGTAACAAGTCATAGCAAAGCAGGAAGGAAGATTTGAAATTAGAGAAATTAAAGACATCTGAGTTCAGAGAAGAAGGGGAGAGCTCCCTGGGGCTGAGGGAAGATATTGTGTTCCTTATTCTGAGTGGTTCCAGGTCACTCGTCTCACTAGACTTGTGGGGAGCATGGATGTTAACCACATTCCTTGTTGTCTCGTAGTAGATAGCAACAGGGTTAGTCATCCAAGAAGCCCCTGGGGGTTTGGGGGTATCTCAGTAAGAGGCCAGAAAACACGACAAGTTACCCAGACCCTGCTTCATCAGTATGAATTTACCTCTGAGGAACCCAGGCTGAGCAATCCTGGAAGACCATTCTTTAGACCATGACCAAGATCTCCTCAGTGTCTACAGCATTCTTGCTCTCACCCTGAATGTTAGTAGTTCACATTTATCAAGTTAGGCACTAGCTTTCTTATTTGGTGCCATGGCAACCCTATAAAGCAGGTATTACTGAGGAAACTAAGGCAGAAAGAAGTTAATTAACTTACCAAGGTCACCCACACCAGGAAGTGATAATGCTAGGGTTCAGTCCCAAGCATATGGCTCCAAAACCTGTTCTCTAAAACCCCGCACCACGCTGCCTCCCAAAGCTGTTCACACACACTGTTGATTGATTTTTACTCCTAATCACTCTAGCCCAAATAGAGTTTGCTAAATATTGAAAAGCAGTTCTTGAGTAGAACAACCTATTTTGGGAAATTCTATTAACCTTCCCTTTTGAGAATGTGGGAGCTCAATTAATTGATCTGTGACAGTGGAGTGGGTCTTCACATACACTAGGATGTTTTTAACAACCTGGTTATTCAGGGAGAGATCCTGTCATGGTCTTACCCAGCTTTGGGGCTACAGGGTCAATCTGCTGATTTGTTGAAAGCCCTCAGAGGTGTCCTTCCACCACTTGACGAATCCTCCTCCTCCTCCTCCCCCTCCTGCTCCTCCTCCTTCTGCTTCTTCTCCACAAACTGCATTTTGGATTTCTTCCCCATCTTGGCTGGTATACAGCCTCAAATTAAAATGCCAGCTGGAAGACTGGCACACACAGTCACACGCCAAAAGCTCACGTGGAATGGTAAGTGCTGCTATTACTGAGAAACTGCTGGTAGCATGCAAGGGGCCAAAGAACGGATCCTCAATCTTTTTCATCCAGAATGATGCAGAGTCAAAAAAAAGCACAAGTTCACTGAAAACTCAAGGTGGTGTTGGCTTTTCATGCTCGATGTTGGCACACAGTTGTTGGAGCTGTCCGTAGTGTTGGGACTGTGTGGGGAGGGGAATAAATTGCTTTGGTTTCCTGCGCACAACTGCTGTGTAAACTCATCCATGCCAATATCAACATCTGGATCTATTAGGAAAGAGTATGGGGAGACAAGAATCTCCTGTTGTCTTTTCCCCACATGAGTACAGCTCTCACAAGAACCAGGTATGCCCAGAGCTCTACTGCTTTTTGTCTCAAGACCCTTTGTTGTGACAGAATGTACATACAGGTTTACAAGGGGGGCACCTGGGGGGCTCAGTCGGTTAAGCACCTGCCTTCAGCTCAGGTCATAATCTCAAGGTCCTGGGATGGAGCCCTACGTGGGGCTCCCTGTTGAGCGAGGAGTCTGCTTCTCCCTCTCCCTCGAACTCTCCCTGCTTGTGCTCACTCCCTCTCTGTCTCTCTGTCAAAATAAATAAAAATTAAAGACCTTTAGAAAAGAGAACATACATAAAATTTTAAAAGATTTAAAAGGGAGCCAGTATAGTGTCACACCCAGTGATACAGAATGCCACATTGCCAGAAATGTGTCCTTTTTCCACCCTATGTCTGTTGCAATTCAAAACAAGATTTTTTTTTTTCTCAACAGCCTCTAGAAAAATATAAATTCGCTTATGGCCAAATTTTAGAAAACCACCGAAAGACATTTTTAATCTTAGGTGAAGCATCAAATTATACTTTTTTCCCCTGCTTGCTTATTGTTACAAAGCCATTCCAACAAGTTCTTCTGGAGACACTTCTAAAAGCCCATAATTAGGGACACCTGGGTGGCTCAGTGATTGAGCATCTGCCTTTGGCTCAGGGCGTGATCCCAGGTCCAGAGATCCAGTTCCACATCAGGCTCCCTGCAAGGAGCCTGCTTCTCTCTCTGCCTGGGTGTCTGTCTGTCTGTCTGTCTCTCTCTCTCTCTCATGAATAAATAAATCTTTAAAAATGAATGAATGAATGAATAAATAAATAAATGCCCATAATTAGAAGCAGACAGAGCTGAGTCTTCTACCAACCACGAATTTTCATATACACCCGGAGATATGTTATCAGTGGTCACCTGGTGGTGGTGTTCCCAAAATGGCATGACTAGTAATAAACAATGTCGGATCCTGAGTACAGCTACCTCATTGGGTGATCGATTGTTACAGTATCTTTGAGAAATGGTTTTGCTGTGGAAATAAAATATTTTTTAAATACTAAAATAACTATGAAAGCTGAACAGATGCATGCCCCACACCTCAGCCATTTTCATTGTCACAAAATTGAAATTTCCTAAGGTGGAGCCCCAGGCATTGTAGTTCTATCAAGTGCCTCAAATAGGCAGGCATGTACGAGAATATTCATAGCAGCACAATTCGTAATAGTCAAAAAACAGAAGCAACCATAATGTCTCTCAAAGGTTGAGTGGACAAATGAGGTCTAGTCACAGAATAGAATTCTACACAACAGTGAAAATGAAAAACTATTGCTACACGCAACAACATGAATAATCTCATAAACAGTGTTGCATTCAAGAAACCAGGCACAAAAGAATGTATGTTGTTTGAGTCCACTTGAACAATGGAGCTCAAAAGTCTCCACCTGGGTGGCTCAGGGGTTGAGCATCTGCCTTTGGCTCAGGGTCCTGGGATGGAGTCCCACATGGGGCTCCTTGCAGGGAGCCTGCTTCTCCCTCTCTTTGTGCCTCTCATGAATAAATAAATAAAATATTTTTTTAAAAAAAAGTTTCTAGCAATAGTGGATACAGTGATGTTTGCTTTGTAATCATGACCTGGGCTAAGTAGTGTGTGTTTGCTACTCTTTTCCATATGTGAGCTATACTTCACAACAGTGACGATACGCTTCTTTTGAAAACAAATAGGAAGTAACTAGAGTCAATGCGTATGGTTCATATCCTCCAACAATTTGAGAAAGAGAAAAAAAACAAAACAAAACAAAACAAAAAGCAACCCTGGCTTTGTCTTCATCCTTATATCCATTCAAAGCTGGATAAATGAGGCCAGAAACCAAAGGCAAGCATGAGTCTTACCAAGGGCCTTTATTATTGCTCTAAATCAAATCAGCTCTCACGTTCCAAGTCCCACTTGGGAAAGATACCTAGTCTTGAACTCCAGAGTTCTAAATTCCATGTGACCAGCTTCCTAAAGGCATTTTACTTGATGAACAAATTGCACTGCCAAGAAAGCGTCAAAATTCTATCAAGCTTAATTATGCAATTTCTGTCTGTCAATGACATACCTCCTGTACCCGGTGAGACCCACCCATGCACTAATAGGATGTGACAGCTGCATCACCAACAAAGCTTCCCCCGCCTTCACTTCTCCTCAGAGGTGAATGTCTCCTGCTTGAGAGGCACTGACAGGCCCTTTGAGAAACATGAATTCAGAGAAGTCTCAAATCAGGACAGGGTGACCACCCAGGCTCACCTAAGGACCATCCTGTACCACCAATGGGTGTACATGGAGATGAGGCGGAGGGATTCATCACATTTTTACCTTTTCAGACCAAAATATCTTCTTGATGGAAGTTGTGGCATTCTTTTCATGATGTTTTTTGTTTGATTGAGTTTTGCTTTGGTAAAGGTCACGTGCAGCATATTCCTGTCCAGAGATCCGGGAACCCACAGGCACCTTTCTGTGAGCATGCTGGACTGAGGATATACCTGTAACTTCATACTGTTACCACCTGTGAGGCAAAAGGGAAAATATTTGTTCCCAGGGTTTTCCTTGTTGAGGAAGAAAACAAATGACTGAAAGCTTAGGTCTCTGATCTGAACAGAAAAAAAAAATAATAATAATAATTGTTTCAGTACTGGCTACAAACATATTCCTTCCCAATATGTTTGGGTTGGGAAAGGGAAACATCCAGTGAACTAGAAAGAAAAAAGGAACAGTCCCCTCACCAACTCCCCAGAACCACATACCCAATCCCTCCCTCAATTCCCCACTTGCTTTGAGTTCAATAGAAGATGCCAGAAGAAATTAGAGATCAATCAACATATGCACACCCCACCCTTAGCCCCCTACCACTAGCCTTCTAGGAACTTCCTAAGAAACATAAAAGAAGGAACTATAAGGTAACAGGACCGGCTGCTTAGGTATGTTTCACGAGGAGAATCCAAGCAACCTCTAGATCCAAAGATGTGGAGGCTAGTGGAGGCTGTGACATTATCTTATTGGTGCTGATCCTATCAAAAACATTTTGGTAATAGTTCTTTCAAAATTGTTTTTGCATGCAGTGAGGCGCTTTTGTAGTGTAAGTATTGGGGCAAGCATGTGTGGATGATTTTTTGGAGCTAGTTCAAAGAGCTGTTCTTGGTGTTCCCTAGTAAACTTTTTTAGGGGAGAAAGAGGGAGGAAATGTCAGGAATGAGAAAGGAAGAACTCACGGCTGGAAAATTCTCTAAATCAGTGGTTCTCAAAGTATGGCCCTTGACTGGCAGCCTCATGATGACCTGGGAATTTTTAGAAATTCATGTTCCTGGCTTCCTTTTGGAACTACTTAATCCAAATTTCTAAATGTCCCAGGTTTCTTTTTTAAGTCTGATTTCATTTTCACTTTCTTTTCTTTATGTAAAAATAACTACTAACACCTTTGGATTTTTCTCTAGCTGTCGTTTTGGGATCTTTGGGGGAATGGATCCTGTCCCCCAGGATCCTAAACTATATGATTTCACATTAATACAGAATAACCCGGTCCTGCTTTCCTGTGTGTCATTAGGCTGCTCAGTGTGAACTAGGTCATTTCTGCAGCTCACTGATCTGGTTTTCCCACAGCTAGTAAGAAAAAAAGGAAAATCATCCAATGCAATTTCCCCTCAAGAGGCAGCTGTTTCTCATGTTTAATTAATTGTCCCTTACTTGCAGAAACTCTATTCGAGTTAAGCCAGGATTTCCTGACCCTCTATGAGAGAAAAAAGAGCTATTCCATATCCCAGAGTACTTGAGAATTCCTAGGGGTGGGGGATGGGCCTGGCGGAGGAAGGGGTGGGGTGCAGAGTGGGCATTAGGTGTAAGGGAAGGTGGTAGTGAAGTCCAGAGAAGGTCAGGAGAAGGGGACCATGAGGTGTTCCATTGAAGGAAACAGATCTGGAAGCCACAGTAAGAGGAGGCCTGTCTGACTCTATTCAAGATGTACTTTGTCTTTATAAAACCATGTCAGTGCCTTTTTTTAAAGTAAATTCAAATAAATGAAGAAGTGTTCCATGACAATAGATGCTCTCTCTCCAGCAGTACTTCTATGCTTATTCTGTTTTGCCACAGAACTATTGGCTACTAAATAGATGTTTGTGATTTCAATATGGAGGATGACAGTGTCATGAAAGAATACATATAAAACATTTTAACTTCTCTCAACAATTTCTTTTTTTTTTTTAAGATTTATTTATTTATTCATGAGAGACAGAGAGAGAGAGAGAGAGGTAGAGACATAGGATCATGACCTGAGCCGAAGGCAGCTGCCCAACCGCTGAGCCACCCAGGTGTCCCTCTCAACAATTTCTAATGACTTTCGGAAAGGGATGGAAGACTCAAAACATTTATGAAACCAAGAACTGCCTCAGGAAAGCCTGGATCATTTTTCAAATTTCTCCAGCAGATTTGTTTCTACAGAAGAGAGAAACACATAGATAAACAAAATGTGGTGTAGCAGTACACTGGAATATTATTCAGCCATCAAAGGAATGAGGTTCTGATAGATGCTACAACATGGATGAGCTTTGAAACCATTCTACTAAGTGAGAGTAGCCAGACACAAAAGGCTACATGTCATAGGATTCCATTCCCCAAACAGGGAAATCTTTAGAGAGAGTAGATTTGTGGTGCTCAGGGCTGGGGCCCAGGGAGGTGTAGAATCACTAAGGGTGTGGAGGTTTTTTTGGAGGTGATGAAAATGTTTTAAAATTGTGGCGATAGTTATACAGATCTGTGAATACACTGAAAGCCAATGAATTGTGTCCTTTAATTGGGCGAATTGTATGGTATATGAATTGTAGCTCAATAAAAGCTATTTTTTTTAAACTCCATTTTCAGAAGTTGCTAAGTTTTTGACAGGAAACCCATGGTGCTAGAAGGAGAACGCCTTTATGAGATGCATATTTATTATTTCATATACAGCAAGTGTCACAGGGCTTGACTCCACTCCCATAAAATAAAATCTGGAGAAAAACTGAACCCCAGGCCTTTGGGCACCAAAAGGAAATGATATAAACCAAACTAGTTGAAAAGTAGGGAAAGGAGGTAAGGAAAAGTTACACGAAACTCAGCGTAAGGAGCCAGCCCTGTGTTTGGGGACGTGAAAACAGTGTCTGAAGGAAGACTCCAGGGCCTAGCCACGGCGAGGACTGGATGGAGTAAGCAAGCACCGGCAGGTGACCTGGCAACACGGATGAGGAGGGGCCCTGGGCAGCCTGGAGGTGAGGACCAGAAGCAATAAGTGGATGACCCAGCTGTAACCACTACCTTCACCAGTGGGCCCATCTGCTGGCTGAAGGTCACAGGACCACAGCTGGCACTCAGCTAAGTGCCCTCAACCCATGGAGGCAAAACCCCAAAACTGACCAAGTCAAAACACAGCACCCTGAGACAGACCTTGGCTAATGTTCCAACCCGGAAGACAGGTGCATGCATCCTTTGAGAAAAGGTACACAACGTGGTGCCAGGGCGCTGCACTATCACATTTCCTAGTGTGCAAGGGGGCTGAGTGTCTATGCCGCGGAACAAACAGGACCCTCCCCAGTCCTCACCCAAGGCGGGGTGGACAGCCAGACCCCACTGACCCCTTAGCACTGGCAGACACACAGGGTCCATGGGATTTTAGGGAAAGCCATTCCGATGGGGGTGGAGGCGCAGAGGCCAGCAGAGAGCCTGAGTCTTGAACACCCCAAGCGAGGACTCCCTAGACTCTTCAAGTGGGTCAGCCCGAGGCAGTGGTTTTCAAAGCCTAGTCGGGGAACTTGTTAGGAATGTGCTTACATTCCTGCTGAATCAGAAACTCTGCTGTAACAGGATGCACTCAAGTTGTAAAACCCTTAACTAAGTCACTTCCTACTCCGGGGATGCTAATAGTGAGCACCTGGGAGCTGAGTCCTGCACACTTTCTGAGGAATGTTCAGTTGGTTAGTCAGCAGGGACAGTGCCTGAGGAAGAGCAATGGCCCAGTGACAGGCACCAAGGACAGAAAACCACCAGAGCTTCACCTGAGCAACCCATGGCGGGCCCTCCGATGACTCCCTCTTGTAAGCAGCGCCCAAAGGGTGAGCCAAGGTCTCGTGCAAACACATCTCCCCACCCTACCTGCCCTCCACCCACTTCCCACAGGGTGATGACTCCTGACTTTCCAATAGGGCTTTTCTGTTGTGAAGTCCACTCACACATAAGGGCGGCTCGAGTTACTTCCTCTGCGAGGAAGGACAGTGAGGTAGGGCCTTCCCTGCAGAGATGAGGGGAAGGGGGCTCACTCAAGATCACCTGGCTGGGAGAGGGGTACCAGGACTACACCCCATCCTCTCCCTCAGGTACGGTCCCCCGAGCTGCTGCCTTCCTGGGGAAAAGGCTCCCAGAAGCTTACACAGCTGACTCGAAGCCTATAGAGAACTGGTGACCTGCAAAATGAAAGCAGATGTTCCAGGTTTCTTCACTCTTTCTCTGAGTGGTCCTTAATCCCTTCCAGAATCTACTACCAACCAGTCTGGGCCATGAGGCACTCTGCTCATCAGTCATCCTAGCTGGGTGTGAGTGGTTGCCTCTGGCTTCACGTGCCTGGGAGCACCCACCATGCATGCACCCTCGTTTCAGGCATACTGGCCCCAGGAGAGCCCTTGGTCCTCACCTTGGACCATTCCAATGGCTGTATGGAGACTTTATCTTATCGTTTTTGCGCCTCCCCAATCATTCCACAGTCCTGGATCCCAGTAAGTCCTCTACCATGTTTTTGTTTGGTAATAGTAGAGGCAGGTAATGTTTCACTTACTAACTAGCTATTGTAGAAATTGTCCACACGATTCTAGCATTTCACAACCTCGTGTGTGTGTGTGTGTGTGTGTGTGTGTTTGAGAGAGAGAGAGAGAGATTGTTACATGGGAAACACTGTACCACACTCCCCCTTATCAAAGCACATTAGCCTGTTAAGAGTCCCCAGAATTTCTATAATCAAGAAACCTATTGAACTTTATTTACCCATTCCCTCCCACCCCCAAATATATTTGATTACAGAACTATTTCTCACTGGAGACTTATTTCTCAGGACATGAGTATCCCATGGAATGCATTTAGGGTGATGGGATCCTCCATTCTCCCCCAACCCATTCTTACCTCCGTTGGGTTTGTCTGAAGCATGGTCACTGTCGGCAGCCTTCAGACGACTGCAGCTCTTGTTCTTGGATTGTTCCCTGGCCCAGCTTTCTAGGTGTGGAACCATCCTGTCCCTTGGAGCCTGGCTGCTTCTCCAGCTGCGAGGAAGGACAGGATAGCCTCTGTCCTCTTTTGAAGTCCACAGGCCACTGAGGCTGCACACCGCATTTCCGGTTTCCTATCTAAAGGGTGTTTCTGGTGTTTCTGGTGTTTCCTTAATTCTAGGACAGAGAAGACTGCGGTGCTCTAAGCTTGGTGAATGGCCAGACCTTTCATGGGGCAGGATCCCAGCCCCCTTACCCCGGCTTTCTTTGATGAAGGATAGGTCAGGCATAGTCTCCCACTTGTTGGAGATTTAGAACCACAGAAACGCAGCGGACTCCAGGCACATTGACACGGAGACTTGTAGGAAAGGACTAAAATGCAGACCTGGTCTTGGGAGGGAGGTGAGGGCCAGAGTTAGAGCACGGAGCTCAAGGGGCCAGGGTGGGGTGGGGTGGGGTGCTGAGGACACCAGAGCTTCTTCAAGGACAGAGCAGAATGTGAGACTTGAAGTATGAGGACCAGACTCTGAAGAGAATCAGAGACTTCACTTGGCAGCCTCCACCTGAAAAATCTCTCATTTGTTCTCATTAGACCCATTAAATCGAGTACAACTTGGAAAGGGCCAGAGCTGACACTACAAACACTGAGAAATTTCACTGCAAAAAAAGGTAGGAGGCAAACACCAAATTACTATTTTCAAATTTTTAGCAGAGGCACAGAGAATTGATGAAACAGAAAACTTCTCCAAGAGTAATGTTTTATGGAATGTTTTTCCACATACTTTTGCAAAACCAAGAAGGGAAAACACCTGTGAGGTACCTTGTATAGAATAGTTGCAATAAAAACTTCGAGTACCTTTTACAACTCCTTATAAATGACAACTCATCTTTAAGCTCAGGATGACTTTCATGTACTATGTGCAGCTTCTAACCAAACTCCGCAAATCATCCCCAATCCACAAATTCCTCACTTTCAAGCACTGTGGGTTTTAGAGCTCTTTATTTCCAAGGAAATATTTCGCATTCTGGTAGAGATGTCCCAAAGGAGCAAGCCAACAATATTAGAAAGAACAAATGCAATTAGTCATTAAAAATAACTCAACTACAAAACAAAAATGTATTTCAAAACCGCATTCACGCAATATCAGCTCAAAATGATTTGCACAGTGGAGTAGAGGGAAGGAAACAGGGAAAAAAATCATAACCTTGGTTATCTTTAAAAGTTTTGCTATTTTAAAAAAATTGCTATTTAGGATAGAATAGACATTTTTCTCCCTCATTGAACAAGGAGCCCCTAACTGCCTCCTTTGAGGCTTTGGCAAAAGATTACTCCTGAGGCAGAAGCACCAAACCTAAAGCACTCATCATGAAAGCCTGAGATTACGTTGTTTCTTCTAAATTGGTCACCTAGTGAGATTGACTCCAGGTAAAAATCAAAAGTGTGTCCTCCGGATACCTTTAAGTCTTGTTAAGGGAGGGTCTCTGTTGCCTTTCAAAAAACCAGAAGCCCCTTAGCAGCTTACAGAATTATAGGCAGCTTCTCTCTGGCACTTGTTCAAATTTAGCACTTGCATTGTAACATCAATAAAGAAAAGAGGTCTGAATGGGTATGTGTGCTGCATGCTCGAACAGGAGCCCACATTTTTGTCCTTGGCCCATGGAGATAATGGTTCCTTTTTTTTTTTTTTTTTAATTTTATTTATTTATTTGACAGAGAAAGCACAGCAGGGAGAGCAGCAGTTAGAAGGAGAGGGAGAGGGAAAGGTAGGCTCTCTGCTGAACAGGGAGCCTGATTGAGGGGGGTGGGGTGCTTGATCCCCAGACCCTGTGATCATGACCTGAGCTGAAGATAGACAGTTAACCGACCAAGCCACCCAGAGGTAATGGTTCTTGGGGCCAGCTGTCAGTCATTGGTGGTAAGATTCTTTTATCCAAAGAGCTTGTTAAGACAAAAATCAAAAAGTGTTAGCAATGAACATTGTCTCTTCCCTGATCTTCTATAGGCACATTGTTTTAAAACGTATCTGGGATTTGTCTCCACCACATATGGTAAGACACACAGACATGGACAGAAAAAAGTTAGAAAAAAAAATTAGAAAAAAAAATTTTACTGGCAGATTTCTAGAAACAGGAGGCGCTGCATACCACATAGGAAGCACCAGAGTTGGTCAGGAGGCAAAGGGAGTGAAAGGAAAGCCTAGGCCAAAGCCTTTATCAGGGTTTGCAGTTGGCTTATGAGAGAGATAAAGGAGGTGATTGGGCGTATGGACTTTGGATTGGTTGTATTGCATATGAAAGGTGTGCTCACGGGCAAGTTGTTTACTGTCTCCAGGAATTAGCTAACCCTGGGGAGGGACAATCTTTCCAGGATTCTAAGGCCCCAAGATGTCAAAGCAATATAAAATGTAGAAAAAAAAAAAACATCACCTGATGTCCTTCCCTGCAATTCTCATTTCCTCCTCTCTCATTTCCAACAAGGGACCAGGCTAGTCTGTATAGGTCACTAGGCCCTGGGTGTGCAGTACTATCCTCTCACCCATGCAGGAACCCTCCTCAGCATTCTGGTTAAGAAACAGCTAAATGTGGAGGCCGAGAAAATTAAGGCCATTCCACCTCAAGTTTAGCATTAGCACAAGTACAGCCATCTTAGGCCCCTGTGAATAAGAGCTGCACTTTACAGGAAAACTTCAGAATGTCCTTGACAGGGAATCCCATGTCGGAAAGACAACAGAGCTCAGAATGCCCTCGGCAGAGAATCCCATATCAGATCTTAAGAAACTCCCCCACCCTTTCCCCCATATTGGAATGGAAAAAATTCCTCCATCCCTTTTGAAAATCCCCTAGACCAGCCCATAAAAAACCCAGCTGTAACCCACTTCAGGGTCCAAACCCCTGCTCTGCCGTGTGGAGTATACTTGGACCCAAGCTCGAGCTTGTAAATAAACCCTCATGTATTTGCATCGGTGTCGGCTCCTTGGTGGTTTCTCGGATTCACAATCTTGGGCACAACACTAAAGACACCTGTATGTCAAAATCACTCAGGGGTAATTTATTAAAAATACAATTCCTTGATCCAATTTCAGACCCACAGAATCAAAATTTTCCAAGGCAGAGCCAAGGCCTTTTAAGATGATTAATCCTGTATCAAATTTACTAGGCCTCCTCATACCTAGATATCTAATTAAACAACCGCTTTTTTAAAAAAAATAGGTGTGTTTTAAAAAATCATATATTTATTTATTTATGTATTTACTTACTTATTTATTTATTTTAAATTTGAGAGAGAGAATGAGCGGGGAAGAAGCAAAGGATCAGGGAGAGAAAAAAAATCTCAAGCAGACTCTATATGAGCCTGGAGCCCAATCTCACAACCCTGAGATCATGACCTGAGCCAAAATGAAGAGTCGGACACTTAACCGACTAAGCCACCCCGTGCTCCTAATTAAATAATATTCTGAGGGTGTTTCTGGATGAGATTTGAATGAGAGTAAAGCAGACAGCCCTTCCCAATTTGGAGGTCTCTGCTCTCCTGGGTCTCTAGCTTGCCAAATGCAGGTCTGAGGATTTCTCAGCCTCCGTAACTACATATATCTCCCACTGATTCTGTTTCTCTGGAGAACCCAGACAGTTACACCTTGAAATTCCATCAAGTGCTTCAGATCTGCAGATATAAATCTGGGGTGTGTACCCTCTGGTCCCCCGTCCATTCTGGCCCATGAAGACTTCTCTGCCCCAGCCCACACAGAGTTCACCTTTCTCTTAAATGCTTGGTACCCTAATGTCCAGAACTACCCATTTTTCTATATATCTATGTTTGCACTGTCCTGACTACTGTAGCTTTATGTTAAGTCACAAAATCATGCAGTATAAATAAAGAACTCCAAATTTATTTATTTATTTTTTTAGATTTTTATTTATTTATTCATGAGAGACACAGAGAGAGGCAGAGACACAGGCAGAGGGAAAAGCAGGCTCCTTCCAGGGAGCCCAATGTGGGACTCAATCCCAGGACCCTGGGATCATGACCTGAGCCAAAGGCAGATGCACAACCACTGAGCCACCCAGGTGCTCCCAAATTTATTTTTTTTATTCAAAATTAACTTTTTATTCAAAATTATTTTGGCTATTCTGGGTCCTTAGCATTTCCCTATAAACTTCAGAATCAATTGCAATTTCTGCAAAATTCCTGGGATTTTGGCTGGAAATGCATTGAATCTATAGATCAATTGGAGGAGAACTGACATCTTAATAACATGATCTTTCCATCCATAAGCATGGTATATATCTCCTTTTATTTATATTTCCTTTAATTTCTCTAAGCAGTGTTTTACATTTTTCATTGTATAGGTCTTAGACATATTTTGCTAAATTTATTACTAATTATTTCATAATTTTGATGCCATTATAAATAGTATTACTAAATTATTCATTGATTATTTATAAAATTTCAGTCATTTTTGTATACTTGCCTTGTATCCTGCAACCTTACTAAATTCATTTATTTATTCTAATAGATTTTTTGGAGATTTCTTAGGATTTCTTTACATAGACAATCATGTCATCTATAAATAGTTTTATTTCTTCATTTCTGATCTATATATCTTTTGTTTCTTCTCTAATCTTATGAGACTAGTTAGAATCAATACAATGTTGAGTAGAAATGATAAGAATAGATATTCTTACTCTGTTCCCAGTCTTAGGGGGAACGCATTCAGTCTTTCTTCATTTAGTATGATGATAGCTATAGGGGTTTTTTTTGTTGTTGTTGATGATCTTTATCTAGATGAGAATATTTCCTTCTAATCTCAGTTTACTGAGAGGTTTTTTTTTTTAATCAATATTGAATGTTACCTAATGCTTTTTATACATTAGATCTCTTGAGATGATCATAGTATTTTTCATTTTTAGTTTGTTTTATGTGATGGATTACACAGACTAATTTTTGTATGCTAAACCAAACTTGCATTTCCTGGGATAAATCCCACTTTGGTCATAATGGTTTTTTTTGCTGGATTTAATTTGATAGTTTTTTTTAAAGATTTTATTTATTTATTCATGACAGACACTGAGAGAGAGAGGCAGAGACACAGGCAGAGGGAGAAGCAGGCTCCATGCAGGGAGCCCAATGTGGGGCTCAATCCAGGGTCTCCAGGATCACGCCCTGGGCTGAAGGCGGCACCAAACCGCTGGGCCACTGGGGCTGCCCAATTTGCTAATATTTTTAAAGAATTTCTGTGTCTTTGTTCAACGGGGATTTTGCTCTTGAGCACTTTCTATGTGCCCAATATCTGCATTATCTTATTTTGATTCTCACAAAAATCTTACAAAAATAATATGTTAGTGCATCTCAAAGTGGATATAGGTCTTGAAAATACCTGTCAGTCAGGCACTTATGCGGACTTTATTTTTCTTTCTATTACTTGTGTTGATCATTTTGAGATAAGAAATGAGGCTCTTTCTTTCTATAACTTATATTAATGAGGCTCAAGAATTGAGTAACTTGTCCAGGTCTTAGAGCTGGGATTCAAACCCAGGTCTGTCTGGCTATCACCATAATTCATGCTGCCTTTAGAGGGAGGCAATTCTCTTTCATCATGTGTACAGGTGGTTAAATGGCAGGTGCTGGTAGTCACTTCTGGATTGGTTATAGAATACAATTCCTCTCTTTCCATTCCCCCTCCCCTACCCAACTCCCTATTTACACTGGCCTGGGAACCTGCTTTCCATTAAAATGAGATAATGGGGAAGAAACATAATTTATGTTCATATCCATGTCAGCATGAAAGGAAAGGGTGCCCCGGCTGTGACAGAGCCTAAGTCAGGAAATGCTAGATTTTGTCTACTGCATGGACCTGCAATTTGTGGAAATTAAAACAGATTTTAATATGCTCGAGGTGCCTCCCAAAGGAACCTTTTGATGTAGCCTCAGCAGGAAAAGCCACACTCATAAGAGCAACACACTGAATGTACTTAGAAAGAAGCTTCGCCTTCCATGTATGAGACCTGCCTAAAGACAATGAGAAAGCTTTGTGACAGACATGGGTGAAGAGGGCTGCTGTACAAGCCCTGAATACGGAAATGAAACCTGAAAGGCTTGCAAAGTAAGGGATAAAATGCTAATTGTTCTCTTATTACAGGTAACAATAATTTTACCTATGGATTCTGGCAAAAGTTATGTGGAATGGTGTCAATGAAAAGCAAGGCCAAGGATCCCTGGGTGGTGCAGCGGTTTAGCACCTGCCTTTGGCCCAGGGCGCGATCCTGGAGATCTGGGATCGAATCCCACGTCAGGCTCCCGGTGCATGGAGCCTGCTTCTCCCTCTGCCTGTGTCTCTGCCTTTCTCTCTCTCACTGTGTGCCTATCATAAATAAATAAAAATTTAAAAAAAAAAGATTTAAAAAAAAAAGAAAAGCAAGGCCAGTACTCACTATATGTTAACTATTAGGACTATTAGTTAATTTTAACCAAACAAAACATAATTTTTTTATTTTTTTAAAGATTTTATGTATTTATTCATTATATATATATATATATATATATAGAGAGAGAGAGAGAGAGAGAGGCAGAGACACAGGCAGAGGGAGAAGCAGGCTCCATGCAAGGAGTCAGATGCAGGACTCGATCCCGGGACTCCAGGATCATGCCCTGGGCCAAAGGCTAAACCGCTGAGCCACCTAGGGATCCCCCAAAACATAATTTTAAAGGGAAGCGGAGAGAATTAGTTCTACCAGATATTTAAATACAATATAAAGTGATGAGGGACGTCTGGGTGGCTCAGCGGTTGGGCGCCTGCCTTGGGCCCAGGGCGTGATCCTGGAGACCCTGGATCGAGTGAGTTCCACTTCGGGCTCCCTGCATGGAGCCTGCTTCTCCCTCTGCCTGTATCTCTGCCTCACTCTCTGTGTCTCTCATGAATAAATAAATAAAAATCTTAAAAAGAAAAAAAAAAAAAAACCAATATAAAGTGATGAGTAAAAACAGCAAGACATTGGCCAAAAAAAAAAGGTGGACATGTAGATAGAGAATAGAAAGTATGGGGGGACTTATTCTGATTGTGAAAATTTAATAGATAATAAAGGAGCTATGACAAAATGATGATGAAAAGAAGGATTCCTTAAATATTCTTGGGAAAAGACCAAGCTATTTGGAAAAAACAATTTAGATTAACCCTTCATACCGTGCATTGAGAATAAATTCCATACGTGTATTAGTTTACCATGGTTTTATAAAACAGAAAAATTAGCAGAAGACAAAACAGTGATTATAAGGTCTCTGGTGGATTAATTAACTTAAACCTATAACATGTGATGAGGTTTTGGAATATAGGTGAGGTTTGGTGGGGTGAGGTCAGGGGCCCAAGACCAAGAAAAAAATTCTGGAGACTTCTTTGGTGCAAAATGGTGGTTTTATTAAAGCCTGGGGACAGGACCTGTGGGCAGGAAGAGCTACTGCCCTGGGCCTGTGAGGGGTGGCTGATTACATACCTCGGGGTTGGGAAGGGTTTGAGGACAGCGTACTCTCTAAGGAATTTTGGAAGCAAAGTTTCCAGGATATGGATGGGGCTAGCTATTACTGGGAAAAGGTCATTTATTATCGTCTAATAAAACCGGAGTCATGAGACCCTTCAGACATACATCAGTGGGCTATGTGCTTGGGGGATGATCGCCAACACATATCTTGGGTGCTCAGAGATAAAGGAAATTTCTAAAGGAATTTTTATATGTTAAAGGAGATTTACCGGATCCTGGGGGGTCGGGCTAAGATTGCGTTTTGCCCTTAGGGGAGTATTAACATCAGGCAATTGAATCCCTAAAGGAATGTCCCTCTCACTGTTTCAAGGACTCATCAATGTGCTTGGCCCTGAGCTAGTCCTCTGTACCCCCACTGAAGTGATCAAAGTGTTAAAAACAAGACAATACGTCCAAAATGCAGTCGATTAGAGTAAGTCCCACATCACCAAACCAAGAAAACCTAATTCCACTTTCGGCTTTCCTAGAAATGGAAATGTAAGCCAATCAATCAGGAATTACCTGATCAGCACTAGTTAGGTGATTTGCCTGATAGACCCCTGCCATGCTTTTTTTTTTTTTTTTAATAAATTTATTTTTTATTGGTGTTCAATTTACCAACATACAGAATAACACCCAGTGCTCATCCCGTCAAGTGCCCCCCTCAGTGCCCGTCACCCATTCACCCCCACCCCCTGCCCTCCTCCCCTTCCACCACCCCTAGTTCGTTTCCCAGAGTTAGGAGTCTTTATGTTCTGTCTCCCTTTCTGATATTTCCCACACATTTCTTCTCCCTGCCATGCTTTATAGGAAAGTAACCTTGCAGCAACTAATGGCTTTTTTTGCCTTCTTGTAACGTCTTTGTTCCTGCTCCCTTCTGGCTCTACAAGTCTTCCTTTTTGTGCAGCTCCTCAGAGCTCCTTTCTATCTGATAGATGGGATGCTGCCCAATTCATGAATCACTGAATAAAGCCAACATGATCTTTACAATTTTCTCAGTTGAAATTTGTTTCTTAAGAAAATACAAAGGTAAAGATCACTAGAACTGACTACATGAGAGTGTAATAGTTTGAAAGGACAAAAACTGAAAGAATAGTACACTAGGAAAAAACATTTTTATTAAAAATCCAAAAGATTAGATGAATAACTCAGTCATTAAGAAAACATTAAATCCCTGACTTATTTGTGAGAAATGATACATACAATCCACACAAAAGCAGATATAATTAGCCAAATATATAGGGAAATGTGAACATTCACATCCCCCTCCATCTCTTAAAATAACCACCAAAACAAATTATTAACCTAAATAGAAGAACTAGAGTGCACGTATTAAATTGGCAAAATGTCGAAAATCTGATAAAACCCAGTGTTGATGAGACTAACAAAACTTGTACATTTGTACACTGTTAAGCGTTACTGCAATTTGATACAGAACTTTGGAAATTACTTTGTCAATACATATTGAAAGCCATAAAAATCTTCAAATCTTTTGACTTGCAAATTGTGTGTGTGTGTGCTTGTGTGTGTGTGTATTCTGCGTATCATGATGTTTTGATGTCTTAAGAAAGCCTTCTGGCTAAGGAGAGATTGGCCCTCTCAGGCTAGCCAGTTCTTAGAGACAACAAAGGCCTCAGCTAGGAGCATGGCTTTGATATGCAAACTAACCGATCCTGTTTGCTCTCCGGCCTGGGCATCCCACAAAGCGACAGTCCTCTGCCTTTCAGGGCCACCATCCAGCATAAAGCAGGAGAACAAAATAATGAAAAAAGTCTGATACACTGTGGTGAAAACATTATGAGTGAATTTTTTTTCAATTTCTTGAAAATTTTTTTCATTTGAGTGTTTTTCAAATTTCATTTTTTTCAAATGAGTGAATTTTTTCAAATTATGAAATTCAAAATCTCATAATTTTTTTCACTCATAATTCATAAATATAAAATTTACAAATTTTATACTTGTAACCTATTAATAATGTCCACACAACTGAAAAATTAAAAATTTCACAGCTAATAAATGTAAATAGCTTCTAACATTAGGGGATATAGGTATCTCAAGAATATAATATGAAAACATCTGTACCCATTTGAATTACTACTTTTTATCTTTTAACTTAGTTAAAAGATAAAATGGAAGAGTTCTTTCCCTAGAATTAGTATCTAATTTAATATGGTTTTTAAATTGTGAATCTTGGGATCCCTGGGTGGCGCTGAGGTTTAGAGCCTGCCTTTGGCCCAGGGCGCGATCCTGGAGACCCGGGATCGAATCCCACGTCGGGCTCCCGGTGCATGGAGCCTGCTTCTCCCTCTGCCTGTGTCTCTGCCTCTCTTTCTCTCTGTGTGTGTCTATCATAAATAAATAAAAAAAAAAACAAAAAAAAAACTAAATTGTGAATCTTATCAAGAATGATAACTGGAGTAGCGAATGTCAAGCTTTCCCCATGGCCTACTAGAATATCTCCTATGGCCCATGATGCCCTAGAAGAATCCACTGCCCCAGCTCTGGATTCCCACAATCCTTCATTTCTCCCCCAGGTGCCAAAGAGGCAATCTTATCTCAGTCACATTTGAGCTCAAAAAGTCTGTTCCTCTCTGGGATTCACTCCAACAAAGGCCACTTCTTAGAAATGATTTTTTAAATATGACACCCAAAGCACAGGCAACAAAAACAAAAATATATAAGTGGGACTACATCAAACTGAAAGGCTTCTGCACAACCAAAAAACCAAAAGCAAAAGCAAAATGAAGAGCCACCTTGAAATAGAAGAAAATATTTGCAAGCCGTGTATCTGATAAGGGGTTAATACCCAAGCCACATACCTAATAAGGAACACACACAACTCAGTAGCAAAAAACTCCCCCAACAATTCAAATTCAAAAATGGGCAAAGGACCTGAGTAGACATTTTTCCAAAGGAGATAACGCAAATGGCCAACAGGTACATGAAGAGGTGTTTAATATCACTAATCGTCAGGGAAATGCAAATTGAAACCACAACCAGGTATCACTTCATATGTATCAGAATGCCTATTATCAAAAAACCAAGAAACATCAGGTGTTGGTGAGGATGTGGAGAAAAAGGAACCCTCATGTACTGTTGGTGGGAATGTAAATTGGTGTGACTAGTCACTGTGGAAAGCAGGATGGAGGTTTCTCAAAAAATTAAAAAGAGAGCTACTATATGATAAAGCAATCTCACCTCTAGGTACATATTAAATCACTGTCTTTTATATATATATATATATATATTTTTTTTTTTTTTTTTTTTTTTTTATTCATTAGAGACACAGAGAGAGAGGCAGAGACACAGGATCACACCCTGGGCTGAAGGTGGCGCTAAACCGCTGAGCCACCCGGGCTGCCCTAAAGCACTGTTTTAGGGGATATCTGCACCCCTCTGCTCATTGGAGGATTATTTACAAAAGCCAAGATATGGGGGCAACCTAAGCATCCATCAACAGAAGAATGGATAAGGAAGATGCGACATGCATATACAATGGAGTCATGTTCAACCATGAGAAAGAAGGAAATCCTACCATTTGCAGTAACATGGATGAAGCCTGAGGGCATTGTGCTACATGAAATAAGTCAGACAGAGAAAGACAAATACTGAAAGATCTCTCTTACATAAGGGATCTAAAAAGAACCAAATCATAGAAACAGAGAACAAATCGGTGGTGGCCAGGCTCAAGGGACGGGGGTGGGGAAATGGGTGAAGATGGCCAAGGGTTAAACCTCCAGTGATAAAATAAATAAATCCATGTACAGCATGGTGACCACAGTTAACAAACTATTGTATGTTTGAAAGTTGCTAAGAGAGCAGATTTTGAAAGTGCTCACCAAAAAAAAAAAGAAAAAAGAAAGTGCTCACCACACACAACACACGAAACCGTTACTGTTTGTGAAGCGATGAACGTGCTAACTAACCTTATTGTGGGAATCTTTTCTCAATAAGTACATAGACAAAATCACCACACTGCACCCCTTAACCTTACACAGTGCTGTATGCCAATCATATTTCAATAACACTGGGGGGAAACGGGATATATCTGAGGCTAAAGTACAGTGAGAATCTGGGCTGAGTCCAAAACCCACCGGCAGGTTTATGATTTTCAGTTTGATCCGGAGCTAACAAGAACTAAATATTCAGTAGTGCGGGTATTTCCAACTCACACATAGACTAGGACAGAATTGTCACAAAATCTAAAACAGTAATGATAATAAAAAGCATTCAGATTCCCTGATAGGCCCCACATAAATTTACATCAGAAAGTCTCCTTTTAGGGACGCCTGGGTGGCTCAGTGGTTGAGCATCTGCCTTTGGCTCAAGACATGATCCTAGTTTGGGGATGAGTCCCACATCAGGCTCCCTGTAAGGAGCCTGCTTCTCCTCTGCCTGTGTCTCTGTCTCTCTCTCTTTGTGTCTCTCATGAATAATAAAATCTTTAAAAAAAAAAAAAAAAAAAAAGAAAGTCTCCTTTTAGCCTAACCACTTTTCTCAGAAAGCGGATACGATAAATATCCCATTTTTAGCAATAGGCTTGTTTTCTCTTTTGGCCACTGTGATTACACTGTGATTATGTTCCCTTTTTTGCTTCGGTTGCTAGGAAGCTCAAAGTCAATTTTGCAGTCCGCATCTGCTGTCCAGGACTTAATGATCGGTAACGATCTCAGTGTTTTTACCTCACCTCTAATTTTTATCTGCTTTTCCTTCCATTATTTTCCCTTTATTTTCAGTTTTCTCAACTACTTATCTTTTATCCGGTGCCGGATAATTTTTTAAAGTGACTCCAGTCCATTTTTGAAAGAAGGAAGCACGCAGATTAGTCAAATATTGAATTATGTCTATTGTCAGAGTTCCTGAGCCTACTCCTCTAGCATCTGCCCATCTGAAGAAGTACAGCTTGGGGCACACTATGACTTTTGACAAATGCAGACACCTAGAGATCAATCATCCCAATTGAGATGTAGCAATTGTCATCACTTCAAAATTTTCCTCGTCCCACTTTCCACTCAAACCCTCCCCCAACATCCTACCCCTGCCACCACTTAACTGCTCTGTGTCATAAATCAGACTTCCCTGTAAAGTTTCATACAAATAGAATCTTACAGTTTGTGCTATTGTCTGCCCGGCATATTTTGTTCAAATTAATGTTTTTGAGATGCATTCATGTTACATGTATAAGGAGTTTGATTATTTTCATTGATGGGCAGTATTCCATCCTATGAATGTGGCACATTTTGTTTATTCATTCTTTTGCTCGTAGGTATTTGGGCTGTTTCCCGTGTAATGCTCATAGAGATGTTATGGACATTTACATTAAAAAAATTTTTTGGACATATGTTTTCACTTCTCTTGGGTAGATACCCAGGGTCATACGGTAAGGAAATGTATGTTTAACTTCATAGGAAAGTGCCAAACTGCTCTTCAAAGTGATTCTGCTCTTTTATACTTCCCCCCAGCAATGTGTGAGTTCCAGGAGTTTCAATCCTTGTGAACACTTGATATTGTCAGTCTTTTGAAATTTTAGCCATTTTAGAGACTATGTCATGGTGTTTCACTGTGGATTTAATTTGCATTTCTCTGGTGACTAAAAATTCTGAGCATTTCTCATGTGCTCATGGGCCTTTGTATACATTCTTTTGTGGAATGCTGGTTCAAATCTTTTGCCCATTTTTTTCACCAGATTTTTGCCTTCTCATTGTTGAGTTCCTTATATCTTCTGAATACAAATTTTTTATGATGATAGCTGGATATGAAAATCCACAAAATATTCACAAATATATTTCTTTATATTTAGTAATGATATTTTATCTATTTATGAATATAAATACAAATATTGAATTTTTATTTAATTTCTATATTTTATGTGGGCTATATAGTGTAGAAAATAAATATATTATTTACATATGTAATTTATGTATAATATAAACACATACATTTGTGAATGTTTTATCCCAGTTTGTGGCTTGCCTCTTCATTTTCTTAACATCTTTTGAAAAGCAGAGATTTTAGTTTTGAACAGATCCAATATCTCAATTTACTTTTCATGGTGTGTGATTTATGTGTCTTAAGAACTCCTTGCTTACGACAGAATCACAAGGATTTTCTCCTATGTTTTCTTCTAGAAGTTTCCCGATTTTAGCTTTTATATTTAGGTCTGTGATCCATTTTGAATTAATTTTTACATGTGATTTGATGTAAGATTCTAGGTTTAGTTTTTTCCAAATGGATACCAGCATCATCTATTGAAAAGGCTATCCTTTCAGAGCACTTGACTGGCTCATTTGGTAAAGTAACTCTTGATTTCAGGGTTGTAAGGTCAAGCCCCACATTGGGTGTAGTGATCATTTAAACATAAAATCTGGGATCCCTGGGTGGCGCAGCGGTTTGGCGCCTGCCTTTGGCCCAGGGCGTGATCCTGGAGACCCGGGATCGAATCCCATGTCAGGCTCCCCGTACATGGAGCCTGTTTCTCCCTCTGCCTATGTCTCTGCCTCTCTCTCTCTCTCTCTCTCTCTCTCTCTCTGTGTGACTATCATAAAAAAAAAAAAAATCTAAGAAAAGAAAGAAAGAAAGGAAGGAAGGAAGAGAAAGAAGAAAGAAAGAAAGAAAGAAAGAAAGAAAGAAAGAAAGAAAGAAAGAAAGAAAGAAAGAAAAGGAAGGAAGGAAGGAAGGAAGGAAGGAAGGAAGGAAGGAAGAAAGAAAGAAAGAAAGAAAGAAAGAAAGAAAGAAAGAAAGAAAGAAAGAAAGAAAAGGAAGGAAGGAAGAAAGAAAGAAAGAAAGAAAGAAAGAAAGAAAGAAAGAAAGAAAGAAAGAAAGAAAAGGAAGGAAGGAAGGAAGGAAGAAAGAAAGAAAGAAAGAAAGAAAGAAAGAAAGAAAGAAAGACAGACAAGACTATCCTTTCCTTGTTGAATTACATTAACACCTAAAAATATGCTATTGAAAATCAAATGACCATATATATGTGGATCTATTTCTGGTATTTATTCTGTTTCACTAATGGATATAGCTATCATTATGTCAATACCACACTGCCTTGATGACTGTAGCCATACAGTAAGCCTTGTAGTCAGCTAGCATAAAATCTCCAGATTTGTTCTTTCTCCAAATAGTGTTGGCTACTTAAGGTCATTTTGCATTTTCATACAAATTTTGAATCAACTCATGAATTTCCATTTTTAAAGATGCCTCTAAAATTTTTATTTGAATTGGGTTCACTCTATTAATCAATTGGGGAGAACTGACATCTTAACAATATTGAAGCTTCAGGGCGTCTGGGTGGTTCAGTTGGTTGAGCATCCAACCTTTGGTTTCCACTCAGGTTATGATCTCGCAATTGTAGGATCGAGCCCAGCATTGGGCTCCATGCTCAGTGTGGAATCTGCTTCAGATTCTCCCTCCCTCTCCCTCTGTTTCTATTCTCTTAAATAGAATCTTTTAAAATTTTTGTTCTTTTCTTTCAACTTTAAAAATATTTTCTAATTTCTCTTATGATTTGTTCTTTGACCCATGGGTTGTTTAGAAAGGTGTCACTTAATTCTGAATACTTGGAGATTTTCTAGATTTCTTTTTGTTAGTGGTTTCTTTCTTTCTTTTTTTTTTTTTTTTTTTAAGACTTTATTTATTTGAGAGAGAGAGTACAAATAGGGGAGGGGCAGAGGGAGGAGAAGCAGACTTCCTGATGAGCAGGGAGCCCTGATGAGGGACTTGATCCCAGGGCCCTGGGATCACAACCTGAGTCAAAGGTGAATGCTTCACCAACTGAGCCACTCAGGTGCCCTTTTTATTAGTAATTTCTAATTTAATTTTACTGTGGTCAAAAAATATACTCTGTAGGAAGTCAGCCCTTCAAACTTACTGAGACATGATTTATGGCTACCACTTGGCCCACTTTGATGAATGATCCATACATACTTGAAATACTTGAAATAAATGAGTAGTTGGGTGGAATGCTATACACATGATGGCAGCTTTAGAGCAGTCTGGGAGGGCCTTTCAGGGAAGACCATGGTTAAAATTATAAATGACACAGAGGAAGCAACCAGGTAGAGACCAGGGTAAGGGCAGGCAGGACAGAGGGAGTGGCTAGTGTAAAGACCCTGAGGTGCGAGGTAGACCCCATAACAGCTGCCATCACTGGACGGATAGACTCTCATAATTCATGCTCACTCCAGGGTTGGAGAGCTGCTGTTATACCTGGACTGGTTCTTTCTATCCTCCTTGCTCCCCTGACCAGAGGCTGGTGAAATTGAAAGGCTAGGCATCCAGTTACCCAAGTAGAGAACCTACCTCTAGTCTTTGCCCCAGGTGTGATTCCCAGGCAGCTGCCTTATTCCCAAGACTCACTGAAACAATAATAATTCTAAAATAATGAGAGGAGTTATCACATTTTATACCATACCCAACATTTTATATCATGCCCAGCAGATTTCACTGAAGTAGGTCTCATTGCCCCTTATCCATGTAAGGAAAGCGAAGTTCAGGGGATGCTGAGGAACCTGTACAAGTTCATGCAGCTGGGAAGCAGCAGGGTTGGATTTGAAGCCCAGACTGGTCTTCTCTAAAGCCTTACTTTTAACCCTTAGACCACACCACCGCTACTCACAGATCTTGTCTATACGGGTTATGATCCCTGAATCCCCCAAGTGTTTCAGCACACTGGCCTGGAGCCCTGCTTGCTCCTGCTAACTCTCCTGGCCTGGACACAAACTCATGGCCAGAACCTGCTGTATCCTGCCATCCCTGATCCCACTGCCCACCTCATGGTGTAACCTTGGACTCCACTGGGACGGATCTTCTGGGATCACATCAAGGGCTATGAACACTCTGTTGTGGTATTCAGCTGTTGGCCCCGGGCCTTGACCTCCCCCAGGCCTTTCTGACTAGGAGATGGGGCCAGTTCCAGATCTCAGCCTGTCCCTGTCAGCCACATGCCTCTGTGGCTCCCTGGACCCTGGATTTGACAGACTTCCCACTGCCTTCCAGCTTCCACCTTCTTCTGGGCTTCTGTGTAGTTTAGAATCCTGAAGCTGATAGGGACTCTATTTGCCCTTCACTTGCCCTTCCCTGCACCTCATCTTCAGCAGCAGACATCCAAATGTTATCACCAATCCCATCAGTAACACATTTTTGCACCTGTACATTTAATTATATATAAATTATAGACATACCATGCTGTACCAATATTTCATATACTTCAGAAAGCACAAAAAATATGGAAAGTGTTAAGGATTGAGATACAGTACTCTTCTTTTTTAAAATATTTTATATGCTACATATTATAATCGCAGCACTTCAGCATGCACACTAATATTTTATATATATTATGTAGTATCCACACTAATATTTTCCACCTTAAGAAGTCCACCTTGGGGGCAGCCCAGGTGGCTCAGTCGGTGAGGTGTCTGACTCTTGATTTGGGCTCAGGTCATGATCTCAGGGTCGTGAGATCGAGCCCTGATGCATCAGGCTCTGTGCTGGACGTGGAGCCTGCTCAAGATTCTCTCTCTCTCTCCCTCTGCCTCTTCACCTCTCTCCCAAAAAGGAAAACAAATAACATTTTAAAAAATAAGGAATTCAACACCTTAAAAATTAGTGTCTGCCTAATATATGAGAGAGGGTATGCTTCATTTTATCTTATTCTTCAACACTTTTCATGCTTTTGTGCGTTATGAAAGTATGTAACCACTGGCATAGTGGTGCATGTCTAATGTATAGATACGCGTTAATGTTTTCTATACCAAGGATTTTCATGTGGTTGAAGTGCACTACCCTCCTCTGGAGACCCCTGAACCACAGGATCCAGGCCAAACCCTTCAGGGGCCTTCCTGTCTCTCTGTGGACTGACGTGTCACCTTCTCTACCCCAGTCTAGACCTCTTCCTCTGTCAGGCAGCTCACCCCACTACCCCCTCCATGCTTTTGAGTCAGAACAACCTGGCATTAACTCCAGACCGCAGCTTACCAGCTGTGTGAGCATGGACACCTACGTTACTTCACTGGGCCTCGGTTCTCATCAGTAAAACTGGACGATGGCACCAACTATTTGTGGTGAGGAAAAGAGAAGAGACACCTAGAATGGGGGTCTGGTGATCAGTGAGCGATGCCCGTCACCACCGTTTTGCCAGGAGGACCACTCCTGCCTCCCGCCCAGTTCATGCTGGCCCATCCTGCTGTGCTGAGGGCCCCTTACCCTCCACCTTTCTCGATCACTCCAGCCCATGGCAACTCCTCCGCCACTACCCTCCTTCACCTGGATCCCCGACCTTCTGTCCTTAGGCCCAGGCATCCCCCGATTGCCAATTAACCATTTCTGGCTCTTCTCACTTCCCCAACCACTTCTGAGGGCAGGGGCCATGGGGGGCCCGCTTCTTGGGGGCCCACTGCAGGTGGCGCTCAGGCACAGCCATCGATGCCCTTAAGTGCATGGATCTGAAGTCTTCCTGAACCCCCAACTCCCAGCATTTCCCCACCTTCTGTCCATCTGCTGAAATCACAAGATTGTCTCTATTGGCCTGTGAGATCCCACAGGCTCCCGTGCAAGAGGCCACTCCAACCAGACACTCCAGCAGGTTCCGCCGAGCTGGGATCAGCATCTAATCATGTTTCCATCACAACACAGTGAGAAACGTGTGACTGGCCCTTAGCAACGGTCTCTCAAGACAGCTACCCCTATAGAGAGCTCATTAAGTTAGCTGAGCACACGTGAGGCAAAATCTAAAAACAGACTTAGGCTGTCTGGAGTCTCATGCAGCACGTGGCAGGAGCTGGAAAGGGCAAGGATGGGGCCTCGCTCCCCCCAAGGGCGGGGGAAAGAGAGGGAGTCCAGATCCCTCAGCAAGATAGCCCTGGGCACCTGCAGGGCTGAGGACCCTGAGGGCGGGCCGCACTAGCCCAGGGGTCCCCCCACCCCACTCACTGCTCCAGGTATGGGGAGCTCTCCTCCCCGTCCTACACCCGTAGGTCACTTGGAACCCAGGACCCGGCAACTCCCAGAAACTGGCTGTGAAGCGTTTTTTGGAAAAAGTGGGAACTTAACATTTTAAGTTTATTTCAATTCAGCAAACCCCAGGCACCTACCGTGCTGCAGATGTGTGTGGCCTCGGTGACACTCCTCAGCCTCAAGAGGTTTACACAGACGGCTGGGACATATCACAGATAACCCACAACTCAGGATAGCACACAGTAAGCACTCTGATGCAGGGGCAGGCCGGCATTCTGGGATCAGGGAAGAGAAAGGAGGAGGAATGGCACCAGATGGGACCTGGGCCATCAGGATGGGCTGCGTGGAAGAGGCAGTGCTTGCCCTGAGCCTTGGCTCCTGATTCCTGGCACCTGCAATTTGTCTTCCTCAGCGCTCGGTTGAATTCAGCAAGTAGGACTTCAAAGGTTAAATAAGAAGGTGTCTGGGAACTTGGTTGTGGCTTGTGGCTGGTTGTGGAGGGCGGCCTTGAGGTGCTACAGCTCCTTCTGCCTTTATGGATCCCACCGGAAGGGTCCAAAGGGACTCAGACCTCCAAGAGCCACCGCCAAGCACCCTACAGCTTTGCCCTCTTTGCTGGGTGTCCCCCTCTCTTGCGGAGACCAAGGAGTAAAATGGGCTTCTGGGCTCACTTTGATGCAAAAATATGATAGTAAACTAGGGCAGCGCATGCTGGTGATTTATTGCTTTTAAAACGGCTTTGAAATGCAAAACAGTCTCAGCCACCTGCCCTGAAGGCTTGCCTTCAAGCCAAATCAGCACAAGGGGTTAACACTAAGCCCTTGGCCTCACCGGTACAAAAAACAATCTTTCTGCAGCCAAGGGGCAGCAAACCTGGAAAGAGGCAGGGAGGGGAATGCTCCACCTCTGACAGGTTGGCTGTTTCAAAAGAACTCAGAAGAGCAGGTGCAGGATCAGGCCGTCTTGAGCCTGGAGGTCTCAGCAGACCCCAGGGACTGCTGGAAACGGGGTCAGAAAGGTAACAAAGCCCTTGCAGGCACACACCCGGGCAGAGAGGGAACTTTCGGGAATGTACAGAGTTTAAAGCCGGCCTCGCAGACATCCGGGCCACCAGAGCTTGGGTGAGAAATCCCGATCCACTGTCGCCGGCGAGGGTGTCAAGAGAAGAGTAGAAGAGAATTCAGGGGTCACCTTCAAAGGCCCCGGGAGGCTCCATCCTCAAGAGGCCGACACCTGAGGCAAGGGGCCAGCCCCCACGTGCGCCCGGAGAGCCACACTCCAAGCTGGAACACGTGGAGATGAGCCACACTTCCCTCTCACGATGGAGCACTGTACCAATGTCAGGGATTTTTTTTTTTTTTTTTAAGATTTGACTTATTTATTTGACAGAGAGAGAGAGCACAAGCAGAGGGAGCAGCAGAGGGAGCAGGAGAGGGAGGGGGAGAAGCAGGCTCCCCACGGAGCAAGGAGCCCGATGTGGGACTCGATCCCAGGACCCCAGGAGCACGACCCTGATGGCAGACGCTTCACCCATGGAGCCACCCAGGTGCCCCTGCCGGGTTTTTGTTTTTAAGGAAATTAATAACTTCCATTGGAATCGCTGGTTGCCAGACTCTGAGCAGCGGGTATGGTTCGCTTCAGCCCCACCGTCCTCCCCGAGCATTAACCAGGTCAGTTCTTTATTCCTTTACTCAGTTCATTCGATACACACGTACAGAGCTCCGAAGGCGCAGGACGTCCACCAGGGTGAGTAAGGCGTGGCCGGAGCCCTAAGAAATCCACAGCCTGCCAGAAAGGCTCTCAAGGTGCTCATTTTGCCAAGTGCACGGGAGTCGGAGAGGGGGCGCAGGTGGCTTCACCTGGAGGGGGAAGGATGGGGCACTGCTGAATTCTTTACCAGCCAGAGACTCAGCCGGAGCTCGCACCCAAGTGTACCCTCTGATTTTTAAAAAAATTTTATTTATTTATTCATGAGAGGCACAGAGAGAGAGAGAGGCAGAGACACAGGCAGAGGGAGAAGCAGGCTCCACGCGGGGAGCCCGATGTGGGTCTCAATCCCAGGTCTCCAGGATCACGCCCTGGGCTGAAGGCGGCGCTAAACCGCTGAGCCACCCGGGCTGCCCCCTCTCTGATTTTTAAAGAACGGCTCCTCTCGTAGTGGCCTACATGCAACAAAATGAAACCGGTTGTTCTGACTTTGGAATAAGCCGCTATTTCCATTAGAAATTTTCTGAAAACGGACATGACCGCTTCTGGCAGCTGTTCCCCGCCGGCTCTGAGTGTACCCTGCAGGTTGCGTGAGCACCGCGCAACGTGTAATTATTTCCTATTTCACACTGTCCACTCCGGGGCCAGGCTAGTCCTGCTTCACGTGAATGGAGCTCCTTTGATTCATTTTAGTTCTATTTTCAACTTCCTGTTGACCCAAATCCCTCTCTGGCCTCAGGAGTTAAGACTCCATGTTCCAGTTACATAAGTTCTAGGCCCCAGAATAGCCATGCACGCTGACAGCCCTTGGCCCTGTCCCCTGGGCCCTGGGGCCCACTGTCCCCCTCCAATGACCACAGCACCTGCCAGCCGTCTCAGGTGCGCAGGTCAGGAGAGCTGAGAAAGGCCCCTGGAGGGGAGGCCCACACCACCCGGCCGGGCATCCCAACTCACAGCACCCACTCCTCATTAGAGGACACGGGGAAGAAGGTTCTTAACTGTCTTCTGAGAAGTTTTGAACAAGCAGAAGCATCTCCAACCTCAGGACTTTGAGGATATGAGAATAAGAATTGTATTAGTCTGCTAGGGCAGCCATCGCAAAATACCACAGATTGGGTGGTTTAAAAAACAAGTTCAAAAAAATAATAATAAATAAATTAAATAAAAAAACAAGTTCAAGAGGCTGGAAGTCCAAGATCAAGGTGGCTGCAGAATGACTTTCCGCTGAGGCCTCTGTGCTGGGTTTGCTGTTTCTTCAGAATGCTCGTACCTCCGTGCACACATGCCCCCTGCGTCTCTGTGTATCCCAACTCTCTCTTCTTGTAAGGACACCAGGCAGATGGGATTGGGGCCATGCCAACGGCCTCGTTTGCACGTAGTCTTCTCTTTAAAGAGGATCTCTGAATACAGTCGCATTCTGAGGTTGTAGAGGTTAGGACTTCAATGTATGGATTTGGGGGACACATTTCAACCTGTAAGAGTCTTCTCGAAATGGATTGTTTCATCAGTATTCGCCAGTCCCATCTGGAAGCCTTTCCTGGGGTGTGTGGCACCAAGGTGAGCACTACGGGATTCCCGTTAGCTTCCTCATCACTGCACACCACTGTCCAGGAGGCAGCTGATTTTCCTGGCCCAAAGGCCCCCAGGAAGGACAGCCACGTCTTGGTTGTCCTGTCTGCTGAGATCTGCTGAGAAGCAGCAGGACGAGGAGGAAAGGGTGGGGTGGGGGTGGATGGGAAAAAAGAAGCGAGAGGGGAAGATAAAAAGAGAGAGAGAAAGAAGGGAGGGAAAAAGGTGAAAGCAGTGATGATGAGCTTGGAAGGGAGAGGCCTACTTGCCTTTGTTTCCAGAATCAGAGGAGATTCTAACCCCACCCAGTCGTCTAGAAAACCAGACCCAGGCTCTCTGGCTCGTGAGCTGTGTGGCTGTGGGTCAGCCACTTACCTTCGTGGTGCCTCTGTTCACTTACTTGTTCTCTAGTTCATTCTACCAGAGTCTCCTCTTTCAGACACTGTCCTAGGAATTACTGTCTTACTGGCAACACGGGAAATAATAATCGCATTTGCAGGGTGGTTGGGAGGAGTGGCTTGTCTCTGCGGAACCAAAAACATAGGTCAGCACCAATAGCCCGGCTTACAGGGAAATTGGGGTGCAGGTAGTTGCAAGTCACATAAGACATTCTATTTAGGGGCTTGGTATCAGTTTTCATGTTTGTGCAAGGCGGCAAATTTATCATCAGAGATGAAGGATTGGGGCTGGCGGGCCGGTATGGTCCCTCCCTGTACTAGTTTCCTGTAACGATCGTCTTTGGCAAAGCGCAGGCCCTGCCATAGGGCAAGCACCCTTGGGAGGGTGACTCGTGTCCCCGTGTTTATTCACATCATGGTGAGCACGTTCAGCAGCTACGTTCCACAGACTTCACGTCTGGGATTATCAGGAAGGGCACCAGCCCTGTAAGGTGTTGGGAGGACAGGTTGGGGGGTCCAGAGCTCTGGCCTCCTCTCCCAGCCCTTTCCTTTCAGAGGGAGGGGCCCTAGCAGCCTGTGAGGGACCAGAAGGGGAGAGACAACTGCTCCCAAGGCTGTTTTTTAAGAAGTAGAACACTGAGGGTTTGCATTTCCTGTATTTTAGCAAAGGAGCTGGGGGTTCAAAGCAGTTGGGGCCTGCTGTGTCCTGGGCCCACGGCTAATCTCCCAGCCGCCTCAGCACAGAGGGACGCACACGGAGGCCTGTCCCTGTCACTGGTGAGTCCAACAGAGCAGCTAACCACAGAGCCAAGACAGGGAGAGGCTCTGCTTCCCGAGGGGGCAGCGGCAGAGGGGGTTACGCCCAGGCTGAGGAGCCTCCAGCCCCAGGACGCCTCGCTTCAAGGTGGCTGGGAAGGGTCCTAGTGATGCCTTCACACGTCCTATGTGGTTGTGAAGACTGTAGGTGTGAAATATTTTAACCCTAGTCAAGGAACACGCTTTCCCTCTGACCTCCCCTCCATCACACTCTTGTAGAGTGGTGGGAGGCACTCGGGCGTCAGCGGAGGAGGAGCCGGGGGAAGGGTCTGTTGAATTTGGGTTTCATGGGACTTCCACGTGCTGTGAAAGGGGGCCACCCTGAGGGATGGCCTCCCGGAGATATCCTGCGCTCTCTGGGCATTCTCACTTGTCCTTCTGACGTTCAGGTGCAAGGCCAGGGGCAGTGTAGCAGTGTGTGAACATTCTGGAACATTCTGTGGGCTAGCAAAGGAGAGCCAAGATCTGGAACATACGAAGGCAGAAACAAGGAAAATCCACCCAGTTCTTACAGCTCATACAGAAAAGAAACTTGGTAGCCGTTTTCCAACACTGACAACAAGCCTAAACATGACCTTGCCAATGAAGATTTGTGAAGTCGGAAGAAACTTGACTCAAGTATGATAATGAAAAACAAATGTTGATCTACCAGATTTGATGAAAAGTGAAGTATCTTTCTCTTTCTCCGTATAAAAAAAAATTACAAAATCATTGTCACATGACGAGGGGATTAAAGAGTGTGCAAGCAAAAAAACAAAAAAAAGAAATAGGGTTATAGAGGCATTTCAAAGAATTAATGAAAATACTACATTGTTTGAATTTCATAATATTTGTGTTCTTTTTTATTTGTGATTTCTTTTCTCATTCTAAATAGACACTATCTTTTTTTAAAGATTTTATTTATTTTTTCATGAAAGACACACAGAGAGAGGCAGAGACACAGGCAGAGGGAGCAGCAGGCTCCATGCCGGGAGCCCGACCACTCAGCTCAACCACTGAGCCGCCCAGGCGCCCCAATGAATACTCACTTTTCTACTTACTTTTGTAAGGTGTGTTTTTGTTTCCAAGAGGGCCTCCAAAATTATGTGAGCTTCAGGGCCCCACAAACCCTGGATGGAACCCTGGCAGGGAGTCACTAAGGAAATAACTAAACCCATCAGAGAGAAGTCGGCCTCGTAACAGCAGCAGTGACGTCCTCCAAACCGCCCCAAACAGCTGGCCCATATACGAAAGGCATTGGTAAGTAATAGTTACACGTGTAGAGGAAACGTCCGCACCTGCAGGTGGATCACGCACGTTATTTGGTGCCTGGGTACAAGGTGAGTTGCTATAATGTGAGTGGTGGGTTAGTAGCTGGGACCTCAATGGGAAGGCAAGAGCCACCATCAGGTCAACTTTGTCCCTGGCCCTGGCAGGGTGCGGCTGGGGCATTCCCCAGGGGGACGGGGAACGGGACAGACGGACATCCTGCCAGGATGCACAGGAGCACAGGAGCTTCCCCGACCTCCGTCAGAGGAGAGGGATCCTCAAACATCTCCCGCACGAATCTGAGCCTTTTGAGGAGGAATGAATGCTTTTAATCTCCTGAGTCTTCTTGGACAGCCCATTTCTCCCCCTTGGCTTTCATTCTCTTCCTTTCTTTTCAAGGCATTTTATGTTTGGGGAAGTGAAACATTAACCAAAAAATCAGATTGACAGCAACGTGCTCCTGCAGCTTGAGAGGGTGGCCGGAGCCCATGCTGCTGCTGGGCGGGGCCTGGGATTTTAGCAGGGATTTTAGCAGTTTGAGGCACCAGTGACGCCACAAGGTCACCTTCCCCCAAATCACCCAGAACGTCCCAGTCGGGCTTCCTGGGAGGACCTGGGGCCCTGAAACTGGCATTTTCAACCAGGTGTCCAGGTGCCTCTCTTACTCAGGAGCTGTGAGCTGAGGGCCAGGGCCCTGGACCAGGCCATCCTCTTGTGAGGTACAGTCCAGGTTTTTAGGAATCCTTGGGACCCCAATCGCACCCCCATCTCAAGAGGCTCTTCTGGCTTATTTGGAGTATATCAGCTACAGGGGCCTCATTGGAAGGCCCACGGAGAAGGAGGGAGGCAGGCGCCCACCAGTGGCCACACAGCCCGCCCACAAGGGCCTGGAAGGAGGGGCACAGGGGGCTGTGGAGCTCCAGTACTCAACCCACCTGTCCCGGGCTTTGGCCACTTCCTACTCAAGCTCACTTTGGGCTGGAAGACTTACAGCCTAGAGAATCTGAGGCAACTCAGAATGTACCTACTACATTATTATTATTCTGTGTTGGGAAGAACGGCTGTCTGGGTTCTAGAGCTGTGACGGTGGCCTGGGTTATTTGTGTGTTTCTATTGAAGTACAGTTGACAGACAACGTTATATCAGTTTCAAGTGTACGACATGCTGATCCGGCAACTCTGTAGGTTACTCGGTGCTCAGCATCTGTCACCATACAACGTTATTACGATATGAGTGACTTTTTTAAAACTTAAATTCAATTAGTTAACAGAGAGTGTATTATTAGTTCCAGAGGTAGAGTTCAGTGAGTCATCAGTTTTATATAATACCCGGTGCTCATCACATCACCTGCCCTCCTTAATGCCCATCCCCCAGTTACCCGATCCTCCTACCCCCTCTCCTTCCCCTCCAGCGACCTTCAGTTCATTTCCTCTCTGATTTCATCTTATTTTATTTTTCCCTCCCTTCCCCTATGATCCTCTGTTTTGTTTCTTAAATTTCTTAAATTCCGCAAAGGAGTGAGATATATGATAATTGACTTTCTCTGATTTATTTCGCTTAGCGTAATACCCTCTAGTTCCATCCACGTCGTTGCAAATGGCAAGATTTCCTTTTTTTTTTTTTTTTTTGATGCCTGAGTACCTTCATATATATGTATCATATCTTCTTTATCCATTCATCTGTCGATGGACATCTGGGCCCTTTCCATAGTTTGGCTCTGATGGACTTCGCTGCTATAAACGTCAGGGTGCAGGCGCCCCTTCGGATCACCACATTTGTATCTTTGGAATAAATACCTAGTGGTGCAATTGCTGAGTCATAGGGTAGCTCCATTTTCAACTTTTTGAGGAACCTCCATAGTGTCTCCCAGAGTGGCTGCACCAGCCTGCATTCCCACCCACAGTGTACAAGGGTTCTCCTTTCCCTGCGTCCTCACCAACAACTGTTGTCTCCTGACTTGTTAATTTTACTCATTCTGACTGGTGTGAGGTGGTATCCCATTGTGGTTTTGATTTCCTGATGCCGAGTGACGTGGAGCATTTTCTCACGTGTCATTTGGCCACGTGGCCAAGACCTATTGGTAGGTCTTCTTTGGAGAAATGTCTGTTCATGTCTTCTGCCCGTCTTTTGATTGGATTATTTGTTCTTTGGGTTTTAAGTTTGATAAGTTCTTTATAGATTTTGGATACTAGCTCTTTATCTGATAATGTCTTTTGCAAATATCTTCTCCCATTCTGTCGGTTGTCTTTTGGTTTTGTCAACTATTTCCTTTGCTTTGCAAAAGCTTTTTAGCTTGAAGTCCCAATAGTTTACTTTTGCTTTTGTTTCCCTTGCCTTTGGAGACATGCCTAGCAAGAAGTTACTGGGGCCAAGGTCATAGGGGTTGCTGCCTATGTTCTCCTCTAGGATTTTGATGGATTCCTGTCTCACATTTAGGTCTTTCATCCATTTGAGTCTATTATCGTGTATGGTGTAAAAAATGGTCCAGTTTCATTCTTCTGCATGTGGCTGTCCAATTTTCCCAACACCATTTGTTGAAGAGACTGTCTTTTTTCCACTGGATATTCTTTCCTGCTTTGTTGAAGATTAGCTGACCATAGAGTTGAGGATCCATTTCTGGGTTTTCTATTCTGTTCCTTTGATCTATGTGCCTGTTCTTGTGCCAGTGTCATCCTGTCTCGATGATTACAGCTTTGTAATATAGCTTCAAGTCCGGAATTGTGATGCCTCCAGCTTTGGTTTTCTTTTTTAATATTCCTTTGGCTATTTGGGGTCTTTTCTGGTTCCATACAAATTTTAGGATTATTTGTTAGCTCTGTAAAAAATGTTGATGGTATTTTGATAGGGACTACATTGAATATATAGATTGCTCTAGGTAGCATGGACATTTTAACAATATTTATTATTTAAATCCATGAGCATGGAATGTTCTTCCATTTCTTTGTGTCTTCCTCAATTTCTTTCATGAGTGTTCTATAGTTTTCTGAGTACAGATCCTTTGCCTCTTTGGTTAGGTTTATTCCTAGGTGTCTTATGTTTTTTTGAGGTATGTTCCCTCTATCCCTACACTGTGAAGAGTTTTTTATCAAGAAAGAATGCTGTGCTTTGGTGACTGACTATTTTTATTAACCCCATACTTTGGGGCAAAGCACTCAAGTTCCCTATATGTGGCAGAGTTACATGGTTAAAGAGACTTTCTTCCTTGGGGATGAATAATGCACATTAATTTATAGGATTTGGCCAGTTAGAATCCCAAAAGGAAGTTGAGGCAAGGCTGGACCTCTGAGTTTTGGGATAAGAGAGGCACTTGAACACCTTGTCAAAAATGCAGCCTCAGGGCTATGCTCTAGAGATCCTGGTGCAGGACTGAGGAAGACCCTGGAAGTCTGCACTTTAAGCTTCCAGGTGATTCTGGCAAAGATGGCTGGTGACCTTACTTAGAGCCTTGCATGAGACTTAAAGTAGATTAAATTCACAAAAGTGGTCCGAGTGGTACTTCGTGCATCACAAAATGCTAAAAAAAACAAAACAAAAAAAAAAAAACACCCAACAACAACTTACCGCCACTCTCCTCCATTCTGGGCTAGGTTTAGGGGAAATAGCAGTGGACCAGATAAGCGTGTTGCCTGATGTCTAGATGTCAAAGGTAGAATGATGTGAAGAGCTGTGGGGATGGGGGTTTGCCAAAGCCTACTTTATAATTGGAGAAGCTTTTCTGGGCCATGGCCAGGAGCTCCCTACCCTTACCCGAGGTGCCCATCTTGGCTCTAGAATTTGAACATAGCAAGACTGAACGTCAGTCTTGTTGGAAGGTGAGTAGGAGAGGTGTCTTGGTTCTTGTTTCCATGGTTCTGTACAGAGGATTGAAAAATCGATGTCAATTTCTCATCAAACACTAGCAGTGGAAAGAGAGTCTGGTTCCCACAGCTCCAGAGGAGGAGACCAGGCAGGAAGCTTCTCTCACCAGGCATGGCACTAGGTCCTTTCACAGGAACCACATCACCTGATCTTCACAATGACCTTGTGAAACGGGCCACATCGCTGCATCTTTACATGTGAGAAGGCCAAGGCTCAGAGAGGATGCACTACGCCCAAGTTCCCACAGCTAAAGAAACGGCAGCTGGGTCTAACTCCAAAGCTGCTGTTCTTCCCAACACAGAATGGTGATCTGTTAGATACACCCCATGAGCTGCCTTGGATTCTCTAAGCTCTAAGTCTTCTGGCCCTCAGCTACTCTTGTTATCACTGTGCCAGATGGCCCATCGCTTAAGACTGACACCCAGAATGTATGACTCCCTACACCACCCCTAGACCTGAAGGGTCCAGCCACACCATAAGGCATGGTGTAGGATTCCTCAGTGGTTGCCCCAAGGGCCAAAGGATGTGAGGGGATGCAACCCAAAAGTGTGGGACATTTAGCTACACAGGAGTTGAACTTGGACCAGTGACTGGTAGGAGTCAGGAGGGACCCAGGAGATAAAGGTCCTCTCCATTGTTCCCTCCTCTTCTCCAACAGACATCTCATGGGGCCAACTAACAGGTGGGTCTCGTCTGAAGCCTTGGCCAGCCCGGGAGCACACTGCCCCACACCTGCTTCCCGGCTGTCCCCATCTCACCCTGGCTGCCCCAAAGTTGCACTTCATGCTAAAGCATCAACACTTAGGCTTTGCTTCACATTCTGCTTTCCAGGCAACGCAGGCTAAGATTAAAAAAATAGCAACCTTCAGATCGAATTATCTCATTTAATACTTACAACACCCACAGAAGGTAGTATTATCACTCTTTTACAGATAAAGTAAACTTATGGTTAAAGTCCCACAGCTTTGTGAGCAGAGCATCCAACACACTTGACCCTAGATCCCATACTTCTGACTGCACCAGGGCATGGCCACCCTCGCCTGTCTGTCCTTTATGTGTCTCACCTCTGGTACATATTCCCCATGGAAGAGAATGCTAGATGCATGTCATTATTCATTCTCTCCATCTTATGAAACAATGCAATTGTAGGCAGTTCCCACTGTAGCCCAGCCTCCCTAGGCACAGCCATGTGCCTAAGTGCTGAGCGTTGTCACATAAGAAGAAATAATGTGAATGATTTCTAGAAGGTGCCCTCAAAGGGAGGGAGACCTACTCTTCTCCAAAAACTGGAATGCAGACATGGTCACTGAGTTAGAGCAGCTCACACCATGAGGGGGAAGCTGAGTGATGCTGTGCACTGTGATGACAGGAGCATGGGTGTCCACCCCACAGCCACCAGGCCTGCCCTGGACTACAGCGCTCTGACTGGGAAATAAGAGAAATTAACTTCTAGTTTTTTTCCACTCTTCTTTCAATCTTTGCCACCATATCCAAACTTGAATCCTAATCTACTTCCCAGTAGGTAGTACGGCACAACTGGATGGAAGCAGGCCTCTGGAGTTAGACAGATCTGGGTTCAAATCCTGCCTCTGTCCAGGAGGATGGCTCCCTGATTCTTGTATTCATCTTCTTTGACGGCTGCTTTGTAGACCTACTTGAGCGACAACTATTCATGTATCATATGTCATCAGCATGACCAGGGCTCGGTGGCTGAGCCCAAGGACTCAGACTGTTGGGCTCAAACTCTAGATCCATATGTTCCAAATGTATTACCTTGGACAGGTTATGTAACTTCTCTGTGCCTCAATTTCTCCATATGTAAATGAGGATGGTAATAGTGTGGTTTAAGGCAAGGGAGACCACAGCCACCCACTATGAATGCAGAGCAGATCCAGTTTCCTAAGACTTAAAGATTCCTGGCACAGGACTTGGTATATGATAAGCATTCAATAAATGTTAGCTGCTGCTGCTGTTGCTTATTATTATTATTATTAATTATTATTATTGTATTGTTATTATTGTCATTCCTACGCTGAGCACAAAGTCTTATGCACAAAGTGCATAAGAGGCATCAGTATATGCTTTCAAAAGGATTGAATGAATGAAGATTGAAACCACATTCTGTAAGTTGAAGAAGTCACAAAAACGAACCAAATGTCAAGACGAGGGATTTCACCCCAGTGCAAGATCAGTACCCATCCATGCCCCTCGAACAATGCTGCTCCTCAGTCCACAGACCTTCACAAGCATCTCTCAAGTTTGCAATAAGGGGGTGGGGGGGGTTCAGTGTTGTTTATGTCCAACCATAGCCTAGAGTAAGATTCCATAGAACGGGCTCCCACACAGCCCCGAGGGACTCTTCGGAGAAGGCTGACGCCCCCTCCACTTTCGCTCCCAGCCTCGACTCCTGCTATTTGGTGAAGCCACAGGAACCTGAGACCGTCGTCATTCCGGAATGGCGAGTGTGACTCTGACCGGCGAGGCCTGGTTAGGGCGGCCTGGCTGGGCACCAGACTGCTCCCCGCCGACGACACCACTCTCTCCAAAGGCACGGGCTGCCCGGGATGGACGCCTGGACTCCACGGCCCGGAGGTGCCCCCTGCTCAGGGCAGCGGGGCCCGAGCAAGGCAGAGGTGCAGCCTGACTCCCTGGCCTCGCAGCTCACGTCTGGCTCCCTTGCAAGTTCTGGGGTCAGGCTTCCCTTTCTGACCCTCGACGGCTACCCCATGGGTGGGTGATAAGAGAGCAGCGCGGCAGCAGGCGCAGAGGCCTGCACCAGGGCCTCCGTCCCGGTGTGCGGTCCCCCGGCCCACGGCCCTGCAGGCTCTGCCCCGGCGGGGCGTCCCGTGCCCCTGGGAGCACCTTGCCACACCCCACTCCTACCTGGGCAAGCCCCGCCAAGGCTTTCAGTTCAAAGTGAAGGGAAAAGAAAATCCTTTTCAAGCATTTCATAAATTAAATGTGAAGCAGCAACCTGGTGGAGCCCCCGGGGCGGGCCGCGCTTTCCCCTCCTCTGGGCCTCCCCCTCAGAGCTGAGGGCAGACGGTTCTAGAGGTGGGTCCTGTGGCCCGTGACCCCTGTGACCCCTCCATCAGGGTCCCGGCTGGGAGCTGCGCAGGCCCCGGGGGCCTGCCGGGCACCAGCTCCTCCTCTCGGAGCGGCAAGGTTTCTGGAGAAGTGTTGGGTTTTGTTTTGTTTTTTTTTTTCATTATAAGCTTATTTTTTAATCCGTCTAGGGTTTTAATGAGAAGTGCATCACCAGCCCCAGGCTCGGGAAGGCTGCCCTCCCTCAGGGCTCAGAGGGCTGCCTAAGGCGGGGACACACTGCCACCTGTTGATCACTCCGAATCCTCGTTGGAGCCCGAACCAACATTCACACACACACACACACACACACACACACACACACACACTTTGCAAAACTCAATCCAGCTTTTTTCTACTGCCGAATACTTCCTTCTACATTCTTTATCTTGTATTCTCGCTCCACGCGTCAATTTTTAAACAAATAACTGGCAAACTGACTTAAACGTCACCTTCCGGGCCCAGTTTCCTATTGGAAAAGCCACCTCTGACCAACCAGGCGCCCACTTCCTACACATTTGCGAACATTCTATGAGGTCAGAGGAGTGAAGGAGCCTCGAGCTTCAAGAGTTCCTGGTGGTGCTTTTGCTTGGCCGCTGCCAGCTGTGGGGCCCTCTGGGAGGTGGGGAAAAGGGGCACCTCCAGCCCCGGCCCTGCAGGTTCTGGGCGCCCAGGAACACCTCAGGACAAGGCGTCGCAAGTACATTGTAAGGACTACGGGTAACTGCAGAAAACTATACTGCAGATGCTCTAAGAAAATTAATGGACTCTCTATGAGGCTTCCACAGGGTGCCGTCCGGCCCTGCAACGGTCGGTCGGGCTCATGGAGAAGAGGTGCGCGCCCCAGGTGAGGGGGGGCTGGGGGGCTGCACATTCATCCTCCCCACGTTTGGGATCTCGTCCTTTCAAACAGAAGGTGGGGTGCGCTGGCGCCCTTGGCACCCTTGGCGGCTGCAGGCAGGGGGAGCCCAGATCTGCCCCCCTCCCCACACACACTCATGCACACGCACACGCACATCATGTGAAGAACCCCTGGGGCCAGAGACTGTCAGGGCTTGGGACCACTGCCTGGGAGTGTCCCCACGCCCTCCCCCCCGCCCCGACTCCTGGGCACGGTTCGCAGCCCCCGTGAGGACTTTGTCTCCCACCGGGAAGAACAGGGCCCAGCAGGCCGCCTGGTGAACCCCAGAAATGGACGAGCAGAGGCGCGCAGAGGCACCCCAACAGCCCCGGCCTGTTCCACCTCAAAATGAAAATAAAGCGACACATTTGCTCAACCTCGGAAAAACCAGTCACGAATGACAGCAATGGGAAAAGGACCTTAGAGGGTGGAATTTTCCGAACCCTGCCCACGCTCGGGGGCACGCCGGCCACGTCTGAAGCGTGTGCCCCAGTGTGGCTCGCGTGTTCCCAGACGTCAGGCCTCAGAAGGTCGGAGGACCTCGCCACCGCCTTGCGGGCCACAAACCTCCTCCGGGGGGCCCTCGGCGACGCAACTGCCCCCAAAGGAGAGGCCCTGGGTTTCAGTGTGGGCCTTGTTCTCGAGTCTCCACTGAGCTCCTCCCGCAGCCTCCCTGCCGCCACGGCCACCACGGAGGGACCAGGGCCCTGGGGCGCAGGCCGCCAGGTGGCAGCCCCAGCCCAGGTCTGCAAAGTGACCTCATCCTCTAAACTGATGGATCCCCCACCCCCCACCCCCCGACACACACACACACACACACACACACACACACACACACACACACACGTTCCCTCCATGTTTCTTCGTGGGGCATTCCAGGCTATTCCTGATATAAAACTGATTATTGGGCAGCAGCCCGGGGTGGCTCTGGTTCAGCACCTGCCTTCAGCCCAGGATCTCCTGATCCTGGAGACCCGGGATCGAGTCCCACTTCGGGCTCCCTGCGTGTGTCTCTGCCTCTCTCTCTCTCTCTCTCTCATGAATAAATAAATAAAATATTAAAAAAATAAAACTGGTTATTTTCATATTGTGCAGAGGTCAACAGCCAGCTGCCTTTTCCATACAGTGGCCTTGCGAAGGCCTTGGGAGCGTCTGGACTGCCCTGCCCACAGCAGGAGGCCACAGAGGGGCAGCTGGGTTCACTCTCGCAAGGTCAGGAAGGTACGAGAACAGTCTGGGAAGGAGGACTCTGCAGAAGCAAGGAACTAGGGGCTGGCAGATGAGGGCGCTAGGGGAGTGGGGCCACTGTCCCTCTCCCCCTGGAGTCTCCCGCCGGGGCGAGGGGCAGGCCCCGGAGCCCCCCAGGGCCCACCGCACCTCCTGGGGCTGCAGACGGCTACCAGCCCAGGGAGAGAAGGTGCGGGGAGCCCACGGACACTCAGCCCCGGGGCCCTGCGGAGCCGTCCCGGTCAGCTTCACCCACAGCCGGCCCGGTGGGCTGCCATCGAGGCCCGGCGGTGGCCGCACCGCAGAAGAGGTGTCAGGAAGCCACAGCATGTTTCCCTGTTCGTTTCCTCCTTCCACCCTAATCCTCACTTCCCGGCCCCAGCCGTCCAGCTGCAGGCCGCCTTCCAACCAACCCACACGTCCAAGACGACTGGCCGAGCTGCTTCAGCCAAGAATTCCCTTCAAAAAGCAATCTGGGGGGCACCTGGGTAGCTCTGTGGTTGAGCAGCTCCCTTCGGCTCAGGTTGTGACCCTGGGGTCCTGGGATCAAGTCCTGCATCAGTCCTGCTTCTCCCTCTGCTTAGGCCTCTGCCTCTCTGTGTGTGTGTGTGTGTCTCTCATGGATAAATAAAATCTTTAAAAAATAAACAACCCAAAGCAATTTGCGTTTTATTAATGGATCCAGAGAGATAGAAAAGCTTCCAGAAATCAGCAGTCAGTGCAGGCCTGGGGAGGTAGAGGTCGTGCGGCCTCCGGGGGAGGGAGGGAGGCCAAAACTTTGGAGAAGGCCAAGCTGAGGAGATGGAGAACAGAAGCCCATTGCACTGGTGTCTGCCGCAGGGAGGCTGAGCACCTTCTTCGGAGGACAAAACAAGAGAAGATGAGTTTACATTTCAGTATGGAATATATACTGGATACAAAAAAAAAAAAAAAATTATTGTCATCTGGATACAGATGACAATAATTATTTGAAACGATTCACCACCCTGTCCTATCGTTGTCTGACTTCATGATTTTCTTTCCTTTCCCTCTTAGATGCTATATATATTTTTAGGTTCATTTTTTTAATTAAACAGATTAACAGCACTTTGCTTTTAGAATTATCCTTTGAACTTCATTATATGAGATATCCTGAGGCATTGTGGGAACACTTTGGAAATGACAGTGTTTTGGTTTTTTTTTTTAATGTTTGCGCAAAGCAAATTAATCAAAATTAACTTCGTTAAGCAGAAACTTCTGCAGCAAAGTGCTTATTGAAAGGACCTCCACCCAGCTGTTTATATGAGTTCCACATCCTTTCTATTTGCTTATTCATTCATTTTGACGAGTTTATTCTCTTATCTTCATCCCCCACACCCATTCTTCTTTAATCACTTTCCCATGGGCAAACAAGGCAGAATTTTTCATGTATGTATTTTTGCATATCTGTGTTCCTATAAAATTCATGTTGTTTGATTGATATGGGTGATACTGCCTTCTGAAGCTCGTCTTTGTGACTTCTTCACTGAGCAGTATGTCTTCAGTGTCCCTCTAAGCTACTATCTCAGTAACCAGACGGGTACCTGTGCCGCAAAGTAGCCGGACAGCACCCATCACATTTAGCACCGCCCTCATCATCGGGACCCTGGGTTCCTTTCCAACTCTCTGTCCCCACAAAGGATACTGTCAAGAGCAATCTCCTTACAGAGCCGGGAGAGTTCTCTGGCCGAACACCCGGGAGAGAATTGACAGGGGTCATTGGGGGGTGCAGATACCACATTTTTCTAAGTAGGGCCAGAAACCTTTCTGCTCTTTCCAGAAGGATCGAATGAATCGTTCCTTTCCTTGAGTGGCGCTAAAGGGTTTCTACAGCCTTACAAATACCTGGGGTTATGTAACTTCCTATTTTTACCAGGCTAATTAGTACAAATTAACATTTCATTGTTGTTTTGGTTTCCATTGTCTGGTGGCTCATTATTTGAAGCATCTCTTCATCTGCACTACATAGTGTCATACAATTAGCGGCTGGGGTGGCTGCAACTGGCCAACCCTGTCCCTTGCTCATTTCTTCTACTGGGGCCTCTGCCGTTTTATTTTTTATTTGCAGGAGGCTCTTGTGTGCTTAAATATTAATCCAAGGTCTAGTTAAGACTTCGAAATGTTTTGTCATCCTATCATCTCTTCATTAACTTTGTTTTTCACTGGACAGTAATGTTTAATTTTGGGTTAATCCAATTCTTTTGTTTGTTGTTTGTTTTGCCATGTGATTTGTGCTCTCAAAGTTTTGTTTAAAAATTCTTTCTCTGGGATCCCTGGGTGGCGCAGCGGTTTGGCACCTGCCTTTGGCCCAGGGCGTGATCCTGGAGACCTGGGATCGAATCCCACGTGGGGCTCCCGGTGCATGGAGCCTGCTTCCCCTTCTGCCTGTGTCTCTGCCTCTCTCTCTCTCTCTCTGTGACTATCATAAATAAATAAAGAAAAAAATATTTAAAAAAACAAATTCTTTCTCTGGGACGCCTGGGTGGCTCGGTGGTTGAGCATCTGCCTTCGGCTCAGGGTGTGATCCTGGGGTCCCGGGATCGAGTCCCCCATCGGGGGTCCCCCCAGGGACCCTGCTTCTCCCTCTGCCAGTATCTCTGCTTCTCTCTGTGTCCCTCATGAATAAATAAATAAAATCTTAAAAAAGAAAAAAAGCCAGTCTTTCCCTGTTCCTGGGTCACCAAAGTAACTCCTGTATTTTCTTGGATTAATTTTGTAATTTTATCTTTTATATTTTGGGTTTTCATTCCTCTTCAGTTCACTGATGATGTGATGTAGGATCCAGTTATATTTTTCTATATACTGAATCAGATTTCCCATTTGTACTAAATAATCTCTCCCTTCCCTACTGATGTGTGGTGTCATCTCTATACTATTAGTTTCCGCACACATTTGGATTTGTGGATCCATTTGTCTGTTCTTACTCCAAAACCACACTTCAAATGAGTAATAATGCCTTGGTAGTGTGTCAGGATCTACTAGGATTAGACCCTTTCCTGTCTTGACTCTTCTTTTTTTTTTTTTTTTTAAAGATTTTTATTTATTTATTCATGAGAGACACAGAAAGAAAGGCAGAGACAAAGGCAGAGAGAGAAGCAGGCTCCATGCAGGGAGCCCAATGCAGGACTCCGTCCTGGGACTCAAGGATCCCAAGGATCCCGCCCAAGCTGAAGACAGACACTCAACTACTGAGCCACCCAGGTGTCCCTACTCTTCTTTTTTAAGGTGGATTAGTCATGAATCTTTATTCTTTCATATAAATGTTAGAGTACATTAATCAAGTTCCCCCCCCAAAAAAAAATCCAACCGGAATATCGATTGAAATCACACTTGATTTATAACTTACTTTGACTTCTTTATAATATCATATCACACCATTGAAGGTTATGGACTCTCTCTTCTTCCGTTGACATATTCTATGGTGTTTATAACAATTTAAAAGTTTTCTCCACAGAGTTATCATATAGTATTGGTCAAGTGAATTTCTGGATAACTTATCATTTTCTCTTATTATAAATAGTATCTTAATTATGATTATGTATTATAAAAGATTCTATTAATATTTACAGGTCAAGCTTATGCAGCAAACTGATGCTAGTATTACTGCTAATAATTTATAATTCCTGTTGATTTTTCTAGAAAGACCATGAAAATGAAAGACTACTGAAAAGAGTGAAAGTTTCAACTCTTCCCTTTCGATCTTAACACTTATTTTTTTTCTTCCTTTTGACTATTATCCAGGACCTGTAGTCATCTGTAAGTTAGTATTAAAGGGTATCTGTAGCAGCACGAGTAGTGTTCATTAGTATGTAAGGGGCATTTTGTTCTGATCCCTATCTTGAAGGAGCTGCATCTAAACTTCTCCTGTTATGGGTAAGTATGTATCTGCTGTAAGATGCTGGCACATAAGCTTGATCAACTTAAGAAATTTCTTTCTATTCCTAACTTGATAAGAGTTTTTTTTAAATCATAAATAGGTATTAATCCTTTCCAAAAGCCTTCTCTGTAAAGATTGAGATAATCATATAATTCTCCTTTATATGTGTGGAATGTGGTGGATTACACCGATTAAGTTTCTGATGTTGAACCGTCCTTTCATTTCTGGGATAATCCTCGCTTGATTTTGACGTGTTATTTTTCTAAATAAACCCATGTATTCAGTCAGTATTTTACTCCCTGCTGATATATCTACATTTATAAATGAAACGAGACTATGATTTTCTTTATCTTCCGTCTTTGGAATCAAGGTGATACTAAATTCATGAAATGAACTGGGCAACTTTCATTCTCCCTGTTTGCTGATACAACCGGTTCAACTGCACAAGATAGAAATGTCTATTCCTTGAAAATTTGGTGAAATTCACCTGTGTGTTTGTCTGAGCCTGGGATTTGGGAAGAAGTGGGTCTTTGACCTCTTTTTTAGTTTCTTTCATGCTCATTGCTCTAGGCCAAACTCTTTCTTTCCTGTACCAATTTGAACATTTCATAATTTTTCTATACATTCATTTCTTTTGTTCTGGCTTTGAGATCTAGTGGCAGCTAGGTGTGTGCTCATCCTTCTCTACTCCTCTCATCTTTCTGTTGTAGTTCTTTCCCTCTCCTTATTTTGTATACTTAAATATACACCAACTCATTTTTTCTTAATCAATCTTGCCAGAAATCTGTCTTGTTAATTCTTGAAAATACTTTTTGCTATCCTGTCCACCGTGCTGCGTCTTTCAGTACTCTATTGATTTCTGCCCTTACAAATATTTCCTTTGTTCTTGTTTGCTCTGTTGTCCTTTCCCAAATTCTCTTATTGATTGCTCACTTCACTTGTTATTCACATTCCTGTCTCCTGATAAACGTATGGAAAGCTGGACATTTTCCTGAAACCTTTGGTGGGGGCCCGCAGTTCTGATGGGCGGTGTTCAGGGTAGTTCTGTTCTTCCTGCAATTCCTTCATGATTTTCTCTGGAACTCAAAGGTTGTTCAGTAGCATGTTATCTTATCTCCTAACAAAAGGAATTGTTCAGTTCTGGTTTTCTTATTAGTTTCTGAATGTATTCATAATTAATTTGTTGCTCAGAACATAATCTGGTTTTGTAAATGTTCCATTATGATTGAAAAGAAATCTTTGTTTTATTTTATTGTTAGGTCACTGAGAGCTCTGCTTTTTTTTTTTTTTTTTCTTTTTAAGTAGGATTATCTATTCCTCTCTGCCATTCTTTCAGATGGTTGGAATATTTCTGAAGCTTTCTTAATAGTATACACATGTTTATAATGGGTATATCTTTTCTTCCTTTATTCCTTTTATGCACATATAATGTCAATCCTCCATCTCTTGTGATATTTTTTGCCTTAAATTCTTATTTTGTAAGATATTAATATTGTTGTCTCAGTTTTTCTTTTTGTTCATAATTGCCTGGAATATATTTTATCTGCCTTTATTGCCAATTTTCTGTATTTCTGTCATAAGTGTGTCTTTTGGGGATCCCTGGGTGGCTCAGTGGTTTAGCGCCTGCCTTTGGCCCAGGGTGCAATCCTGGAGTCCCAGGATCAAGTCCCGCATTGGGGTCCCTGCATGGAGCCTGCTTCTCCCTCCTCCTGTGTCTCTGCCTTTCTCTCTATATATCTATCATGAATAAATAAATAAATAAATCTTAAAAAAAATAAGTGTGTCTTTTTTTTCTATTTTCTTTTTTTTTTAATTTTTATTTATTTATGTTAGTCACACACAGAGAGAGAGAGAGAGAGAGAGAGGCAGAGACATAGGCAGAGGGAGAAGCAGGCTCCATGCACCGGGAGCCCGACGTGGGATTCGATTCCGGGTCTCCAGGATCGCGCCCTGGGCCAAAGGCAGGCGCTAAACTGCTGCACCACCCAGGGATCCCTAAGTGTGTCTTTATAGACAACTCATTGTATCATATTTTGCTTGTTTTTGAATAAGCTCTGAGAGCCTCTACCTTTGGTGAATTTACCCTTTTTGCTGCTACACTAGAATCTAGTTCCACTATCTTACTTATTTTTTAATAATCTTTTATAGTCATCATGGTGTACATTACATGCCCAGGACTTATTTATCTTACAACCAAAGTTGGTACTTTTTGACCACTTTCACCCATTTCACCACCTCCCCTCCACTGGCAACCACCAGTCTGTTCTCTGTATCTGTATCTGTGAGTTCGGTTTTTGCTTTGTTTTGTTTTAAGATCCCACATATAAGTGAGATCATCTGTGTTTATTTTTTTCCATCTGACTCACTTCACTTAGCATCGTACCCTGAAGATCCATCCATGTTGCCTCCACTAGGTGTCCTCCATTTGTTCCACCTGCTTTCTCTTTCTTTTCTCTGTTCTAAATTCCACTGGCTTTAGCAAGTTTTCTTCTGTAAGATTGAGATGATACATTCTGGTTTTGTCCTTCTGGCGGTCGACCTTAAGCCCCAGACTCCTATTTACCTCTATTCTCCTAAATGCATTACTCTATCTCCCACTTCCTTTGCTACGTAATGTGGACAGAATTTTATTTCTGAGTTATTATGTGAGGCGGTTTTCTCCCTTCTGACACCAAATCCATAGTGCTTTCTCCCAACAATAATTCATCAACTAACCCCAACTTCATGTCTTACAGTTCAATTCTGAAACTAACCACCCAGAGTGAGTAAGATTGCACAGGTTCAAGAGCCTTGCCTTCCAAGACTGCTCTCACCTCCGATGCCAGTCACAAGTATCGGGTTCCTGGGTCACCCAAGCTTCTGTCCAATTTGGCTATAGACTCGGGGGTTTTATAACCCCCACTCAGGTTCAATACTTTACTAGAATAACTCAGAACTGAGGAAAACACTCTCCCTATTATTATGGCTTCTTATAAAAGTTACAAATAAAGGTGCCCCGAGCACAGGAGTCTCTGTCCATATGGAGTTGGGGTGCACCACCCTCCCAGCATGTGGATGTATTCACCAACTTGGAAGTTCCCCAAACCCTATCGTTTAGGGGTTTTTACAGAGGTTTCACTACATAAGCATGATTGATGAAATCATTGGTCATTGGTGAGCAACTCTATATCCAGCCCCTCTTCTCTCTCAGGAGTTGGAAAGTAAGGTTGAAAGTGCCACACTTCTAAGCAAGGCTTGGTTTTTCTGGCCACGAGCCCCTATCCTGAAACTATCTAGGGGCCTGCCAGGACTTGTCTCATTAACACAAAAGATGCTCTGACCACCTTATTGCAAGAGTTGTAGGAGCTCTGTGCCAGCAATCAGGGAACAAAGACCAAATATCTTTCTTATTATACCACATTATGTAAATATATTTCCTTCCATCCTAGCTTTTAAGATAATAGAAAACTTTACCAAGATGCATGAAAACTCTTACTTCTCACAACTCTCGCTTCATGGTCAGGACTTATTTCTTCTATTATTATTTTTTTTATTGGAGTTCAATTTGCCAACATATAGCATAACACCCAGTGCTCATCCCATCAAGTGCCCCCCTCAGTGCCCGTCACCCATTCACCACCCCCCCGCCCACCTCCCTTTCCACCACCCCTTGTTTGTTTCCCAGAGTTAGGAGTCTCTCATATTCTGTTTCCCTTTCTGATATTTCCCACTCATTTTTTCTCCTTTCCCCTTTATTCCCTTTCACTATTTTTTATATTCCCCAAATGAATGAGACCATATAATGTTTGTCCTTCTCTGATTGACTTATTTCACTCAGCATAATACTCTCCAGTTCCATCCACGTCGAAGCAAATGGTGGGTATTTGTCATTTCTAATGGCTGAGGAATATTCCATTGTATACATAGACCACAGCTTCTTTATCCATTCATCTTTTGATGGACACCGAGGCTCCTTCCACAGTTTGGCTATTGTGGACATTGCTGCTAGAAACATCGGGGTGCAGGTGTCCTGGTGTTTCACTGCATCTGCATCTTTGGGATAAATCCCCAGCAGTGCAATTGCTGGGTTGTAGGGCAGGTCTATTTTTAACTCTTTGGGAACCTCCACACAGTTTCCAGAGTGGCTGCCCCCAGGTCACATTCCCACCCACAGTGCAGGAGGGTTCCCCTTGCTCCACATCCTCTCCAACATTTGTTGTTTCCTGCCTTGTTAATTTTCAAACTCTCCCTCTTCGCAGATGACATGATATTGTACATAGAAAACCCAAAAGACTCCCAAGATTGCTAGAACTCATACAGCAATTCGACAGTGTGGCAGGATACAAAACCAATGCCCAGAAGTCAGTGGCATTTCTATACACTAACAATGAGACTGAAGAAAGAAATTAAGGAGTCAATCCCATTTACAATTGCACCCAAAAGCATAAGATACCTAGGAATAAACCTAACCAAAGAGGTAAAGGATCTATACCCTAAAAACTACAGAACACTTCGGTAAGAAATTGAGGAAGACACAAAGAGATGGAAAAATATTCCATGTTCATGGATTGGCAGAATTAATATTGTGAACATGTCAGTGCTACCCAGGGCAATTTACACGTTTAATGCAATCCCTATCAAAATACCATGGACTTTCTTCAGAGAGTTGGAGGAATATTCCATCTTAAGATTTGTGTGGAATCAGAAAAGACCCCAAATAGCCAGGGGAATATTAAAAAAGAAAACCATAGCTGGGGGCATCACAATGCCAGATTTCAGGTTGTACTACAAAGCTGTGGTCATCAAGACAGTGTGGTACTGGCAAAAAAACAGACACATAGATCCATGGAACAGGATAGAGAATCCAGAAGTGGACCCTCAACTCTATGGTCAACTAATATTCAACATAGCAGGAAAGACTGTCCACTGGAAAAAAGACAGTCTCTTCAATAAATGGTGCTGGGAAAATTGGACATCCACATGCAGAAGAATGAAACTAGACCACTCCCTTGCACCATACACAAAGATAAACTCAAAATGGATGAAAGATCTAAATGTGAGACAAGATTCCATCAAAATCCTAGAGGAGAACACAGGCAACCCTTTTTAACTTGACCACAGTAACTTCTTGCAAGATACATCCACGAAGGCAAGAGAAACAAAAGCAAAAATAAACTATTGGGACTTCATCAAGATAAGAAGCTTCTGCACAGCAAAGGATACAGTCAACAAAACTACAAGACAACCTACAGAATGGGAGAAGAGATTTGCAAATGACGTATCAGATAAAGGATCCAAGATCTATAAAGAACTTGTTAAACTCAACAGCAAAGAAACAAACAATCTAATCATGAAATGGGCAAAAGACATGAACAGAAATGTCACAGAGGAAGACATAGACATGGCCAACAAGCACATGAGAAAATGCTCTGCATCACTGGCCATCAGGGAAATACAGATCAAAACCACCATGAGATACCACCTCATACCAGTGAGAATGGGGGAAATCTTCTATTATTTAAATACTTCCTCCAAAAGTATTATCAATACGGGTCTTTTTGTGGTGAAACCTCTGAAGTTTTATAGCCCAAGAACATTTTTTGTGTGTCTTTTTGTTTGAATAATAGCTTGGCTAGATAAAATAATTTAGTATTAGAAAATTTATTGTTACTATTTCTTCAAATATTGCCTTTTCTGGTTTTTATTTTCTCCATTTCTAGGACTCTAATTATGTGGCTGTAGACATTTCTCTATCTTCCATTTCCTTTATCTTAATTTTTTAAAAAAATACCTATTTCCTTTCTCATCTTACCCTTTTCTGTTGCATTCTGGGAGAATTTCTCAAGCTGACCTTCTAGCTCACTGATTGCTTTTTATCTCTATCAATCTTACCAGTTATCCCACATCTCCTGTTCTTTATTTTATTGCTTATCTTTTTCATACCTAATATTTCTCTTGGTTCTTTTTGGTGATTTTTTTATTCTTGCCAATATCTTCCTTTATTTCTTTAGGTGTATTTATAGTGCTTGTTTTAAATTCTGGGTCCATCCATTCAAATACTTCTGCCCAATGGCATACGTTGTGCAGTTTATTTATCTACTTCTTTAGCTATGTATTTCTCCAGCTACTTTGGCTTATGAACTTCTCTTCCTCTCCTCTCCTCTATTTTGTAATATGTATTCCCAATACATAGGGCCAAAGACACCAGACTGCGTCTGTACCAGTGAGTTTAAGAAGGAAGGAAGGGGTGGAGCCCTAGAGTGGAGAGTCCCCAGCAGCCTGGGATCACTACTGATCCTTCTGGGCTGTTGGCCTTCCATCACGCAACTGCTTTGGCAAGCTTTTGTCTTTAAATCTTTAGGATAAGGCAGGATTGGGAGGATGTAGTCCCCTAGCATTCAATGCCCCCTCCCTGGGGTGTGGAGAGGGAGGAGGAAAGGGCTGACTCTTAGAGGTTAGCTATTTGACCCATATCCATTTTTTATTTATTTGACAGTGTGTGTGTGTGTGTGTGTGTGTGTGTGTGTGTGTGTAAGAGAGAGCACAAGCAGGGGAAGCTGCAGAGGGAAAGGGAGAAGCAGACTCTCCAATGAGCAGAGAGCCTGACCTGGAGCTCAATCCCAGGACCCTGGGATCATGACCTGAGCCGAAGGCACATGCTCAACTGACTGAGCCACCCAGGGGTCCCTGGTCCACATCCATTTTCATCTCTTATTCCTCCTGGCTGGGCTTTTGTGCTGCCATGAATTTGCCCTGGAGACACCTCTACCAATAGTCTAGGCTACAGCCACAGGAATCTGCATTTAAGAGGCAATGAGTGCCAGGAGACCACCCTGGGGAGATGAAAGGACGGTCTTTAAAAGGCTTTTCTTCAGGATTCCCTGGGTGGCTCAGTGGTTTAGCACCTGCCTTCTGCCCAGGGCGTGATCCTGGAGTCCTGGGATCAAGTCCTGGGATTGAGTCCTACATCGAGCTCCCCATGTGGAGCCTGCTTCTCCCTCTGCCTGTGTCTCTGCCTCTCTCTGTGTGTCTCTCATGAATGAATAAATAATTTTTTTTTTAAAAAAGGCTTTTCTCCAATTGGTCTCCTCACTGTACTGCCTCTGGTTTCTTCCACGTAAGAGTGGAAATCAGATAACCACTCTGGGCCTCCACCCACCTGACTATTGAGAAAAAAAAAAACCTATTTCATTGATGGAGGGAGCTTTCCCTCCTAGAGTCATGCAGAAGTCCCAGGAGAGTGAGTCTTATGGAGCTTAGAATGTTCTGGAAAGGGCATTTACTTTTCAATTTCTACTGGCTTCTTTTGGAGGACTTTGTGCAGTCTTTGGACAGAGGCCATTCTCCTGCTTCTCTGCCAGGCATCAGCCCAGGAGGTTTTCTCGGAGATTTCCAAAGCAACAACTGAAAATGTACAACCTTCCTCCTCTCAAATGTTCACCCCACCTGCTGGGGGCTGAATAGACATAGGAGGAGACCAACCCTCACAAATCAGAATCCATGTCCAGTGATCTTTCCTCAGTTGTAGGGAATTTCTCTTCCTTTCTCTTTAAAATCAAGGCCTTCCCATCTCTTTACCTCGAAACATGCCTCCAACTTGCCTGGGCGGGACCCTTCAGCCTGTTCCCGCTTCATGAATTTGAAACACGAAAACTCTTTTTCTCCCCTGTGGGGTGTTGAGTTTAAGGATGACAATTGAGAACATCAATAACACAATGCCACTTTTTCCAAGGGCAAAGCTGGGAAAAGATGAACTAGCTAAATTTTGTTTATTTATTTTTCATTCTTGCCTTATCATGTAGATGTTACATCATTTCATTTCCTCCCACACCCCACACCCCATAGTAGTTGCTGCAGCTCGCTGCCCAGATCCACCCAAGCTGGTGGGGGTGGGAGGGTGTTTGAGTCACTTTCCTTACCCAAGGTCACAGCCTCTCCCCAGGGATGGCCAGTGTCCTGTGGCTAGTTGATGAGGGATAATGGGTGAGGTACAAAGTCCTGGCTCCTCTTGGCTCGAGGTGGCACAGCTCTGGAAGGCTGATGTTGGAGCTCCCTGTGAAAGTGGCAGAGGCCTTGTGACTGGCTGTCCCTTCTCCTGCTGCCCAGTCCTGCTTCCTTAATCTTCTCCTACATGGGTTGGCTCCCCAAGGCCATTCTTCCCTGCACACAGATCTCTGCCTCAAAGTCTATTTCCCAAGAAAAGCACCAAGAGGTGGATGTCATATATTCGCACTTCATAGATATAGAAACCAAGGCTCTGGCAGCTCAAGTAACTTGGTCAAATTGGAAATTTGATATTTGATTATAAAATCTAATTCTCAGGCCTTTGGGTAGTTTTGGTCTGAGGGATTCCTGCCCTCACTAGAGCAGGAATGTGGAGTAAAGAACATTCGTTCAACTCTTGGCTCCCAGATCCTTCCTAAGTGGCACCATGCTCCGAACCTATAATGACATCACACGCACACACTTCTTTGCACCAGGGCTACCATCTCTTTCATGACAACAATTCTCAAAGAGGAGTAGGAACCGCAGGCTGTGAAGGTTTGCACTGATGCCATCGCAACTTCAGCAACACAGTGCCAGGCGCTGGGGCTGGGCAAGGGGGGCTCTGGCTGACTGGCATTCCCCTCAGGGCTCACGCTGTGTCCCCCCCAGAGCCCTGAGCCGGGAGAGCCACCAACCAGGCTCCAACAATAGCTGCTGCCCCCGTGAGGGCCTCTCAACTTCCCCACCTCTTCTACTCCTACCCCCCAACTCCTGAAGAGATCAGAGCTAGGGAAGTGCTGGTTTTTGGTTTTTAAGACAGAATCAGGAGTTGATGTATTCTTTAAGAACAAATGCCATCTGCTGTCAGAGCTCAGCTAATGACTCTCCCGGGGCCTGGGGCCTCCGCTGTAGCTCGCTCACAGCTCACTCACTCCCCTCCCCCGAAGGCCCGCGCTCCTGTGCTGCATGCTGAAATCTTTTCTAAGGGCAAACATACTTAGTCTTTGCCTGGGGTCTTTTAAAGAGGTGGTCTTGTTGTGTTGGAGCAGAAGCACCCTGAGCCCGCCTGGTGTCGGAAAGGCACCCTGGGGGAGCCGTGGGTGCAACCTCAGCCCACACAGAGGGCCAGCTGGGCCCCACGGCAAAACCCTGCCTGCACAGAACCTCCTGCTGGATTTCTAACCACTAGGCCATCCTGTGCACGATCCATGCTGCTCGTTTCACACAGGGGATCCAAAGTGCCTGAGGGACCCCTGTGGCTTCGAGGTCCCCTGAGACCCGGCTCTGGCCAGCCCTCCGCATTCCTGGTGCTGGAAGAGCAGAGGAAGAGAGGATAGGAGCGAGTGTGTGGGGGGGGTATTCAGAGCCACCGGACAGAGGTGCAGGGTGAGGCCCCACAGGCCAGCCAAGCGCCCGCAGCTTAGGGGAGCAGCCTTTGCTGCTGGGCATGGAGGCGAGCGCTCCAGTTGTCCTGCTCGGCTTTTCTTCCCTAAAAGTTGTATTAAAATACTGGAAAGAAACTTGAGTAAATCACCTGAAATGCTTGGCAGAGTGAAGCCATTTTGGTAGCAGGAAGGGCACTGCCACCCTGGAAGCGCAGCAGCTTGCGGGGGGCCCAGCCCCAGCAGGTGCTCATCCGCTCCTCCTCTTGGTGGAGCAGCTGCGGTCCTCGCACCCCCGTCTGTGCACATCCCCCTGCTGGGCCGCGCCGCCCGCTTCGTGGACACCCATGTGGCACTCCCGTGCTCCCCAGGATATTGCTGGCGTCCCCACCCAGGGCCAAGCCCTGCACTGGAGCTGGGAACAGGATGGCGAGGGGAAACATAAACTTAAAAACCATCACGGAACTTACCAAGTCTAGGGAGGAAGAGCGACACCAAATGCAGAGACTTAGACAAATAGAGGCAAAGCTATGGTTATGCCGGTGCCGAGGAAAGGACTTGAGCTGGTCAGGCCTCCCTCGGAAGCGGCCACTGAGCTGACTCCGAAGCAGGAGCAGGCAAAGCGGGTGACGGCCCTCCTGGGCAGCGGGGACAGCGGTGGCAGGAGAGGGCACCAGACTGTCAGGACGGAAAGGTGCCCGCGTGGTAGGGCGAGTGTGCCGTGAGCCTGGGGACAGCCAGACGGGCCACCAAATGCCCCGTCCTTAACCTCCGTGAACCGGCCACAGGAAACAATCAGGTTTGCATTTAAAAGATCGGTATTCGGGACACTGACTCAGGTCATGATCCGGGGTCCCAGGATCGAGCCCCACATCGGACTCCCCGCAGGGAGCCTGCTTCTCCCTCTGCCTGTGTCTCTAACTCTTCCTCTGTGTCTCATGAATATAAATAAAATATTTTTAAAAATAAAAATAAAAGATCGGTATTGGCTGCAGCAGAGAACCAAGTAGGAAAAGATGGTGTAGACCAGTTAGGAGTTACCACTGGGACCAGAGTGAGAGTACAGATGGACAGGAGGGAACGGGTTTTAGAGATCCTGGGGAGCAGGGTCAGCAAGACTGGGTGATAAGTTTCAGGTGGGGGGCGAGGGAGAGGGAATGTCAAGGAAGGAATGTCAAGGAATGTTTGGCTTCATAACTGGTTGTAGAGTAAGAAGAGGATCATACCTGAGAGTGAAAGAGAAGGAACACATTTCAGACTCTAGCTTGAGGTGCTGAGAGACACCCCAGTTGTACAAAGAGGCAGCGGGATCCCTGCGACGGGAACTCGGGGCGAGGCACCCAATTCGTGAAGTGGGCGGTCACCGCAGCCCTGGGCGTGGACCTGGGGGGGGGACCTAGGTGGAGCCTGATGGCTGTCCTGCTCCAGGGGACAGGTGCAGGCCAGATGGCCGTCCTACTCCAGGGACAGGTGTGAGAGTTTGGGGAGACAGTCCCCGTCATCCCTTTCTCTGCTTCCAGAGACCCTGAGTGTTTTGAAATCTGGGTCTCATGGGGTGTGTGTGGGGGGCAGAGCGCAGCGTGGTGGTGGGGTGGCTGCTTAGAACCAGCTGCAAGTATCCTGGGGAGCAGATAAATGTAGAGCCTGCAAGGGGCCCCTGGGGGGCTCAGTGGCTCAGCATCTGTCTTCAGCTCAGGGGGTGATCCTCGGGTCCTGGGATCGAGTCCCACATCGGGTTCCCCACAGGGAGCCTGCTTCTCCCTCTGCCTGTGTCTCTGCCTCTCTCATGAATAAATAAATAAAATCTTAAAAAAAAAGAGCGAGAGCACGCAGCCTGGATAGGAGGGTGACAGAGAGGCCCCATTCTTCCTGGAAGGTTCAAGGCCAGAGGGAGAGAGGTTTCCCCTCTGCTGGCGGCGAGGGACTGGCTGAGAGGGGCCCCCACAGCCCACGGGGGTAATCCAGCCCCCCCTTTCGGGGCCAGCTGGCCTAGCACCTCTCCTCCCCCCTGGGGCTGCTCGGACTCACCGGCTTTGGAGAGCTGTGTGCAAGCCCACCGGTGCCTGCCAGGTCGCCGTCACAGCTGGGGGGAGCCCCCCGCCCATCCAGAGCCCAGGCCGTGGAGGAGACACAGCGCCCGTGTCCTGGTTCACGCAGCCGGTCACCTGCTGACCTTCCCGGCTGGACCCGAGGCAGCCGCGGGGAGAGGCTTCCTGCCTGTCCTTAGGGCACAGGGCCGGGGGTCCCCGAATCCGCCAGCCAGCGGGCAGGCTCCCCGGGTCCCCCGGAGCCAGGGCTGTCCCGACGGCCACGTGCCAGGCATGCAGCCCGGGGCCGGGGGCGCCCAGGCCAAGAAGCTCCAGCCAGGAAGTCCGCCCAGGCAGGGGCCAGGCCGGTGGCTCCCAGAGGCACTTGCAGCCGGGCCAGCCCGGGCCAGCTTGGCCGGGGGAGGAGAGGAGCCGCATGGTGACACGGACCTAGTGGCTCCCCGGTTGGCCTTCCTTGAGAGTGCCTGGGGCCAGCCCAGGATGCTGCTCATTGCCCACCGCACGAGCCCCCCGAATTTCTGCTGAGCTCCTTGGTGCCTGCTAGAGAGGAGAGGAGGCGCTCAGGGAGGCTCCAGGCGTCACAATGTCTAGTGATGACCGTCATGCACCAGCGGGGGCGGGGGGGCAGGAGTCAACAGTGGGTCTGATTCGAAACATTAACGTCCAAAAATGCTCACAAATGAACCATTTCATCTGCAATCAACTGGCGTTTTATTTATTTATTTTTTGTTTCCTCCTAGAGATAGAAAATAGATAATAACTGAGAAAAGAATGGGGAAAACTTTCCACGTGCCTAATGTGGGCCCAGACACACGGAAACAACCATTTCTCAGGAATGTGCCAAGCGGTTCCGTCCACAATCTGCCGTGAGTGTAGACAGGCTTCTGAAACGGACTCGGGGCAAGAAGCCGTGGCTGAACTGTGTGGTGCGGAGCACGTGCCCCTCCTGATAGAGACCCTCCTCGGCGGGGCCCACGCGGAGCGGGAAGTGCTGGTAACACAACCCGAGCTGCGGCTCCGCGACACACACGCACAAAAGGATGAGAGTCAGGACTCGGTGCGCAGGGGAAAGCCGCGGTAACTGCAGCCCCTGGCTGTGCAAGTTGGCCTTTCCCAGCCACGACTCAGCTGGGCCCTGTCCCACGGCGGGAGGGGGCCATGCGGCCAAGGCGGCAGGCGGGCTGCACGGGGGGCGCTCGAAGGAAAGGAAACCTCTTTTGGGGTGCGGGGTCCAATCGGCCCAGGGGCCACCGGGCTGCTGCAAACTAGGTGGGGACACGGGAAAAACATCAGGCCCGAGTGGAGAAGAGAGAGCAGATGGGACCCAGAGCGGGGGCGTCAGGGGGTCAGGGCTCTTTCCTCCTGGATAAGGCTGCACCCAGGCAAGAGGGAGGAGGGACTGGGGGGAACCTCAGAACCCACCCCCCCATTCATTAGTAGGTCCTGGCGTTGTGGCAAAGTTGCACATTTCAGCTGTTCGTGAACCGCCGAGAGTGGATCCAGAGGGTGAGCTCATTTCTTCTCACCGACTCCGGGATAGTTGCACAGAGCGTGCAGTGAGGGCGGCCCCTGACCTAGCGTTAGCGTCAGCCCGGGATCTGCTCCGAAGAGTGGGAAGCGGCCTGGCGGGTGGCGTCTCAGCGAGGACCCGGGCTCAGGGGTCCCACCTCGTGGCAGCCTCGGGCTGGCAGCATCTCCCCCACTTGGCTCGCTCTCCGCTTTCCCTCCAAAGCCCACGACCTGGGGCTTGGAGGTCATCCCCGCCCCGGCCCACACCCCGCGTGCTCTACCCGCTAGCACCCTCGCTACACCTGCGTGCTGCTGGGGCCACGGTCCGCCTGCCGCTCCTGGACTCCAGGCATGGCCTGTGCCCCTCACCCCCTCTGGCCCTGTGCCCCTCACCCCCTCTGGCCCTGTGCCTGTGCCACGTCGTGCACCTGGCACACCCCAACCGTCCCCCTGAGGCCAACACCCCGAGATGAGCGCCTGAACCCCTGCCCAGCTCCCATCCTGGCTGGGCCCCTCCTCTCTTGCCTCGATTGCTCCAAGGCTGTCCTGAGCTCCGTGCCTTTGCCTCCTCTCTGTCCTCCAGTCTGTTCCCCACGCAGCAGCTCAAGTGTCTTCTGGTTGCAGTGAGAGCAGAACCCGGAGTTCCTCCCGGGCCTTTGGGGCCCAGCACGTTGGGGGGTGCCCGCCTCTCCCGCCTCCGCTCAGAGCACCCTCCCCTCTGCACACGCTGCTCCCGACACCCTGCTTTTCTTCGCTGCTTCCCACCTGGCCCCAGAGCCTCCCACTTGCTTGTCCTTCTCCCTGGAACACCTGCAGAAGCTCATTCCCTCCCTCCAGGTTTCTGCTCTCCTTAGCCCCTCGCCCTGCCTATTTTACTTAACACCCCCCCACCCCCCCCCCACCAATTCCCTTCTATCCCTTTACCCAGCTTTACTTCTTTTTGCCACACTCATCACCACCTGTGTTAGTGTCATAAGGGTTTGTCTCCCTCAGGAGAGTGTGAGGTTCCTAAAAACAGGGACTTGCTGCTGTATAGAGTTCACTGCCTTTCCCCCGGGACTCTGCACAGAGCCTGGCACACGGTGGAAGAAACAGACGCGTGAAGAAAACCACCGTACATTTGTGTACATGCGTTGGCTGTGACATGTAATAGTCTAGTGGTTTTTTTATTTATCCTTTTTAAAGATTTTATTTATTTATGAGAGAGAGAGAGAGAGAGAGAGAGAAAGGCAGAGACACAGGCAGAGGGAGAAGCAGGCTCCATGCAGGGAGCCCGATGTGGGACTCGATCCCGGGTCTCCAGGATCACGCCCTGGGCCGAAGGCAGGCGCTAAATCACTGAGCCACCCAGGGATCCCTTAGTGTGTTTTTTTTTTTTAAAGCTACTTTCTTTTGATGCTGTTGCTAAATGATCTGGCTCCTGTAACAAATGAGGTGGTCAAAGAAATCATTCTGCCAGAGAATTAAAAATACCTGGGGTCAAAACCTGGTGCTAGCTCGTGTCTCTGGTGGAAAAGAAAATTGGCTAACAGGAGTCTGTGCAGAAGTCGAATAGGACTTGGAGCTAGAAGAGACCTGTCCCCTCAAGGGAGACGTATACCCTCCTCCTCCAAAGCACGTAGACTGTTCCTCCCACCCCGTGTCCCATGGGCTCACCTACCCCACGCTGGCTCACCAAGCCATCCTCCCAACACAGGTACCTCCCCCCGAGGAACCCTCCTTCTAGTTGCTACCAAAAAAAAAAAAAAACAAAATCTCTCTGTATCATTACGGAATTACAGCCTATTTAATGACAGCACCATGTGTTGAGCATGAACTAATTAATTGCCACATACTTGCCATTCACTGGTGTGATCCTGGAAGCGACCCTAGGAGGTGGCACTATTATTAGGCCCGTTTCACAGAGGAGGCCGAGCAAAGCACAGACTCGGTCAAGGTCATGAAGCTCATGCCATGCGGAGCCAGGTTGCAGCCCGCGGCTTGTTGTCAGCATCCGTGCTCTTCATCGCCTGCAGAATCTCTCCGCTCGTAGCTGGAAGGGTTTCCCATTTTAAAGAGGAAAGAGCTAAGGCAGTGACAAGCTGGGTGACTTGGCCAAGGTCACACAGCAGGCAATGGGTGAAGGGGGGCACATCTAAGGCTATGTTCCCTGTTCTCTCCAGTCAGCTTGAAAGACCTCAGCGAGGTATTTCTTCCCTGGTGAGTGGGCAGCGGGGAGGCTTTAGGATGGAACCAGTCCCAACTACGATGTAAAACCAATAGAAGAAATTGCCTCGAGCATTAAAAAAAAAAAAAAAAAAGAGGGGGGAGTTAATTAAAGCAAATATCCAGAACTTAATCTCATTTTATTTATTTTTATTTATTTATGATAGTCACAGAGAGAGAGAGAGAGAGAGAGAGAGAGAGGGAGGGAGGCAGAGGCACAGGCAGAGGGAGAAGCAGGCTCCATGCACCGGGAGCCCGACGTGGGATTCGATCCCGGGTCTCCAGGATCGTGCCCTGGGCCAAAGGCAGGCGCCAAACCGCTGTGCCACCCAGGGATCCCTTAATCTCATTTTAAATTAAAAAGTGCCTTTTGAATTCGGAGTTTTTTTCCTTTTTACTTCTTTCACTACAAGGTATTATGTGATGTCTGCTTAAGAAGTACCCTAATCATGGTTCGCCCGGGTGGCTCAGCGGTTTAGCACCGCCTTCGGTCCAGGGCCTGATCCTGGAGACCTGGGATCGAGTCCCACGTTAGGCTCCCCGCAGGGAGCCTGCTTCTTCCTCTCTGTGCCTCTCATAAATAAATAAAATCTTAAAAAAAAAAAAAAAAGTACCTTGACCGAGTTTTTCTCTGCTGGCCCCATGAGTAAGCATACTTATTTTAAACCTGGTGCAGACAGTACCCTCTGTGTTCCTTAATTTTATCACTTCCAAAGACTAACCACTGTGTGTGGCCCCCACGGAGTCTGGGTGGCTAACCAGCATTGCCAGGACTTGCCCTGGTCCTCGTGCCTAAACACACAAGGTGAAATAGGTGACCTGGAGCAAGTCGGACCTGCGGGCCACAGGTTCCTCATCTAACACAAGGGGGTAGATAGGCCCACATGGATTGCTTGTACTCTGTGACGCCCTCTGGTTCTAGACAAAGACTCCGTAGTCATCTACTGTTTCCAGGCATGTGCGAGTGTTCTGTGTGCATTTCTCATTAAATCCTCTCAGCATCTCTATGAGATAGACACCATCGTTATCCCTGCTGTACAGATGAAGAAAAGGAAGCTTAGCCAAGTTGGGATGTGTGCCCACGGTCACACCCTAGCAGCCGGGTGGCACGGCTCAGATCCTACCCTCCTGCCCACCCTGAGGTGGGAGAGGGCTCTCTTACAGAACCTTGGGGAGCAGAGGTGCCCGCAGAGCATCCTCCCTCAGAGTCCAGATGAGTACACTCAGGCCAAGGGAATTTGAGTGACTTGTGCACAGTCACATTACCAGGCAGTGTTAGAGCTGACAGGAATTCTCTTCTTGGATGTTTACAGTGACTGTCCCATCAGGTTGACTCTGGAGAATGAACATCTCCCCATCAACAGGCTTCCAGTCAGACTCTGAGCCTGGTTTACTCACCTTCTATCCAAGAACGTATTAAAAATAGTTTGGGGCAGCGTAGGCATCCCCCATGCATTCGATTTCTACAGGTTTATGCTAGGCTTAAGCCTGACCTGATGTGCCTATCCTTTATTATTATTATTTTTTAAACTAACATTTTATTTGGAGTTTGTGTCCAGAATCCAATCTAGGTTTCACACGGGATGCTACTAGTTGTCAATAGGATGCTCTAGTGCTTCTTTACAGGAACTTTCCCCTCAAACCCACCGCGGGATAGGTCTGCAGAAGGCTGAGGCTGAACTGATCACGGGGTGCCTGCATTTTATCCCACGTGCTAAGCCCTAAAGCAACGAGTCTTTTACACCATTGCTCCTTCACACCATCTACAGACTCTCGAATTTTAGGTTGCTTTTAGACTGGGGCGATGAGTCCCAACTCTGGTTGTACATTAGAATCATCTGAGGAACTTAAAAAAAAATACTAGAAATTTGGGACCCACTGATCACTGAAAACATTGAAGTCCAGAAACCATTGAAGGTTGTTTGAGCAGGAACATGATTTGGGGAATAGTATGTATGTTTTTTAGGGAAGTTGTTCAGATTTTCATATGCATTAATTGGAGAGAAATTTGTATAGTATTTTTGTGAAAAAGCTAGGTTTCTGCAACCCACGCTCCCAGTTTGGGGGTTACTCTTGAATCATGGGTTGCCCACATACCCCATTCTTTCTTTTCATAGTTTCCTAGGGAGTTAACCTGGCTTTTCTTTCTTTTTTGCAGTTCTCACTCCACCTAGAACAGTTTTCTGGAGGAGTATGTACCTCTATATTGTTCTTTTCCTACTTTATTATTAATTTGGGAAGATATTGTGCTCACGTGTTAAAAATATTCAAAAGGCACACAGCAATATGCAGCAAAAATGGGTCTCCTACCTTTCCCCCTCTCAACCTGGGCCCACCAGTTTCCAGTTCTCGGGGTGCCCTTGCAGAGACGGTCTATGCACATACAAGCAAATATTATGTGTATGGATTTACCCAAATGATAACCTTCTCTTTTTTAAAAAACATTATTTTAGGGATTTTAGCCACTGGGTGGTTGAGCGTCTGCCTTTGGCTCAGGGCGTGATCCCAAGGTCCTAGATCGAGTACCACATCAGGCTTCCTGCAAGGAGCCTCCTTCTCCCTCTGTGTCTCTGCCTCTCTCTCTGTGTCTCTCATGAGTAAATAAATAAAATCTTAAAAAAAAAAAAAAACACTGATCAGTAACTTGCTTTTTTCTCCTTTCTTTTCTTTCTCTGAAATTAAGCTGGAGGCCATTCTTCTTTTAGGTTTTTAAAAAAGGGAATGAGAAGGATAATGAGGAGAGCTCATACAGAGGATCCAGAGCCTTAAAAGTTGTCATGGTCAGATTTCTGTGTTCCTGGCCCCGAAGAACCTTCTGGCTCTCTTCTTCTCCCTTCTATACCCGAAGGTGCAACTCCCCAAATCTCATCGTCCCTCCCCTCGCCTCCTGAGTCCCTGACCCCATTCGGTGCTTCTTGGCTGTCCTTCTTTGTGGAAGCACCTCTCACTAGGAAGCGGTCCTGAACTGACATTAGGGTGAAACGGTGCTCGTGAAGAGCGGGCCTCGGGGCGGCCTACTCTCATTTAGGCATGGGCCATCTCAGAGCAATTTGTGATCCACGGTCACACGGTCACACGGTCACCCCAGGCAAGCTGTCACTTGGTAATTTGAGTACCAAGAGTCCAAGCTGTGATGTTAAAAGTCGGAATTCAAGGGAAGGGGTAAGTAGAAAAAAGAATGCAAAGAGAAATGCGGTGCAACTTGATAACCGACTGGTTCACGTGGGAGAGACAGGAGTGGACAACTGTCTCTGCCTTAGATCTAAGACTCGAAGCTCAAGCAACCAGAAGAACGGTGGGGTCAGAGTTAAACAAGACTCCCTTTGTAAAGGGCTTTCAAAAGCCTTATTTTTTTCTAGGTTGAACACTGTACTTATCAAATTTCCGAGGCGGCCCAGGCATGGGAAAATCTATGAGCTAATGTAGTTTTCTCTGGCCCTTCTGGGCACCTTTTCTGCCGGATTCCACGGGCTGTTCTCCTACTTGGCTGCCTGGCCTCTAACCCCTGCTAATGTGATGAGCAGTATCAGGTGTGGGCTGATAAAGGCAAAAGCTGTGCCCTCTCCCAGGGGAAGCTGCATTTTAGAAGGAGTCTCAGGAAGAAAGAAAGCCTGAAGACAAAAAAAAAAAAAAAAAAATGAAGAAGAAGAAGAATGCACCTGCAAGAGTGGAATTAGCAGGTTATAGGGTTATATTTTTTAGATGAGCTGGTAGTCCTAAAATCCCATGACTGGTTAATCACGAGGTTAATTCTGTTCTGTGGGGACCACCTAATCTCAAAGCTCTTCTTGCCTGATGGACTCTTGCTTATCACTGGAGCTTTAGTCCTATTATTGTGGCAGGTACAAAATTACCTTCTCGCCACCCATTTATTTGTTTTAAAAGATAACAGTAGAGTTTGAATAAGTTTCTTCCGTATTTCATGGTGGTCTGTTCTGGTGAGGTGTTGTGGGTTTTGTTCCTTGGTGTGTGTGTGTGTGGTCCATAATAGGTCTTCTCTTACTGGGAAAACGTCATGTGTAATGTCTCAGAAGAACGAAAACTCCATCACCACATCCAGAGGTTTAGTAGACACACATGGCTCTTTTAAAAGAGACAATTGCCCCCACATCCGCAGGTAAGTGGAAAGCAAGAGAAAGAGCTCACCTGTCGTCATCAGCGATCACACGGAGACCAGAGCCGGGAACTCAGTAAGCGTGCACACGACAGTCCCCAACTCCGACTCGCTGGGTTTACCAGAGCTCCGGCCGAGGCAGACGCGGACCGCCTCACCTCCCCGAGGCACCCAACTCTGCAAGTGTTCCCGCTGTATGCAAGGGGGGGGGTAGTGGTGCAAAGCACTGGCTCGGAAGCCAGGCTATCGGGGTTCAAAGACCAACTCTGCTAGTCACTACTTGGGGGTGGGTGGCTCAGGACACCCATCTAACCTGCTGTGCCTTCGACTCTGTAAAATGGGGACCACCCTGATGCCTACCCTCCAGGGGGCTGCGAAGATGAAATAATAGAATGTATATAAAGCACTGCTGCTGTATTAGCTTTTGATGATTTTACTGACTAATGGAAACCTTTGTTATTTCGGGTTTTGCAGGCATTCAATTTTGCAATTGACTTTAGTTAAAATGAAACAAAAGAAAATAAAGCAGTGCTCAGCTGCTTTCTTTAACCATTTCCAGTCTCCCTCTGATGTCTCAAGGTCTAGTAACGATGTCCACATGTGACAGGCCACAAAATGAAAGGCAGAGATGTCAGGGGACCATTGAGAGTCATCCTTGAATTCCCACTGCCCATCAGGGCAACATAAACCCTTTGTGTGTCCCTTCACTGTCACACTGTCCTCTGGCAGACTATCTGGTTTTGACTGAACTCAGCCAACTTCTCCCTTCTGCTTCAAGCAAGCACTCCCGACAATGGAGACACCACACAGAAATATATTCCACATCCATGTCTTTAAAAAAAGAAAAATCTATGCCAAATGAGATTTTTAAAAAGTGATGTGCTAATAATACTAGCTTCTTCAGCTAAAGGAGAGACAGGGTCCGTACATGTACACGTATACAAACACACACATGTGTGCGTGTCTTTCCTTTCCTCCTACCTCAGGCTGGCCCTGGCTGGTGATTCTTTTTTTTTTTTTTAAGATTTTGTTTATCCCTGAGAGACACACACACAGAGAGGCAGAGACACAGGCAGAGGGAGAAGCAGGCTCCACGCAGGGAGCCCGAGGTAGGACTCGATCCCAGGACCCTGGGATCACAACCCTGAGCCAAAGGCAGATGCTCAACCCCTGAGAAACCCAGGTATACCCTGGCTGGTGATTCTGAATCAGTACGGTGTCCTGCAGGTTTTTTTTTTTTCTGTGATACCTCAGGATTTGGAGAAAATTGATTATCATTGAGGACTTAGGAACATCTGAAGACGTACTGAATGAATGGGTCTTTTTCATCCTAATGTTTTATTATTACTGTGCTGTGGAGCTATACAAATACTTACTGAATATTTATGCTTGGTGTTTTCCCTGTATATGAGATGCCTCTCACATAAGTGTTAATTAATGTTTGTTGATCTGTTGAAAAGTAATGGTAATCTTAAGCATTTAAATTGTGCGGCTGAAAATTATTTAGAAGTATTATCATTTAGATACTATATCCTCTGTGTTCCAGCATCTAACTAGGGTAGCTTTTTCTAAAATACCATAGCAGGAAAAAAATTCTACTCCATATTATTTTTAACAGTTTCTATTTTTGTGGTGTTCAGCAGGAGTCCAGGAAAGAAATATAGTGAGTTTAGTATTTTACCTTTTAGCTTCACTAATGAACATCAAATTAAAGCCACATATAACTCATGACAGTTTGCACTGCTATTGATAAAAAATTTACTTGGATAGCATTATTTTTAGGTATGAAAATGGAACATATTTGAAAGAACTCCAGGGATTACACATTTTCTTTGAGAAGACAAATCATTTCCTGCTGAAAATATAAGCCTGAATCAAATACTGATGATAGAGGTCTAATAAATCTCATTGATGAATTACAGAAGTACATAAATATATCTAAAAGGTAGCTCATTCTAGAATATATTAAATAAATTTGCATGCATAATATGTACTTTCTTCCTTCAATCAATTTTCCCAGAAACTGAATAAAGTATTTTAAGTTTAAACCAGCCCAGAGATGGCTTTGTTTCATATCCTATATTACCTAATCTCTTATTCTTTTATCCTATTTCTAGAAAGACTAGCTCTCATACTGGATAATGGGATACCTGGCACAATTTAATTTATCCAAAGATCTCAAAATGCTATATCTAGAATAACATGAGTTTTACCAAAGAAAAACAGGGTTTTTTAGGGTTATATAATATGCAAGGGTAGGGTTGGATGAGCTCAGCTGACACAGCTGGATTTGGCATGATGTTCCTTCCTCTACAGCTGTGTTTACTGGACATCACTTAGGGGCTCTCTTGCAGTACTAACATCACAAGATAACCAAGACAACTCAAGTCTTGGGTGTGAGTTGAGAGGCATCCAGGAAACCTTGGCCCAAAGCTTTCCTGAAGTGCCCAAAATCACCTGTTAACTTAGCATTCTTTTGGGGTAAGCTTTTCCAGTCTTCAAGCTCTCCTGTCAAAGATGCTATAGGTAATAAACCATTAGTCAAAAATCTTACGGGTGGTTAGAGCTTATTGACTTACTGAGAGTGTACAATAAGCCCACTCGAAATACGGAAGAGGACTAGTGCATTTTGCTGGTGAGATGGGGGTGAAGCATTATGGGGGTGTTGTATGCCCAGTTGTATTAGGGAGCTGCAGAGTTGCCAGCACAGTGGACAGAGGCAGCACTGAGGTAGGTAGGAAGGGGTAGGTGGGGTAGGATGAGATGAAGGGGGCCTTATGCCTGAGGTGGGAAATTTATCCCAGGAGAGAATGGAAGGTATAAAAAGTAAACATTTTGTGTGTATAAAGTGTATATATATAATATATATATATTATATATATATATACTTTAAAGCTCTAAAGCATGGTTTTTAAAAATGTCTTATTTTTGAAATAAATTTTATGTGGAAAATGCATATAAGCTGTAGAAAAAATGGCAATTTTAGGATTAGAGATATGAGCTATAGAAAAATGGCAATCTTAGGATTAGAGATATATCTGATATAGTTCATTCAAGAGTTCTATGTTTTATTTTTGCATAATTGGGGATTATGTCTGTAAGACTTTTAAGAATCTGGATATATGTTTTTTTTTTTTTTTAAAGGATTTATTTATTTGACAGAGAGAGTATGGGGGCAGGGGCGGGTAGGGACAGACTCTGCCTTGAGCATAGAACTTGTCATGGGGCTCAGTCTTGCGACCCTGAGAGCATGACTTGAGCCAAAACCAAGAGTCGGGTCCTTAACTGACTGCACCACCCAGGTACCCCTGTTTCTTCAACTTAGAAAAAATCAATTGTTCCCTAAGGAAAAAAATTTTCAACATAAAAAATTAACTTCTTATGATAGTAATTATTATCTTGGTGGTGGTGTTTTTTAAACAATGTTGTTTTCCCTTAGGGATAACACCTAAGTCCCATGGCATACCCTCTCCTTCCTCTAAACTCTTACCCTTTTGTCACAGTTTAATCATTTGCTTTGGTTTACTTTGAGCTGCCTTTTGGAAGCCCCTTCTCCCCTGCCCCCTGCCCCCCAAAATGAGACAAGGTAAATCTCACCTAAAGAGTCAGTTCCTTTGCGTTCAGGGTTTTACTTTATTCTCTTCCGTCACAGTCAAATCCCTATCCCTCCCCCCTTCCCTGTAACATAGCGTGATTGTTGTGGGTTGTAATCTTGACTGTAGTACAAGGCACATCTTAAGTCACCCAAATGGCTGGCAGATTAAACTGCCTTGTGCAGACCACCCTGGGAAGGCTTTCCCTAGCCCTGGGGATGGAGAGGGGGCAAGACAGGATACTGTTTGCCTGCCTGAGGGCTTATTAAGCCCATGTTGAGTTCCTTCAGACAGGCCGTCCTTGTTTCTGGAGCAGCATGGTATTTCCCTGTCTGGGCCATGTCCACCATACTGACATCGAAACTGCTTTCCATGCTTTCTAGACAACCTGACTGCCGTCTTCTGGGCTCTGCTAAGAAATCACTAATATGCCTTCTCTCCTGGCCCTGGCTCCCCAGCTCTTTACCCCATGTACTAATCAGAACCAACCATTTGCATTAGCAGATTCCAACCTTTAAGTTTCTTCTTCCCTGTCCTTGCCATTAGGATTCTTACTGTGGTGAGCTGAGCGTCTCCAGGCTCTCTCTATTCAGAATTACTTCATTCCGATTCCCAGGAGGGTATGCCTACATCCACGTCTGCTCTGAAAAGCTTCCTATTGCCGTAGACCCTGTCTCTGTCCCTGGAATATCTGTCATTATCAGGGAAGGTCATCCTTCATGAATCACATTGTTCATGTACACATTAGCATGTTAGAAAGTTTCCTGGGCAAACAAATTTCATATGCTTCGACTTATATACCTTACAGATTTTATGTATTGCAAAACTTATGAAAATGCCTTCCAGCTTTTGCTGCAACAAGCTAGTTCGGAAATTTTATTAAACTTAGCTGAAATGTTCATAGAATCATTTATTATTTGCCTTCCCAAAATGTACAATTCTGGTAAGAACGTGCTGGCTTTATTTTTTTAGGAAGATAGCTTTCCATGCCATTTTAAGTTAATGTGACGCTCTTCAAGTACAAGTCACAGTGGGAAACTTCAATCCTAGTTAAAACCAGCTCCTTTCTTTCTTAACTGTGGAATTAATGTGGATCTGGCACTAAGTTTTTAAACTGATGTAAGCAAACTTGCTATGATTTTTGCTCATTTCTATTCGGGTTTCAATGTTACAAATTGCCACTGGCCAATAATAAAATCAGATTTTAATGAAATATAACCACCATTAGCATTTCTGAATTTATGAATTTTTCATTAAAATATTCTATCTTCCGCTGTATTTACCTGGCCGCAGATTGGCACCAAGACCATGCATGCAGAATCCCAGATAATTAAAAAATTAATCTGTTATCGACTGGTTTGCTTGTCCATTTCCTTCAAGCTACTTTTCTTTTTTCTACATGTAAGACTGACACCCTGTGCAGTCACTGCAAGTCATAACTGGTATCTGTGTGGTGCTGGCGTTTGCAAAGGGTTTTAATCTGAGATATTCAGAATTCCTTTGTCGTAGTTTTCTAATACAAACCATTTGTCACTAACATCTATAAGATCTGAGAAAATTAAATAAATATTTCAAAGTCAAACATTCCAAACAATAGACACCATGAACTTGAAACTGTATCTCATCCTAAGGAAGGAATGAAATAAAAAAAAAAAACAAACTTTAATGGCACCTTTAGAAATCATGCTTTGAAGACAATAACAAATTATACATGTGGAACTATGATATAAAATATCTTAATATTCATGTGAGGTGAAGATAATTTTATTGGAGAAATCCTAGGTGCCCAAACTCGCAATCACCAAGTTCCTTATTAAATTCTCGAGATAATAAAGATGTTCTGAGTACATAGCAACTTCAGGCTAACATTATTCACAACAGAATGGAATTAACTGTAAGCTTATATACAAGAGGTTTCTGGATGTTCTTTGTACTATTTCTTAATTCTTGTAAGTTTTCTCTAAGTTTGAAATTATTTCCAAATAAGACATATTTTGAAAGTTAATTGGCCAGTTTGTGGGTTTAAGGGAGAGAGAGGGCAGGAAGAGGGAAGGTGAAGAAAAAGCACAGATGTTAAATTTCCAGCCAAGCACACAGGAGTCGGCTGAGGCCTAGACCCTATAAATTCCAGTTCTGATACTGGCTGTCATCTTTCATTAATTACAGGAAGAAAGATTTTGTATAGCCAATTTTCGGGGGGGGGGGGGGAAGAAAGTGTTCCCTTTTGGCCTTGGGTCAGAGTCCCAAACACAAGTTCTAAAAGGTCCTCCTCTAAGATATGCCCAATTTTCAGAAAATTCCCACAATGATGTAGACAGGTTGGTAGCAAAAAAAGAAAATACAGTCATTTCTGATGGTTCCAGATGCAGGCAGACCACCTCACTGACTGCATGGTTACAATTTATTTAGTCTGTCAAGCACTGTAAAGAGTTTGAGATTTCATCCTATTTGCAAGCTATTTTCCTAGATCCTGAGAGAAGACATGAGACAGCTGAGTAAGAAATGAAATACTGTATTACTCACAGCAAAATCAGTAGCCAGTGTCAGTTGTTCTCAGTGGTTCCCCAAGCTCCAGGTCCCACTGAGGGGATGGCGAATGGGCTTACAAGTAGATGGACCTGGATACCCAGTGGGTTACATTGCAGGAGAACAACACTGAGCTTGGGATACCTGTGTTTTAGAGCAGGAAGCTAGCAAGTTTGCTCTTTATTGGGGAGAGAGATATTATCTCATCCTTCAAGGCTGCTCACTGCAAAAAACAACCCTGAGATATGGTCCGTATAAAGGGTGCAAGAGTATGGACGACTGTCTCACGGCAGAGCCCCTTCTCAGTGATAGCTGGTGAGTAGCACAGTGCAGGTTATGTCATAATCAAAACATTTTCAGGGGCACGTGGATGGCTCAGTGGTTGAGCTCAGGGCGTGATCCTGGGATTGAGTCTCGCATTGGGCCCCACAGGGAGCCTGCTTCTCCCTCTGCCTATGTCTCTGCCTCTTCTTCTGTGACTCTCATGAATAAATAAATAAAATCTTAAAAAAAAACAAAAAACCAAAAAACATTTTCAGAATGGAGCTAATGGAGTGGATTGTGTAGGAAAATAATAGGTAAAGGTGGATGGGCAGGCAAATACAACCCATTCAAGGTTGTATCTTTGATGAAGAAATAGAAAGGGTAAAAGAAGAGAGCAGGTGCTAACCAATTAAGGAGGCTGAAACTTCCCAAGGAGAGTAGGAAAGGTCTCTTATACTTGTACTGTTTCTTTCCCTTAGCTTCTTTCTCTGTCCTCTATGGGATGGCACTTTGGTGGCTGGCCCTACTGTGGACTGCTTTTCTGAGATGTTAGCTACAGTCATTTGCCTCATGTTCCTGTCCCTCTTTTGTATCTTAGACTTTACTGAAGGTTCTGGTTTCACATTGAAACTAATAAAAGTTTAATTTCTCAAATATCCAGAAACTTCTCTCTTGGTCCCAAGATCTCAAAGGTACAGAGATACTCAATGTTTTTCAAGAATGAAAAAAAAAAAGTCACATGAGTTCCATGCATTCCAAAAAACATTTATTTATCACTTTCTTTGTCCTGGTACTGTGTTAATACTAGAGATACCACATTTATCAAGACAGGTGCCTATTCCCAAAGATTTTACAATCTCTGCCTTACAAACAAAGATTGTAAGGTATATATGTAAACAAGATATTGAATGGGACTTTTCTCATGTGTCATCCCAGAACTGTTAAGACCAGAAGTGAGGTCAAGAGGTATCAGGACACCACCTCAGGAACACTGCTATCAACCAACCACATTTGGGACCAGACTCTTCCCTCTAGGGAGTACAGAATTACTACCACCCACTTCTACTCCTGCCCAGTGTATTAGGTAGAGCATTTACAAGGATAAAGAAGGAGTGGTCAGCAGTAACCTTAAGATGAATGTGGTAACTCATAGTTAGCTGAGAGATGGCGTTGGTTCAAAAGAGACTAATAGAGATTGGCGATGTTCTCTATTTGGGTACTGAATGAGCTGCAAAATTTGTAGGCCAACCCAGATTGTCAACCAAGTGTGGAAGGGGAGTTCTTGGGAGTGGCTTGACATGCATTCCCTGGACAGTAGGGTCATAGTCTATCTGTATAATCTATGCATTGATATCAATTTCAATCAAAATCTCAAAAAAAGGTTATTTATCGTATTTGTTAAGTTGGTCCTAAAACTCATGTAAAAGATTAGAGGGCCAGAGATAGATATTCTTCTTAGGAAAATCAAAAGAAATTTGGCCTACCAGAAATCAAGATGTAGAAATCTATAGTAATTAGGAAAATGTGTTGCAAAGAAAGACTAATATACCACCATCTCATTGACAGACTAGAATGTGATATGTGACAGTGGTGGCATTACAATTCAGTGGAGATAGGAAAGACTGTGTAATTGCTTTTTATTCATAAAGAAAAATGATTCTTTATCTTATACCCTATACAAAAATAAATTCAAAATTTAACAGATGGTTAAAGACCTACTGTGAAAAAGCTAACTTCTAAAGGTTTCAGAAGAAATTTTATGACAATATCTTTCCAACCTTAGGGTACAAAAAACTGTCTTTAATCAGCCAAAAAAATACAACCATAAAGAAAAATAGTAACAAGTTTGTACATCAAAACTGAAAACTTGTGTATGATAGAACTCTTCATACTCAAAGGCAAGAAACAGATTGGGAGAAGATATTTACAGCTTATATTATTATATAATATAAATCAACAAGAGAAAGACAAATATTCTGTTAGAAAAATGGGCAACGGATATGAACAGATATAGATGAAGAAACTTAAATGGCCAACAAAGGTATGAAAGAGAATAACTAAAGTGATACTGTTTCACATTCACCAGAATTGCAGACTGTCAGTACCTATTCTTGCTGAAATGAGACAGGGAATATTATAAGGAGCCCAACGCAGGACTCCAGAATCATGACCTGAGCCAAAGGCAGACGCATAACTGATTGAGCCACCTAGGTGCCTTGGAGACAGGGAATTTTAAAACGATTGCTATGCTAAAGACTTTAATGGAAAATGCAAACAACACACATAAGCAGAAGGGGATTTCAGCAGAGAGATGGAAATGGTAAGAAAGATGAAATGGAAGTGTTAGAAATAAAAAGCCCAGTAAGGAGCTGTAGAATGCTTTTGACATTAGTAAACTTGACAGAGCCAAAAATGAAATCAGCGAACTTCACAGATAAATTAGCAACAGAAATTTCCCAATCTGGGACACCTGGGTGGCTCAGCAACTGAGCATCTGCCTTTGGCTCAGGGTGTGATCCCGAGGTTCAGGGATGAAGTCCACATCCGGCTCCCCACAGCCTGCTTCTTCTTCTACCTGTCTCTGCCTCGCTCTCTCTCTCTGTGTCTCTCATGAATAAATAAATAAAATCTTTCAAAAAAGAAATTACCCAATCTGAAACACAAACGAAAAAAAAAAAAAGAAGTGTTTTGGTGGGTGGGTAAGAAAACAGAACAGAGCATCCAGGGGCTGTGGGACAATATCAAATAATCGACCATCTGTAATTAAAATTCCAGAGGAAGACTAGAAACAAAACAGGGCGGGGAAAAAAAAATTGCCAAGATAATGGCTGAGAAGTTTCTAAAAGTCCCATAGATGAACCTGATGACCAGCCAAGTTTAAAAACCACTGGGTAAATGGTAGGCAATTCCTCCTCACTCCATGAACTAATAGTGCAAGTGAACTGGAAGCACAGATAGATGCTTTATGAGAGGTATCTGTGTGTTCACTGTGTTAATGAAGCATCAATCATGCTGACAAGTCAACATAATAGAACAGTAAAGGATTTTGTTTAGAACCAGAAGATTCTCTATGATAGGGGCGTTTCAGTCTCTAATTTCTAATAATTTTTTTTCTGGAAAAAAAAAAAAAAACCCTCCTACCCTTCCTAAGAGAAGTGCAGCTGTACTAGCTTCACTCTTTTATGAGAGATTGACTGCAAGTTACTTTAGATGTCTTTCTTTTCCTTACAAGCACATAATAAGCACGTGCACCTGACACATAGCAACAATTAGTAAATACCTGTTGAATGATTTAAAGAAATGAGCAAAAAAGAAAAATGACACCTGGGACTTTCAAGTACAAGGATCGACACACTACCCTTTTAGCTTCATGCACCACAAACTACCTTAGATCTGCTATTTAGCACCTCACAATAACTAAAACCGGTAACAGTGACAGTAACTCATTCATTCATTATTTTAACATTGACCAAAGGCCTCCAGCCTCCTATGAGGCTAGGGCTTATACTGAGGGCTAACGATACAAAAATGAACAAGTTGGACTTCTTAAGATGCTCACAGTCTAATATAAGAAGATAGTCACATAAGTAATTTTAATATATTGTCATTTATTATCACTTTTTAAAATGTAAATTATGTCCACAATATCTTTTTCATAAAAGGTAGAAAATTCATGGTAGCTTTCAGCAATAATAGTAAGGACATGGTTTTTGGACTCAGACAGAACTGGATTCAAATTCAGGTTTTACTCCTTATAAACTGTGAGACATGGGTCACAACTTCCCTGAAACTCAGCTGCTTCCTCTGCAAAATGAAGATAATACTGGTTCCTACCTCATTCTGTTGTTAGGAGGATTAAATGAGATAATGTAAACTGTATCAGCACAATGAAAAGGCAGTCCACTGAATGGGAAAAGGTATGTACAAATGATATATCCAATCAGGGTTTATACCCAAAATATATAAAGAACGTACAGAATTTAATACCAACCCCTCCCCCCAGATAATCCAGTTAAATTGGCAGAGGGCTAGAATAGACATTTTTCCAAAGTCACAGAAACGACCAACAGACACATGAAAAGATGTTCAACATCATAATCATCAGGGAAGTGCAAATCACAACCACAGTGAGATATCACATCACAAAACAACCCAAGGGTGGCTGGATGGATAATGAAGTGGTACACAAACCACATACACACACACACACACACACACACACACACACAGGACTATTACTCAGCCATAAAAAAGAATGAGATTTTACCACTTTCAACAAAATGGATAAACCTAGAGGGTAATATGCTAAATTAAATAAGTCAGAGAAAGATAAATGCCATACAATTTCATTTATACATAGAATCTAAAAAGCAAAACAAATGAATAAACAAAAATAGATACAGTCTCATAAATACAAGGTGGCCGCCAAATGGGAGGATGTGGGGGAATGGGTGAAATAAGTGAAGGGGATTAAGAGGTACAAACTTCTAGTTATAAAATAAGTAAGTCACAGAGATGTAAAGTACAGTATAGTACTTGAATAATACAGTAATAATGTTATATGGTGACAGATGGTGACTACACTTATCACAGTGAGCACTGGGTAATATATAGAACTGTCAAACCCTTAGGTTGTACACCTGTAACTAATATAACCTTGTATGTCAACTATACTTCAATAATAAAAATAAATAAATAAATAAATAAATAAATAAATAAATAAATAAATAAATAAGGTGCCCCTCAACCAAAAAAAAGGTAAACTACTTAGGACATGCCTAAACAGATGGTTAGAGGGGAGAGGGTATGGTAATGGTAGTAATAATAATGTACTTCCTCTACAATATGTACAGTTTTAATCTTTAATTATCTGGAAATGAGATTTACCCAGAAGGATTTATTTTTCATGAATTCTAGATAACTCATATTTTAACAAACATATATTATACCAAGAACTGTAAGTAGAAAGATACATCCTCTAAGAGAGGTATTATTGGTGATACCTCTTAGGGCACCGTTTGTAATTCTATAAAGACTCTACAGTCATCAAAAAGTTAAAATAGAATTGGAAGTACAAATAAATGCTTCAAATACACACCTTCTTCCCTCAAGCAAGACTGCTTCAAAGTAAAGTGCCACTGGGAATTTTAATTTATGATGAAGTTTTTACAATATGTGTAACTTCAAATAGTATCCTGTAAGTCCCCAAACAGTAAATTGGGAGCTGTTTGACAGATCTGTCACTTGCTTTTTCTCATTCTTCAGAAAACTCTAGGGAGGCACTGTCTCCACTTATATAAGCTTCTGTATCTATGCTTTTGAACACTTCCCTTTGTTAGTTAAAAATAACCTGGATTGTTCACAGTTCTCTTTTTTTTGTTCTGATGTGTCTTTAAATACAGCTGCATGCAGTTTCACAGCAAACAGTTTAATTGTGAGTTTAAAACACTGAGTTAAAATTTGGAAATTGTGCATTTTGTGTAACTCATGCTCAAGATGGAAAAATGGTTATTAATTTTAACTTTTCTTTAGTACTAAAAATGGGCTTCACACTTTCTGTTCATTGATATGGGTACAAAAAAAGAGACTGGGCTGACCAATCTCTTCTGGTAATGGGGCTCTACCTTCTTGCTGAGGACAATTAGAAAGCTAGACAAAATATTAAAGATATGTGAAATTACCTGAAAGATAACAAAATTGTAAAGAATTGGCAAGCCAAGATCTGGGGGAATTTGATGGGTCCATCACTTCTTCTTGGATGAATTTAATGATTCCTTAAGGGGCTACTGAGAAAATAAGCAGTACTTCTAGCACCTTTACGGTGGAATGTATGGCAACTTGAGTGTGAGACTGGCCACTGGTCACAGGCAGAGGTCACGTGAACTTCCTCACTTTAACTGGGACCCTAAAGGACTGCACCCCAGGAATAAGGCTGAATCAGAAGTAGATAGGCTCTGCAAAGACTGCAACTCAACTTTGAAATACCTCCATTCCTAAAACTGGACTGAAGTGATCCTATACTGATTGCTGGGCCTAAAAGTAGCAAAAGTAATTCCTCTCTGGAAAATGATTTTTAAAAAAAGGTTTCAAATTATTTCTATAATCATAAATAAGTAGGTACATAGGGAGGGAAGACAATATAAAGAAAACCAACAGAAATAACAGACATTAGAAATAGGGGATATTTGATTTATCACGATTCATTCCAGATCCTGGAATTATCAGATATATAACCATCCTTACTATTTTCAAGGAGATTAAAGATGAGATTAAAAATTATGACAGAGAACTGGAAACTTTTAAAAAATTGGAAATTCTAGCAATGGTAAATACATAGAAATTAGGACTTCATTCAATAGGTATAAAAGCAGATTAGATGCAGATTAAATAAATAACAAAAGAGGTCACACAGAAATATCCAAATTTAACAGAGAGACAAAAAACGGTAAATAGGGAACAAAGACTGAGAGAAAAAGAAGAGACATGGAGGTCGGTCTAACATGTATGTAATTGGAGTGCCAGGAAGAAAAGAAAGAAAATAGGCCAGAAGAACTTTTTAAAGAAATAATGACTGAGAATGTTCTAAAACTGATGATAGATATCAAACCACAGATTCAAGAAACCCTTTAGATTCCAAGGAAGATTAAAAAACAAAGCAAAACTACTTCATATCACCACAGACCTTAAAGACATTAAAAGGATAATAAAGACATACAATAAACAATTCTATGCCAATAAATTCAATAATTTACATGAAATGGACACAACTAAAAATCTGAATAACCCAACATCAATTAAAGAAGTTAAATCTCTTATAATAAACCACCCTACAAAGAAAACTCTAAGGCCAGATGGTTTCACTGGTAAATTTTATCAAATCTCTGAAAGAATACTAATCTTACACAAACTCAGAAAACAGAGAAGGGAATACTTTTATAAAGGTAGCATAACACATATGTAAAAATCTGACACAGACATTCCAAAAAGAGAAAACTATTAGCCTTCCTGAACGGTGATAAGAGAAAAAATCTCTAATAAAACATTAGCAAATCAAATCTAACATATACAAAGGATCATGATCAGGCGAAGGCTTATTCTAGCAAGGTTGATTTAATGTTTGAAAATCAATGTAATCCATCCTAGTAATAGAAGAAAGGACAAAAATCATATCAGCAGTTCAACAGATATAGAAAAAGCATCTGACAAAATGCAACCCAAATTTGGAATGGAAGAGTGCTTCCTAAATCTGATAAAAGGCATTTACAAAAACCCCAAAGCCAACATCATTCTTAATGGTAACATCATACTGAATGAATGCTTTCTCACTAAAGATGGGATCAAAGCAAGGATGTCTGCTCTTACCACTCCTATTCAACATCGCACTGGAAGTCCTAACCAGAGTAATAAAACAAAAAAATAAGTAATTAAAAGGCATACAGATCAGAAAAGAAGGACATGGTTTCTATTTACAGATGATATGATTATTCACATAAAAATTTCTATGGATTCTATAAAACAATTAGTAGAATAGGTGAATTTAGCAAGTTGTAAGGACACAAAGTCAGTACACAAAATTCATTGTACTTCTGTATACTAAGAGCAAACTGGAAAGTGAAATTTAAAAAATTTAATATTGTCAAAAACATGAAATTCTTTAGGAATAAACTTAACAGAAAACATGCAAACCCTTTACACTGAAAACTACAAAATAGTGCTGAGAATTCAAGAGGATTTAAATAGGCAGACCATGCTCCCTGATGGGAAAACTCCATATTGCTGTCAATTCTCCTCCAAACTGAGCTATAGATTCAAATGTAATCCTAGTCAAAATTCCCAGAAGAATTTTTTTGTACAAATTGACAAGCTGCTTCTAAAATTCACATGAGAATATAAAGGACTTAGAATACTTAGACTACCTAAAGCAATCTTGAAAAGAAATAATTGGACGGTTTTTAGTACCTGACTCCAAAACTTATAAAAGATACCAGTAATCAAAACTGTGGGGGTAGTGGCAGAGGACAAATAAACCAATGGGATATTAGAGAGCCTTGAAATAAACCTGAACTCAGATATTCATTTGAATTTGGCAAAGGCACCAAAGCAATCTTGGTGGCCATAAAAATGTATTGAGATCTCCTGCTGAGGGGAAGCATAGTTAACTGAGGCCCCAGCTGCTACCCTTCTGGATCTACTATTATGTTCATGCCAAGGCCAAGCTTATCTTATGCTGCTCCTAGCCAATGATTAAGTACAGCAGTAGTGGCCCATCCCTTTAACAGGCAACTCTGGCATGAAGACTGCCATAGGCCTAGCCAAAACTTTTAGAATAGCTCTGTAGTCTAAGACACTTTTCAACCAATCTTCCTTTTTCCCATCCAAAGGCTCTCCACATGTCTTCTCTGGCTCCCTCCCCTTTCTTCCCCTGGTAAATATCTTGCACATGTCTAAGCCTGATGATAGATATCAAACCACAGATTCAAGAAGTCCTTGAATCTAAGGGCTGTCTAAGCCTGTCTTTTATATATATGTATTTCAGAGGACCTAAACTAACATAGGTAGAGGCAGGAGTGGTAAGAACACAAGTGGTAGGATGGAGTTTTGGTCTGGCTTATTCATTACCTGGCAGGCAAAGAGGAATGTTACCCTGAACGGTATAAGGGGCATGGATAGTCCCTGGCACAGGGGAAGGGCCAAACTGCTACAGATTTCACCAAAGGTGTCATGGGAAAACATCCTGGAGAGGTGATTGCTTTTGCATGCCTAATAACTCAGACATTTGAATGAAATGAGGAGAACAATGCCTAAAAGGACAGCAGGGTTGGCTGGTTATTGCCAAGTTGCTATGATGTTCTGCAGAGCGGTAATGGGAACGTGAGGGCTGTTAACAAGCAGGTCAACACTAGGTGAGAACATAGTTGGGTTGCTTACAAAAAGGCCCCTATTTCTGGCTATGTAAGAACAGATGTAACTGAATGGCTGACTCAAGATTTATTCATTTGAGTTGCAGAATTTCAGAGACATTTAATTGCTCAGTTGATGGAGGTCTACTATGTGAAGGCTAGGAAAATTTACATGAAGGCATATGAACAGAGTGGTCACTGTGGCAGAAATGAAGATAACATAGTACGCTTCCACTTACCAAGGCCAACCTAGCTATAGTGCCTCTAAATGTCCAATCTGCTAGCAGCCAAGCTGATTCTAAAATGTATGTAGAAATGCAAAGGGCCAAGAATGGTCAAGATAATCTTACAGAAAAACAAGGTGAACAGATTTGCTTTCTTGGATATCAATACTTTCTATAAGGCTATAAACCATTTAAAACACTGTGATACTGATGGAAGGGTAGACCAGTAGAACAGAACAAGGTCTATAAATAGACTCATTTGTGTGTATCTGTATTGTCATCATTATACAGCCATATTATGCAATCACACCAATGTAAATACATATGACTTTTTTTTTTATAAATTGGCCCTGCAGAACAGAGAGGAAAGAACAGTCTTTTCAATAAATAGTATTAACTTGATTGGCTATCCACAGGAAAAGAGAATGAAACTTAACCCTGACCTCACATGGCACACAAAAATCAATTCCAGATGGATTATAGATCCAGCTGTGAAACGTAACACAACAAAGTCTCTAGAAGACAATATAGAATAATCATTTATAAAGTTGGCATAGGCAAATATTTCTCAGGGCACAAAACACACTAACCATGAAGAAAATCGATAAAATGGACCACGTGAAAGTTAATAACTTATTTTCAAAGAGCACCAATAAAGAGAGAAGAGAAGCCACAGATGGGCAAAAGATAAGGCTAATAAACATATGGAAAGATAGTCAACCTCATTAGTAATCCGGGTAAAGAAAATAAACCACCATCATACACTGTCACAAACCCACTAGAAAAGCTAAAACTGAACAGAATACCAGAAGCTGTGACAAGGATGTGCAGCAACAGGAATTCTCAGACTGCTGGTGGGAGTATAAATTGGTAGAACTTGTTTGGAAAACTGTTTGGCACTATCTACCGAAGTTGAAGATACTCCTATCTTATGATTTTTCAATTCCACCTCTAAGTACATACTTAACATAAATGCCAACACATGAACAAGAAATGTATGCAAAAATGTTCACACCAGTATTATTTGTAAAAGACCCAAACTACAAACTAAAATATCCATCAACAGTAGAATGGATAGAGTGATATATTTATAGCACGGATTACTATAAAACAATGAAAATGAATAATGTAATTTACATATAATATGGCTGAAACTCACAAACAAGTCAGACACACAAAAAAAGTACATACTAAAAGATATCACTGATGAAAAGTTCAAAATATAGGCAAAATTGAACTATGATATTTGAAACATATGCTTAGCTGGTAGAAGTCTAAGAAACAAGGAAGTGACTACCATAAATTAGGATAGTGGTTATTCTTGGGGTTGGAAATGAAGAAAGGGCCAGTAGTTAGGAGGGGGCATGAGCTTTCTAGAATGATAATAATATTCGATTCCTTGCCCTGGATGGTGGTTATATTGGTACTCACACTGTGGTAAATGAGCTTAAAATTTTACCCACTTTTCTGTTAATGCATGTTTCACAACAAAAAAAGATTAAACCACCAAACGAAAGGAATAAGCTGGTCTTTGATATCAAAATGAAAGGCTCAGTGCTTGGTTAACAGGCCCTACTCTTTATTTTTTTGATAATGGTAAGCAGTTCACATTGAATTACCCAGACTGTTTGACCGAGACCCTATGCCAGACATTTCTGAGATGGTTGGCTATTTACCAACCCAAGAATCAAATCTAAAAATCTAGCCTCATTTCATATGCTCTAAAAAACAAAATCAATAGAAGAATCAAGCATAGTATTTATTTTTCGAGCTGAGGGAAGTATCTTCAAAAGAAAATGGATTCCTGCCGACAAAGTAAATGAGGCAGATGAGGCAGCTTAGACTTGAAAGGGATATATAAAAAGTCAAATCCCTGGCTACTTCTTTGTTTTGAATTACATTACCTTTGTGGCAGACTTATCTTTGACAGAATCTTTAGAAGAAGATTTCTAGATCTGAAGGATAACAGAATAAAGGGTAGCTGAGCATGATAAAACAGGAAGAGAGCAGGAATTCTGTAGGTGTGAGGGGATAGAAAGGAGGAGCTGTGTAATAAACAGAAAAGAAAACCAAGTGATATTGAGCATAAGGTGGAATATAGTCTCAACACAAGACTTCTCTGCATGATTTGATAATCTAGAAGAGCCTATAAGTATACTTAATGAGAAAAGGAGATCAAATTAGCATTATGGCAAAATAGAGGAGAACTCCAACATAGGAGCTTTATCATGAGGTTAAGACAGTAAGGAGATCAGTTAATCTATCCTAGAGATCATCCTTTCATCCCGTACTACAGTCAAAACCCGACTCTGAAAGAATCCAGTGGTTTCCTTCTGGCAACTGTCTTCACACTCTGGGGAAAAAAATCAGAGTGTAGCCTGGAGACCCTATAAATTCATGGTCACCAATCTCAGCGATATTTTCAATACTGTCTGAAAATTTCCTATTTTCCTGGTAAGATTTCCCATTTATCACAATGACTATTTCATTAAAATAGTCATTTTAAATAACTTTTCTTAAAACTGTTGACATTCTTCCTGTCTCCTCAATCACCCTTAGGAGCATGGTCATCTACTTCAAAGAGAAAACAGATCCCATTAGAAGGAAACTTTCTCAACTTTTTAGGACCAGACCTTTAAATCTAACCGCTTACGTATCTATCCTTCTCTCCTCCCTGCGAAGAGGTTTCCTTTTACAAATCCAAGATTAATCCTTCCCTTCAGTCATGTACGTGATCCTTCCCCTACCGTAGGTCCCAAACTGCATCATCCATCCTGCACAAGCTGCTCCTCTTCTAACAGTCTATCAGTAAGCCAGGACTCTGAAGTTATCCAACTCCTTCCTCTCTAATTACCAAGTCCAGTGTATTCCACATCCTGAATTTCTCTGGACTCTACCTCCTCTGTCACCACCATCCCTAGTTATTATCTGTCATCTATTACAAAGCTTGACTGGCCTCTTGACCTCCAAGCTTACTACTCTGATTCATTTACCACATTGCAGCTGCCAATTATCTTTCCAATATGCTATTCTGATATGTCACTTCTTCAATTTTACTCTCCATAAAATAAATGCAAACTCCTTACTATGGTTCCTGGTTCTCTCATGGTTTGCTCCTGCTTCCCTTTCTCATTTATTTCTAATTATACCACTCCGTCCGTGCATGCTTTGCATTGCATTTCTGGACAGTCACGTGCCTATTTCCTTTACCTGCTAAGAATGTCCACTCTCACTTCAATATTTATCTGCCTAGGTCGACCTCAAACTTTAAATGTCATTTCCTTCTGGAGGCCTTTCCTGACTTCCTGGACTAGGTTTGGTCTCTGTGCTACGTGCTTCCCTAACATAACACTCATTGTTCTTTGTTAATTTATCTGTACGCTCAGAAAGTACTGCTCTGTCTATTCACTGCTGTGGCCCCAATTCCCAGCAAAGTAACTCTGCAGGCATCAGAAAAATCTACTGAATAAGTGAAAAGAAATATCATAAATACAAAATACGAAATAAAAATAAAGCATTAATGATAGAGGAGCTCCTTCAACTGGAATGGTCTAGGTAGATCATTCCTACAGATTTCTTTAAAGTTAGAAGCGCAACATTTTGTGGATTTCAAAGATAAGAATAAAATAGATACTTTTAAGTTATATTGGAAGCTATTATAATAGAAGACATATTGCAATTTGATGGTTCTTATGTCTTTTATGTTGTGTCTGAGCCAAAAAAGATGGATGGGAAATATTATTACCCCTAAAGACATCAGGGTCCTATATCAGAAGAGTACTATTGAAAAAGCTAGCCTAAAAGGCAGGATGAATAAGTAAGAAATTTATCAAGAAGCCTCAAGTATAACACACACATATACATAGGAACGTATTTATATAGATACTATAAAATATTCAAAACCATTACCACTAAGCAAATTTATCTATAGTAAGCAAGGGGAGAAACCATAAATATACTGGGAAGATGACTTCAATACATGGTCAGTGGTTTAAATTTTTTTTTCTAAAGGAAAAGAAGTCAGAGCAGCTGGCCTTACAATAATGAGAAAAAGGTATTGATAACTAGTCTGTAAAAAAAAAAAAAGTGCCTGAAATGTTCATTCAAGGCTGGTATTCATTCTTTATTCAGAGCCTGGCTGTCAGGCTTGAAAAGCAAGAAATTACTGATGCGTTCTACAGCCAAGTCATGGAGAACATAAATAAATTTGTTCTTCGTACAGCAATGAATAAAGAGAGGAAAAGACTTATTCTTTGTATTATAAGAGTCTCCTATGCATTGTTTGGCTTCAGTAAGATGATTAGTTTATTAATTACAGTTAAATGATACAACTTAGAAATATCATACTTTTGATATTTCATTTGCATTAGGTCAATGGAGCAATGGAGCAAAACCATCTTCAAATTCTGATACTGAATGATTAATATCCTGCAATGGTTTGTTTGTTTGTTTATTTATTTACTAAGTAGATTATTTATTTATTTATTTATTTATTTATTTATTTACTTACTTACTTACTAAGTAGACAATACAGAGTTCATAAATTCCAAAAGGAATTTCTTAAACCATTTAGGAGCTTTAAGTAATTTATTTTATACCTACTCCCATTTATTCCAGTTTTTAAAAAGCTGGGATCAAGGTAAATGCAGTGGAGTGAAAATGAAAAAAATAAACAGCAGTAGCATGTTTACTAAGGGCAAAGTTAAAGCTATGTTTTAAAAGTAATTCATGATATTCTCATTAAATAGAAACACATTATCAATTTTGCTCTCTGCCTTAAGAAAAGACTTCAGAAATATTAGTGACTTTTAACTTTTGGCCAGAAGAGTCAATCTTATGCTACATGCACGCGCGCACACACACACACACACACACACACACACACAGTTTTGATGAAATTAGATTCAGTTTTAGCTCAACTGTATTACTGAGATGAGTGGAGAAAATTTTCTAAGCAGGAGCAGTGCCTAGGAAGATATGATTAAGAGCTCTCACAGACAGAAGAAAAAAGTGTATTTCTGAACCTGTTTACAACAAGAGATAATTATGAGTTGCCTGTTCAAGGTCCCTGCTTTCTTGTGAGTAATCTATTTGGCAAGCTCAAATAGGTAATAACTGTAATGTAAAATGGTATTTAGGTATACCTGAAGAAAGTTTACAATAAAAAAATTAGAGAAATTGAAAAGGAATATATATGAACTCCAGTTGTGATCTGAGAAGACTTCATGAAAATAAGGATATGAAATAGATGCTGAAAAAAGGGTAGGGCTTTCTGAAAGTGGAAATAAAAGGAGGTGCTTCATAATTTACAGAACACAATCCAAAGGAACACTTTCCTTGTCTTTTATAAATATTTATTACACACAAAATGCTCAGAAGTCATCTCATCTGCCTAACTAAATAAGTTTTAAAAAGAAAGCAGTGGTTATAGCTTAAAACTACTTATAAATATGGAGCTTACAAATATTCCTTAGAAAAAGTTATAGACACACTCTCTTTCCCTCTATAATGACTGAATGTCATCCTAAACTCCACTGCTGCTATCATTATTGTGAGGGGCAAGGATAGCATCACACACAAAAAAGCTAGAGGCAGCTTCAAGGAACAGTGGAGTGAAAAGAAAAATATACACAGAATATATTCTGTATGTATTTAATATATACAGCCTAAAGGTCAAATAACTTAGGGACAAAAAAGTATTTGTTGAATTTGGTAATATGGAGGTAAATGGGTGACAATTTTGACCAAAACAAGTGAAGTCAATTTATTTCTCCATGATATACAATTTATTTTTCTTCCTGCCTCTATGTTCCAGGACCTAGTGGAATATAGAATAAAGAATTATACCTAGTGGTATAATTCAATAAGAAGAAGTAATTATCCAATAACTTTCATTCTTCTTAGGGTATTAAAATTGACCACTGAATAGTTGCTCCAAAATTCTCTCACCAAGTTAAGCTGAATAAATATCTAGAGTGAAAGGTTATATTGCTTTCAAAATAGATATGACATATACGGCCTCTTCCGTCTACAGGCACTTTCTTATCTTTCAGGAATGTTCTGAAAAACAAAATAATCTCATTAACTATTTAGGTTACACACTGCCAAGCTTTAAAACAGATCGACTTCTATTATTAAGAAATCTTCAGCCATTTCCTTTTTTTATCACCCTGAACTACTTCAGTGCCAGTACCATTACATTTTGATTGCTGGCCACAACTGAGCTTTACAAAAACTATATACCGCCACTGCCTTTTTGACCATAAGCACACTTAATAAGATAAACTTTATTTATTTTAATAAGATACTTTAAATTGTATCATATTTTCTTGAGTTGACTTCATCACTATATATTTTTGTAAAGTTGAAAGAAACTTCTAATCACTATCCAATCTTTTCTTTAGAGAGAGAGGGAGCAAATGTGCATGTGTGGGAGGGGCAAAAGGGTGGGGGGAAGGGCAAAGGGAGAGGAAAAGAATCTTAAGCAAGCTCCACCCTCAGCACAGAGCCCAACTCAGGGCTCAATCTCATGACCCTGAGATCAGGACCTGAGCCGAAACTAACAGTCAGATGTTTAATCAACTGAGCCATGGAAGCACCCTCACTATCTAATCTCTTATTCCAGGCAAAGCTACCCAAAAGAACAAAGCAAATCTTTTGTTAATTAGAGCTATTAGTTGTTTTTTTTTTTTAATGTCCTATTGCCACAACAGAACTTAGTTCCTCATTCTTATTCCACAAAGAGTATAGGTCATTAGTTATCTACCTAAATAACCCCCAAATTATCAAGTTGCCAATGACCTCATCTATCAGCTATCTATTATTGTCTCAGCATCACTCAGATCTAAGGGAGGTGAGAAAAAAACCCCATCTCTTGATGGGAGGAACCAGAGACAGCATTGTAAAAGGATGAAGATTGCAGTCACTTTTATAGTCCAACTACAAAAACTTCACATTAAACAATCTAATATTAATGCTGCTTTCCCTCCATCCATAATCTGGATTATGTAAACATTAACTCACTTTATCATTATAAAATGTGATTTCAAGAATGCTGTTAAAGACAAGATGTGTTGAAATTAGACAGCAAACTGAGATTTTTAAGAGCATGAGGAGTTGAAAAATAATGATTTTGTGACCTTAGGAAAAAATGATATAAAAGCTATCCTACCAATGTGAATCTATATAATTAAGCGGAAACTATATAGCTTACGTGGTTTTTAAATCTTTTGCTTACTATCTATGTATTAAAAGCCTACTTTATATATATTTGATGAATTACCAGAAATAATTTATTCAAAGAGCAACACCTATGAACCTTTAAAATGAACCATTTATTAAATCAGACTGTTATTCTTAACAGTTAATGTAAGTTACATGTATGTTTATGTCAGAGTATTTCACATGGAAATTTTTTAAACTCTTATAGGCAAGCAAAATCGTACCACACAATATATAAGTGGGAAGGGGGGTACCGCTAAACATTCAAATAAGGCAAGTATTTAAAAACGGTAAAACAATAATTAAAAAAAATTCAAGCATTCCTTTAAGAGAATTCAATACTACTAGCTAAATGTACTTTCTGAGTGTATTCATATAATCAAGGCAGTGTTTCTTCTTTTAAAACATCAGGAAATGGAATAAGGCTCATTAATAGATACAGCTGCCCTCAAGATTTCAATCTCAGTTGCTTTCTTTAAATTAAAATTCACAAAGTGCACAATTAAGATATATCAAAAAACTGAATCTGCTACTCTAACAACGGCTGTCCATGCTTAATACTTAGTGGTTTATTTGACCAAATTATCTTTTCAGGGAAAAAATAAAAAAGATAAGCCACTGTAAAACATTTAGTTTGAAATGTATGCTAATATTTTCTTAGAAATCAAAAATTATGGAGGAAAAGGGTTATTTACCATAAGGAAAAGAAAGCAAAACACTGGAATGACCAAACATTTTCAAAGAACAAGCACCACAAAGGACGTCTGCATTCAGTTTTGTAATATTTATCAATGCATTTTTCTTACTCCAACCAATCTACTTCATCAAATTCTGAATCATCTTCTGAATCACTATATTCCACAGCAATACGGCGAGACAGGATGGTGGCAACATCATTTTCAATGCGTTCGTGTTTAGCTTCCTGTTCACGCTGCTCTTCTACTTTGCGTAGCTGAATACCTGGTACAGAAAAGCCAAAGCATTCGTTGTAAATTGAAATACTCAATACTACATACTATTAATCTTTCTGGAATAAAATCAAATACATGTGAATAAAATCAAATACTAATAGGAAAGAGAAAAGCAAGATCTATTAAAAAGAATTTGAAGGGATCATATTTAGAATCATATTAATTTGGTCAATAAATTCTTTCATTATCTGTAATACTAGCTGGTCAAACTTGCCAGCTATCCCAGTGGATATCTATAGACTATGCAGCCATGATGGTCTACTGTGCCTCCCTACTCAGCACCTCCCCTAAAAAGTTAACCAGTGGTCAAATAAACGTTGTTGAGTATATTTTCTATGGCTTTATTCTCCCCAGTATTTGAGGGAAAGGTACTATTATTTATTCTATACTGTTAGTTCCTGACTTATAGTAGTTGCTTTGGAAATGCTGGCTGAATACATGAATGGATATGAGAGGTCTTTCCTTTGTTACTAAAGGAGGAACTTTAATTCTACAAAGGTTATCTGGTAGGGCAAGTGTCACTGATATACCAAATGGACAGCCTTAACATTGAAGAAAATACCATTTTTAAAGGAGTTAATATGTATATTAAACATAATATAAAAGGGATTTAACTAAATTTTCTGTAACTTGTAAGTCTTTGCTTTTAATTTCTCATTTATTCAATAAACATTTTAAGAATCTCTACTGAAGTATGAAAAAATAATTGAATGTGATATATTTTCTGGAAAATGATTTAAAGTGAGTTGAACATAGATTTCTTTTCTAAAAACCATTTATGCAAAAACAGGATCAAATAAAATTTTCTAAGTGAGGAAACTGTTGTGTCAAATACTTAGAAAGTTTCTAATCTACCATAATAATGCTTTTAAGGGCCAGGAGGAAATTACCTTTTCGTATTGCTTCCAGAAGTACACTCCTGGCATCACTGATTACAGGTAGAGTTGATGGATGACGCTTTGGCTCAGAAGCAGGTATAACTTGTGATGGAGGAGATGGAGGCATTAATGGAACATGGGGACCTGGGGCAGTAGATGGAGCTGGATGTAGCCCAGAGGGAGGATGAGTAAGAGCTGCAACTGTGACAGGTGAGGATGGTCGAATGCCAGGTGGAGGCAGAGGAGGCGGTGGTGGGGGTGGAGGCAGCCCCTGGACTTCACCTTGTGGGAGTGGATGAACTGGTACAGTCTCGCATACTGGGGCAGCTCTAGCTACTGGTGGAGAGGGCTGTACTAGAGGAGGTGCAATTGGAGGAGGAGCTGGGTGAAGAACTCCAGGGGCAATCTGAAGAGGAGCTGGAGGTGGTGGTACTGCTGGAGCTTGCAAAGCAGTGGCCGGAGGTGGAGGTGGGGGAGGGACGGGTGGGGGAGGAGTTGAAGTCATTGAAGCTCTTAATGAAGAAGTTGACAAGGCAGATGGAAGAGGTGGTGGAGGAGGTGGGGGGGTGGGGCTCACAAATACAGGTGTCCTGCCTGTAGCTGGTGACTGAGGGCGATTTTCTATCAAACCTGTAGCAGAACTGAAATGATAAAGAAGTCCTAGCGAGTTATTAAAAGAGAAAAAAACCACATGAAATATATGACTACCAGTAATTATAAAAGGGTAGATGCATTAACATGTTCTTATAAAAATTAAAAATTCTTCAGTGTTTAGGATGAAAGGAATACACCAAAAAGAAAATTAATAGGTGGTGCTTTCGTTTGTCACATTCTAAATGGTCTCATCCTTCCATGCACCTGTCATATAAACTCAAGCATTTTATGCTTACTTTGATATATAAAATGCTAATTTTATGCTGTGATAGGAGTCTTTATAATGACTCAACATTTATCATATTACGATATTTGTAGCAATACCTGTGGCCATTACAATGCTGCATTGATATTGAAGCTATTAAGACTCCTCATATGTCGTTTTCAGTTAGATCAATAACCACTAATTATAAACCACAAAAGGAAATTTATGGCTCTCTTTCTTCCTGAGGATGGAACATCAAATTGACTCAATGATAGAAGGTTGATTTTTTAACTGAAAATTATAAAGCTGATCTCTATCTACCTATTAGAAATTTTATAATCTGGGTAACGATGGACAAAATTAAACTTCAAAATTGCTTTACTGAAAGATTATTATGAGCAATCGCTTATTCTCTCTCAAATTTTCAGAGTATTCCCCATTACACCAAATTAACACATAGAATCACATTTTTGGTTCCCATTTCTTAGTCCCTTGCCACATTCCAAAAATTCTTAATTTTTATTAATATACTGTACATCATGTGCTTGATAATAAAGCTATAATAAAATGAAGCATACTTTAACTTTTAAAGTAAATTCTCATTCACTAAATTTTCCAAGAGAATGGGTCAGCTCTTAAGAAGAGGCTGGCGAATTATGTCCCACAGGCCAAATTTGAACTGCTCTCCACTTTTATATATAAGGCTTTGTTGAAACATAAAGTCATTTATTTATATATAGTCTACGGCTGTTTTCATGCAACAAAGGCAGAGTTGAGTAGCTGTTACAGAAACCATATGCCCACGATGCCTAAAATATTTACTAACCGGTCCTTTAAAAAAAAAAAAAAGGTTACCTACCTCTGAGAACAAATATCATGTGTCAGTCCCGACATACCTGATACAAGTGGGTATGGGTTTGGCATCTCCTGCTCCATGCATTGGTGGAGGTGGAGGAGGTTCATGTGGTCTCACTAAGACCCTTTCCTCAGCTCTAGTCAGAAGCTCACTCATCTGACTAAATGGCAAGGCAGATAGTGAGTAAGATCCATCCATATGGTCCACATATGTTTGAGGTCTAGAAAAAAACAAAACAAAACAAAAACAAAAAAACAGTATCAGTGTACTTTTCTTGAATTACTGGTAAAGTGTTCTACAGGAGATATTTAACATGTATCTTTTGAATGCCAATATTTTAACCACTACTAAGAAACTTCAGAAATTACATTCCTCTTGCTTTCAAAATAAAGAACACTGCTCACAATGCAAACTTTCCTTGCAGTTATTTATTTTATAATACTAATTCAATTCACAAGGATAAAAAGTATTATATATAGAATAGTATAAACAAGAAAAGTAATTTTTGGCAGATTGTGTTCAAAGTTATCAGCCCTTATTTAATTTTTTTCTTTAAAACAAGATACCAATGATAAAAAGCTGGAATATGGAAACTACAATTTTCTACCATTGGGATATCTATCTCTTTATGCCTAAATGACTTCTGAATGTTTTGTATCAGTAAGAAGGGCCTCCATGATAACTAGCACCACAGAGATGGCTAACTACATTGTTTTGTCTTTTCAGTGTTTTCAAAGATGGTAGGCAGGGTACTCAGAAAATAATGGAGTTACAAAGCAACATGTGACTTAAGATCAAATTTAAGCAAAACTTTAGATGCCTTGAGCATGTGAAGATTTACAAATATTTACTGACTGCAATGCATGCTGGGGACAAATGTACAAAAAGAAATAATGGCTGTCTTTGAACACAGGTTTGAATTGAGCACGTCCACTTATATGAGGGTTTTTTTATGGCACATCACTGTAAATGTATTTTTTAAATGATTTTCTTAACATTTTTTCTGTGGGTTACTTTATTATAAGAATACACTATATAATATACATGACATACAAAATATGTTACATGACTATTTATGTTCTCAGTAAGGCTTCTGGTCAACAGTAGGCTATTGGTAGTTAAGTTTTTGGGGAGTCAAAAGTTACATGTGGATTTGCAACTACACAGGGTGGCCCTAACCCCTGCATTGTTCAAGGATCAACTGTATTGTATTTACACTGGGTCAGGTAATATCGTAATACTTAATACTAGTAGAAAAAAATATTTATCTATAGATTTTTTAAAAATAAATCCTTTCAGTCTTTATTTTTCAGTAATGCATATAAATAATATCTTATATATAATTACTCCTAAAATTGGCCAAGATATTAGCCTAATAATTTACATGTATTATTCCAAAGAAAACTTTAAGTTTCCTCCATTTAAAAATCAATATTATAATATATATAATAACTATGCTCATTCAACTATATACAAATTCCTTCACAGAGAGATGCTCATATAATGTTTAGTTAGGGTAGCATGTTATTTAGATGGGGTTTATGGCTACTAAGAAAGGAAAAAGACCTATTCTATAGTTCTGCAAAAGGAGATGAGTAATTTTGTTTAAAAGTCCTGATGTAACTGAGGTGGGACATGTGACACAGAAAGGGAGTCAGGAGAAAGAAAAAGGAACAAAATATTACCCTTTCTCAGCTCTGATTTTATATGTAGTATATCAGTGATATCTCAAAAAAATTCTAGACCCCATTCCTCTATTACGAAATTCTAGCAGACTCTGCCTGAAGAGAGAACAAGGGGACTTCATAGGAAAGCTAAAACAATGCTGAAGATCATCAATTCCAACCACCTCTTTCTGTAGATGACAAAACTAAAATCCAGGTATGAAAATGGCCTGCCCAAAATCAGAGTTTAAAAGGCTCACACTGGTCAGGGTTTCAAAAGTATTTCTATAGCTTAAAGCAGGGTCTGCTGGTTCAGGACCTAAGACTTAGAGGCTTGGATATTAGAAATAAATCCAGTATTTTATCATTAATTTTGTTAAAACACAAACAAAAGAAACGAAACCTTGTTTCAAAATGGGAGGCTGGGCCATTAGCAACTTCAATATGCTTATGTAAGAGATTAGCATCATCTTCAGCCAGCTCTGGACCTTGGGCCAGCTTCTGCCATTCTCTCCGCCTGTCATGAGGTGCTCTTGGCACTTTTTCTGGCTCATGAGGACGATCTAGATTTTTCTGCTGTAACAGATGTATTGAAAAAAAGCCAAATGCTGAAGTGCTAAGTTTTTAAAAGAAGTTATAACAATCAAAATAAAATTAGAATATTAATACTGAAAAAGACAATGCCCTCATAATATAAAGTAACACAAGGACAGTTCATTTGCACATTCAGAGTTAAATCTTAGCTAGTTGGCTTGCAATCCCAATTTCTTGTCATGTTTCTTTAACTTCTAATTTGAATTGTATGCCTAAATAATAAAATTTGAGGTCAGAAAATCCTTTCAGATGAAAAAAGATTCACCAACTCTGCTCCCATATCTATTAGTTTTTGCAATGAGTGATATTTCTATCACTAATGGCACTATCTCTCACCAAAACCCGAAAATTTATTAAGGATATATAATCTGGAAAGTGACCCATTAGCTAGCCAATACAATTATGCAATTAACCCATAATAACTGTGTCACTCAACAAAAAACAGGATATTCAAAAAATAAAACACAAAATAATTCTAATTGTGGGAGAAAGCATAGAGAGGTCTAGAGTTGGTATAACAAAGTCAAACGCCTATGGGGGCCAGGCAGATGGCATACATGAATGAAGAAAGTCAGGTCTAAGATGGGGATTGCAATGAATAAACAGGTATGTCCATCTAAGGCTTTCCAGTTCAGCATTTTAAAACCACTGTGTTTGTCGAACAAAGCACTGACTGCAGGCATAATCTGAGCTGCCAGTCACTAGTTTGTGAACACTGGCTAGAACGCCAGGATACGGTCTAGTACAGAAAATAATAACATGAAGGCATTATAGGGAAAGGGAAGGAGGAGCGAGAGAACTACAGGAGAAACAGAGGGATGATGAAAACAGAATTTACTTCCTTCATAATTCTGCCTAAATCCCAATTTTGCTTCCTCCTTCTTTACTTCTATTATCAGTGTACTTTTCTTGAATTACTGGTAAAGTGTTCTACGGGAGATATTTAACATGTATCTTTTGAATACCAATATGGAATCAACATGGAATAAAGAAGATCCAAGTGAATTTTATTACAAAGTAGAAAATGGCAACACAGCAGATAGATAACAGGAGTTTAGTGAGAATATAAAATAATCTTTCCATAACACTTAGGATATGATCTGTGTAAGAAAATGTTAGCTTAATCTACTTTGCTAATATCCGCACAATATTCCTTCATCCCTTCTTACCAGAGTGCCCTTTTCTTCCTTGGTCCATTTCACTACTATTTGTTCTGAAATATTTATTGTAAGCTTTGTTTCAAGTGTTTACCAACCCTGTCCTCTGGCTAAAGCAGATGCTGTTTTGTTCTACCTAAAGCCTCCACGCATACCTCTGTAATGGCACTTATCATACCATATTATAATAATCTGACTGCTCATCTGTTTCTCCGTTAGACTGTGATCTTCCTGTATGGTTATAAAGATTTCAGTATAAAACTGTCAAAGCAGAAGCTTAATAAAGTTCCATGTATGCAACAAAACACAAATACACGAAAACTAACTTCAATTTTTTCAATCTCTTGTAATACCTTCTGTTTCCTCTTTTCCTTCCTTTTATCCTCTGTATCTTGCAACATTTTTTCTTTCCATAGATCAAAGAAATATGAAGGATTGGTATAAAACTTCAAACCTTCTTTGCCATCATCTCTGAAATATAAATTATCAAAACATATATCAGTAAGACTTAGGCAATCAAAATAATTTTACTAAAATGTTTTTTCTCTTATATCAGTGAAATACAGCATATGTAAAAATATTGGCAAAGTAAATTAGAATGCTTCATCAATAAAATATTTGTCACGAATCGGACAAAAAAACTAAGGAAAATGGAAAACCAGGTTTTTTCAGAGTTACTAATCTGAAGAACAGCTGGGACAATTTTCATCCCTAACTTGTGCTGAACACCAACTTTTCTAGAAGTCATCTGGGAAATACCAATAGTTAAAAAAGGTTCTGCCAAAGATAAAAGCCTGAAAAGACAACATCATTTAGAATAAAGAAATTATACAGAGTTTCTGCCCATACTCTAATTTACTTATTATTTCACCAAACCCCAAAAATATCCTTTAAAACTCATTCTAGTAGTAACAGTTATTTTTATTCAATGACTTGCATACTGACAAAAGTTTCAAATAAATATTTGAATACCATTTCATTCCAGATATGTGTTATGTATCTTAAATTATCCACCTAACAAATCATGTGAAAGTATCCTGAAAGAAAGCCTGAGGAATTCCAGATTTTATTTTAAATGATAAAAACATATTTTTAAAATAGATACTGCACATTCATCTTGTAGAATCTTAATGCATATAGATCAAGAGTAGGCATGAGCAAGCAAAAATGGTATTTATTTTGTTAGTGGGATGGAATTTTGAGCTCATTTTATTTTCATCTGACCAGCTATTACATTAAAAAGACAGTAACTCCTTGTCCCTTCATATTAATAAGTTTGCCACTGGCTTTGATTAATAATACTTCTCAAAACAACTCCCTTGAATAAGTCTTGTCTTTTGTATGCCAGAACCTTGGGAATGCACCTAGTGAAAAAAGCAAGTTTTCTACAGGTGATGGATAAGGAGGGTTCTCTGTGTTGGTAAAAAGACCACTGACATAAAGAATGTTTGTGGATTTGGCATTTAAAGGTAGACTGCTACTTATTTGGACTGAAAGTCAACAGTAAACAGCCAGCCTTCATGTTTATTAGCCCACTGACCTATAAGGAGTGAGTATATTGAGAGGTGGAGGCTGTTCACAAACATCATATGTCTCCTGTAATGGAATAGGCAAAGTCTTGCGGTCGAAAAGCTGCTGATCTTGAATTGTAGAGCTTCGGAAAGCTTTCCTCATTGTTATATCTTGCAAAGACACTAAAACAAAAATAAAAAATGTACTTTATTTATTTTACTAAGTGGATTTAATATAAAGGCAAATTCACATACTGTATTTAAGCATCAGCACAGCTCAGGAAGTTGTGACTATAGTGGCTTATGAATCAGGCACCACATTTTAAATGCTCTATTATTATATTCCAATATCATTCTAACCAGAAACGTTTGAAGGCATCTTTGATTTTTAAGGCTCAAAGGCTCTAATTGCATACCTAAAGCATATCTACATTTCTCATCAAATATCTTTTTCCTATTTGCCATCCCCAGCCCCCACCAACCCACATTTTCTTCTTCCTTTTTTTAATAATCTTTTTTTCCCATTTCCCTTTATTACTTTTATTTAGCTTATACCAATAACACTGAAGGAATGACTTAGTCCTCAGTGGCATTCTGGACTAAACATACTGTTGGCCTCTATGATATATCTACACTATAAATATTATACATATGCTTCAAACTTAAAACAAACTTTACCATAAAGAAAATATTATCAAGTACTAGGAAATCTATATCATCTTCTATTTCACTTACCTTTTATCTTAGACTGTAAGGATCTCTAGTTAGCTATAAGCTCTTGAAGATTGACACTGTCTTGTACATTAGTATCTCTAGCAACTAGCAGAGTTCCATCGCATACATGATAATCTAAAATAACTTCATTTACTCATTTTCTCTTGGACTATGCAGCATGTTTAAGTAAGAAATGTACTAAATTAGTACATTCTTAACTCTTAGAATGACTTTCTGATATTAAAAAGGTAGGTGATTTCTTACATATTTAATATGGCTTTCTGTATGCAGATAAATGCTTTATACTATAGCAAGGCCAGTACTAATCACTTCTTAAATTATTCTTCTCCCTAAAATAGTATCTTCAGCATCTTCATAAGTAAAATTCACTCAGCATGAATATTTGGATCTATGGAATAGGTGGAGCAATGTGGCTCTGTAATGGCCACACCATGACTGTCTTCTCAGCAATTCTACTGCTGCATGATTTTCAACACGCTCAAAAACACCAAATAAAATTCAGAGAAGGAAAAAAAAATTTTTTTCATTATCACTAAAGAATAATATAAGAAATATTTAATGAGTACAGACTATATGTGCTAGATGTTTTCACTAATTTTTATTTTACTTAATCTTTGCTACAACTCAATGAGAATAAAAATTTTTATTCCATTTTAAACATAAGAAAACCAAGGCTAGAAAACACTATATAATTGGCCCAAGCCAAAATAGTTAATAAGCTAAAGAGCCAGAACAGAAAACCCAGATCTGCTGCCTCTGCCTCTGAGACTGATCCTTTAGCCGTAACACCACACACTGTTTTCTGGCTCCTGTCAAATGGGTCTTCTGTTTTCTATAATCAAAATGGATCAATTTTTGCCATTCTCCCACCTCATTTATTTACCATAAGTATAAAACCAGGATAGAACCTAGTGTTTAACCTCCCAAACTTTCTTAGTTAAGGATGTAAAGAATATATAGAAGTAATAAGCGCTTTAAAAAAAAGATTTATTTGAGAGAGAGAGGGAGAGAGAGAGTTAGGGGGTGGGGGGACAGAGTGAGAAGGAGAGAGAAACTCTAAGCAGTCTGTGCACTGAGGGTGGAGCCGAAAGCTGGGCTCAATCTTACAACCCTGAGACCATGACCTGAGTGGAAACCAAGAGTCAGATGCTTAATGGACTGTGACAACCAGGTGCTCCATTAATAAGCACTTTTCCATCTTCAACTGCTCTCATTCATCATTTGTCTTATTAACATTTTCTAAATTATATTGGTAGTTCTCACCATTACTTAAATTATTTAATTAGTAATTTAGAAAACACAGGGTACGTGGGTGGCTTTGGCTCAGGGCATGACCCCAGAGTATTGAGTCCTGCATAGGGCTCCCTGGGGGGAGCCTGCTTTTCCCTCTGCTGTGTCTTTGCCTCTCTCTCTCTCTGTCTCTCAGGAATAAATAAATAAAAATCTTTAATTAAAAAAATAGTAATTTAGAAAACAAAAATACTGATATTATACTTTGTAATTTAGTATTCTATTCATAATGTTATTTTACATGAACTCTGAGTTTAAAAATCTAGTTTAAATAATTTTGAAATTTATTCAACATCCCCAAAATGATATCAAATTAAGCACTTCAGCTTTTATTTTATTTTATTTTTTTCACTTCAGCTTTTAGATTCTGAATCCTTCTCCAATGCTCCCCATAAATTTAAAGGAAACTATAAACAATTGTGATAGTTACTGGCACATTTTTTTTAAAACACTTAAACATATTGTTTAAGTTATTTAACTGGTATGTGTATTTTTGTTCCCAATTTTAACTGGAGTGCTAAGATATTTGTTAAAATTTAACAGCATTTTGGGGCAGCCCCGGTGGCACAGCGGTTTAGTGCCGACTGCAGCCCAGGGCGTGATCCTGGAGACCCAGGATCGAGTCCCATGTCAGGCTCCCTGCATGGAGCCTGCTTCTCCCTCTGCCTGTATGTCTGCCTCTTTCTGTGTCTCTCATGAATAAATAAATAAAATCTTAAAAAAAAATTTAACAGCATTTTGAAACTGTTGATTTGTATTTGTTACATATAGGAACTACCTCTGTATTTTTGTTATTAGATGGCATATATTTATAACTTAAGTGTTTAACTTAAAAAGTTTGGAGGTAAATTACATATTTAAAAGTGTGGTCATAAAATATTTTTCCACTAGTAGCAATTATTTCAAGAATTTCATGAAGTATGATTAATATACATGTACATGCTTCAAAAGATATCACTAAGAAAAACCACCCAGAGAATGGGAGAAAATATTTGTAAATCATGTATTTGATAAGAGGCTTGGACCAAGCATATACACAGAATTCTTAAAACTCAAGGAAAAAAAATATTTCAATTTAAAAATGGTAAAACAACCTCCAGAGAAGATACACATCTGATAAGTCACTTAAACAGCGATTTTAAATCCTAGCTCTACCACTTCCTGTTGGATCACTTGTCTCTAAATGGTTACAAGCCGTGAGAAAATGCTCAACATCATTAGTCATGAGGGAAATGCAAATACATTCCACAACATGAACCAATAATGAAAACATTAGGCTAAATGAAATCAGTCAATCACTAATGGCCACATACTGCATGATTCCATTCATAAGAAATGTCTAGAATAGGTAAATCCATAGGGGCTGAAAGTAGATTAGTGATTGCTTGAGGCTGGGGAAAGGGAAAATAGACTGCTAATGGATATATGGATGGTTTTTTTTGGGCGATGAAATGTTCTAAAATTGATTATGCTGATAGTTGTGTAACTCTGTGAATATACTAAAAACCACTGAGTTGTACACTAACTTTAGACAGGTTAAATGTAGGGCAATGGAATATATCTCATTAATGCTGTTCAAGAAGAAAAAGTATTGTTTTGAATTTTTCACATCCAGATCTGAGTTTATATCTTTGGAAGCATAGAAATTTAACACGGTACTTGTCTACTTATTTAGGTTTTAAATTGGGTTACATCAAAAGAAGTTGGTTCAATCATGAAGCTATCTATTATTACACTCTATTTTTTGCTTTTTCCAGTGATAGCTTCTATTATTTTCATTCAAGTTTAGGTCTATTATATAACTTGTACTTATACTAAAAATGTTATTCAGCAAGAAAATATTCTGAATAAAAAGTTATAAGAGACATACATTTAATAATTCTCTAGGGAAAATGTAGAAATTATGTTCTGAATAGTTCCATTTCTTTTTTTGTAAGGGAAACAACCACCAAAAAAAAAAAAAAAAAAAAAAAAAACCAAGAGGATTTTGAGACACAAGAGTTCTCAGTGAATTCTATCAAAGTATAAAATGTTGTTTTACAACTAAAGTTTTTACCATTATTTCAGACTGTAATATATTGTTTTACACCTGATATCCCTGGTTTAATACTCAGTATAGAATACTTTTGTCCTACATACAGGCAATTTGGTTTTTTTGAGAAATGGTTATTTAAAGTGAGGAATAACATTCAAATAATTAGTTTAGTAATTTAACAATATGTACATGCAAAAGAATATTAAAAGGAATTATAACAGAATAAAACCTAAAAATTTCAAGTGATTTTCAAACAATTTTTATTTCTGGGACAAAACTATACAAATAAATTATAAAGAAGAAAAGAAAAAAGAATAGAGAAAAAGTCTAGCTAAAAATGTTTTTATGTCATAGGTACCTGAGTGGCTAGGTTGGTTAAGTGTCCAACTCTTGATTTCAGCTCAGGTCATGATTTCAGAGGCATGAGATTGAGCTCTGTATGAGCTCTGTACCCTCCACACTTTGTTGGTGGAGGGTGGAGTCTGCTTCAGATTCTCTCTCTCTCTCTGTCCCTCTCTCCCTCTCCCTCCCTCCTTGTGCTCTCATAAATAAATAAATAAATAAATAAAATCTTAAAATCTTTTTTATGTCAAAAAATTAAAAGTTATTTAATACACAAAAAGAAGCAAAAAGAAAGAGAATAGAAAAGCCAGGAGAGTCATACTACTATTTATAGATAATTCACTGATTTATTACAACACGAAGATCAAAGGCCATGAGTAAAAAAACACCCCTAATAAAATCTGAGCTTAATACTGTTTTTCAATATATTGCTCATCTCACCAAACCTAAAATACATGTGAAAGAAAATATGAATAAAACTTACATTCTTCTTCTTTAGGGTCAAGTTGTGTAACACTAACAGATAAACGGTCCACACGTTCTTGTAATGAGTTAACTCTGAAGGAAAAACTATGTGCTTCATTAAACAATTCTCCAAATATATCTTCAGCATATTTACCTATGCAAAAATGAAACATATACCATAAATTTAATGTAATCAGAGATAAATATCAAACAATTTAACATTTTAAAAGTGCCGCCCTGATGAGTCTGGCATTTGTTTGGAACAAGTTTATGCTTTTTAAACACTAAAGTAACCAAATTGAGACAGGGAGGGAAAACAACATAAACCCTGGGAAATCTGGTTTTAAATACTACCACTTCCTGCTAGGTGACTTGTGCCTAAAATGCAAATACTACATCTGCCCAGCTGTTGAGGTTAGAGACCATTATGATGTAAAAATACATACAAATAATACCTCTTTTAAATTATCATTCATAAATGAGCCCTACCCTAGAACTGATTTTCAGGCAGAACTTAAGAGTCTTCACAAGCCCAAAAGAAGACCAGTCTCAGATATGCCCAAAACGTGGACTCTGAAAATTTAGGAGGTATTTTATATTTTCTTATTCTATTTTCTTAAAAAAATCATAAATCTAAAATCACTGTATTTTCTCTAGTCATATAAATTTCTACTACTGAAAAGAGTAAGTGAAAATAACCCTATACTAAAAGGAGAAAAAAAACAGAAATGTCTACCTAGTAAGTAAGCCAGGGAGAAATTTAGGCAATGTACAACAAAAACGTCATTCAAGTGTATTTAGAACATATAAAATAAGATATACTTGCAATATAAAGGTGAGTCAATTACTATGTGTACCTTTGAGTAAAAAAGAAAAAATTAATGGCCTTCCTAAATTGAGACATTTCAGACCCAAGAATACTGTGTATGTTAAATCTAGCTCAATAAGTTTAACCCTAAATGAACTCTATTGAGACAGTGCCTATGTCAGAAATATGTTAAATGAATACATTAATCTCACTAGTTTATATTTGAATAATATTGCATTTTTTCAAAATGTTTCAATATATTAACAGTTAAATCAAAAAGCATTGAATGAGGGCTCGCCCTGTGCCAAGCCAGTGTATGACCTTCTGACGGCACCAAAAAGCAAAACATAAAATTCCTTTCCTAGAAGATCCTATAATATTTAAGAAAAAAATCAGAACTTTTAAGTCTCTGTAATAAAGAACTTTAAGGCCCACAAAAATATAATAAAAATATTTTGTATATATTCACTTACTTATATGTATCTTTAAACCAAATTGACTGAAAATGTCTTATGTGTCAGACATTGTACCAGACCCTGGATATATAAAATGATGGAAGAAGGTCTCTGCCATTGATGAGTTTTGAACAGAGAGGGAAACAGACATCTAAACAAATATGAAAAGCAATTTAATAAGTAAGTCCAAATCTTTATTCTATTCACTTTGAGGCCTTGATACAAATTTCCTCACCTGTAAAACAGGGACAAAAATATCTGCTTCAAAAAGAATTTATAAGAAAAGGTGACACACAGCAAAGAACCTGGCCACATACAGGGCAGGAGGTCAGCAACAGGAATCTCTTACTGTAATACAAGGTAAGAGCCACAAAACACAGAGAAAAAACTTTTGGGTTTGGGATGGTGTCTGAGACACTTCCAGAGACACAGTTTCTCTGGCAGATAAAGAGAGCACCCCAAGTCCCAAGTGTAAGAAAAGGCAGGTAAAAGTTATTCATTTATCCAACAAATGTTAGGGATACAAATGCTAGGAATACAGTGATAGAAGAGACAATTTCATCCTTAAAGGAGCTTAGTTTAGTACAGGGATCCTTAATTTATAATCTGTAAACCAACAGAAATTATACACAGGGTTTTAAAAATGTGCTTTTACATTTTTCTGAAGAAATGGCCCACAGTTTTTCAAAAGATTTTTTAAAAAAAGAGTCTATGCTCCCCCCATTACAGGTTTAAGTACTAAAGTACTTCAGTGGATAAAATAAACATCCCATCTGTTCTCTTTGCATAGCCCTTCTTACTTTCCAAATCTACCTCCTCTTCCTCTTCGAGGTAAAAGACATAAAGTTTGCAATGTAGAATTGATTTGGCATGTATCTGAATTTGAACTAACCTTAGAAGTTATTACACTTCTTACCCTTCAAGAACCTACTTGGTCTCTTTACTATCTTATCATCTATGATGTTAAAAATCTAAATCAAAATCCTCTCAACATCCTATGTCTTCCAAAATCATTGTCTGCCATATTTATCCAATATCATCTGTCCCTTTAATCCCCCTTATACATTTATTTTTGCCTCTATTCATTTGCCTATTCTTCATACCAGCTAAAAATGCCTTCCTTCCCCTTTCCTCTCCATTTTCCAAATTTTTTTGTTTCTTAAAGGACTGATTCAATTCGCATTTCATGCTGCAAGCCTCCTGTAATGACTTCACCTTATTTTTATCTCTTTTTTTCTCAGTTCCTGTAATCTAAAACTCAGGATTTTAATTATATACATGCTCACAATGGTCAGAATGATTTCAGTATTAATCATATTTGACTCTTTCAATTCAAATGGGGTATATGCTCTTTTCAAAAAAGAACCATGTAGCTTTATCACACAGCAAAATATTCAGTGTTATCTGTCCATTGTCTATGTTTCTAATTAGTCTTATCAGGCCAATCTATTTATCCTCCTTCCCACCTTGCTATATATCTGTCAAATTTAGGTTCTATCAGCTTATCTTGGTAGCATAAACTGACTGTGTTTAACAGAAGGATGGCCCTGGGAAGAGACAAAGGTAAAAGATCCCTCAGGTAATTAGAGTCTCAATGGTCGTTAAATAAGACAACAATAAAATGGATAAGAATTTTGGTAAAACAGAAGAAATTTATAGAAAGTGAATTCTATGTTTTCAGTTACTATTATAAAACAGAATTGTGCTCTACTAGGAAAAACATTCTTGTGAGGAAGAAGACAGGAGGATGTCCCCCAAGCCATGCCAAGCCTTGCAATTTACCTTTATTTCTGTGTTCTCTTAACACTTTTGGTACTAGCAACAGTACCAAAGTCAACATCTCAATTACCTGAAACCATTTTGGATAGCCAAGTTTACAAAGTAATTCAGAGATTATTTAATGCATTAATTATTTTAACTACTTTGGGTGAAAACTTAAGTAGAAATACAATATTAAACAGAATTTAACCTTTTCTTGAGGACTCAGTGATGAGTTGATTATGAAATCAAAATGTTCTAAGCTAGAAAGCAGACCTGAAATGTATAAGAATATCTGCTTTTACATGAAATGACCTCTTTCTGGTTTTTATCTTGCTTCTTCCCTTATGTCACTTCTTCCTTTGCTGTAAACTACTTCTTTTGACTGGCTTAGGCAATACCTGCTTCTATTTTTATCTCCCCTATACCTCTCCTCTTTTAATGTTCTGAAGCATAAATGTTTGGAAATCAGATCATCAATCCTGTATGAAATATCAAAGTAAAAGTAAACAGACTCTGAGAGAGGATCAATTGGCTATTTTATGTACATAGTTTTTAAAAGTGCATGGGTTTGTTTATTTTGGCTAGCTACGGGCCTTTTAAATTTAATTCCAGATTCCCACTAGGTCAGTGGGAAAGCTGCCAGAGAGTTTAATTCCAGGGCAGTAAACTATTGTTACACCTTGCTACAATATTTTATGGATTTTCTTTTGTTTTTGAATCTCTACAAACTGCTTAGAAAATGCCTATAATAGTCTCAGATTCTAAATCTGAAGCATCTAAGATCGAATTTAGTTATATTTTTACAAGTTATTTCTATTTTCAGAGTTTGGCTATAACAATGACCATGTGCTTGCTGACGGATGTTGCTTATATGGATTATATCAGACTTGAACATTACTTAAGTTTCCATCTTTAGGTTATATAAAAAATGGGTTAGTACAGCAAATTAACACTCTTAATGATTGTTATTAGTTCTAAATTCTACATTGAGAATATACCTAAAACAATATGCCTGTATCAGATCCAAAATTCACTTTAAGAAATCTTTTAACTAAGTTCATTGTCATATCTATGCTCTTAATATGTATTTTAATGTTAACCGATGTACTCATGTACATGTGGTAATACAAATCTGATATGAAGTCACGTTAGATTTAATTAGGGCTAGGTCACAAAAAAGGTCAGCAATGTCTTTAAAAATATGGTTAAACATACATCAATATGATATCTAGGACTCTTCTTTTGACTTCTCTCAAAAGTATATTCTATATTGACTTTTCCAAGAGAGAAACAGGTAAATAATAAAATATATGTTAGTGATTCACTGCCAATAATTAACCTGAAAAAAATCTTTTATTTTTAAAACTATTTCAGAGGCAATGTAGAAATTTAGTGCTCTAACCAAGTGCATTCAAAAGTAATTTTTATATTGCTCTAGCTGCATACGTGTATATGTCCAAATGCTCTCACTTGAAACAAATTTGATTAACAACCTCTCTTTTTATCTTGTGCTAAGTACTCAATCACAAAAAGAAAGAACAAAAGTTAAAAGGAAAAGCAAAGCATTGGTCTTGCTTATCAGGACAATCTATGTGGGTAGGTATGGCTAAGAAATATCTAGGATCACTCAGAGAATATGTCTAAGGCCAAGAACATCTTGTTTTTTCCTTTAAAATGAAATATAAATATCTTATTAAAAAGCTAAGGCAAAAAAAAATAAAAAAATAAAAAATAAAAAGCTAAGGCATCAATTCAAAAGACAGATTGGATATAATTTACTTAATGCCTTAACTTAGCAGTTCCGTTCTGCAATCTTATAATGGGAACACATTGCTTGTCTCCTTCCCTACCTGCTCATTACACTGGCTTTTATTATCTGGCCTGCTTGCCTCTTGTCTGTGAGGCCAGGTTCACTTGCTACTTTCACAGCAGGCTGCTTGTCAGACTCCTAATGTCCTTTATCCTTTAGACAACTACTTGACTAACCTAATCCTGAGTCGTGACTACTCCACACCTTTTAATTTTAGATATTTGATAATATATAAGTATTTCTTTAGGCTAATAAAATATATGTAAAGAGAGAGATACTAGTGAATAATTGAAGCCTCTAAAAAAGTAATAGTGATAATAAGCAAGCAAAAGTTCAACCCTAGCACTATCCTTCATAGATCAAATCATATTTTAAAAACAATTTCAGTAATTCTTATCTATCATGTGATCCTGTTCCTAAAATTGTCCTTATTTCTCTTTCCCAGAAGAAACATGCAGAGAAGAAATGATTCAAAAACTCATTAATTTTATTTAAAATAGCCACCCTTTTCAAGATAACTTTGTATTCTTCTCACCAAACGTCTCCCCAAATTAATCATAAGAACATCTTCTTAATACTCTAAAGCATAACATTCTGGTTTGCAAGAAATATTTTCATTGATATAAATAAAAATACTTACTTAGGCTACTTAGTTGTCTAATTATATTTGCCAAGGAAATATTGGTTACACATTCTAGTTCATTCTTAATGCCTCTAGGCAGTGCTGTGTGGCACAAGTGCCTAGGATCAATGTTTCTTTTCACTAATGGCATCTTGAGATCAACCTCTGTGCCAGTTCACCTGTAGGAAATCAAACAATAAATTAACATCATTCAACTGTACCCAGAATAGAGTAAGACCTCATCTTTCACATTTAACAATAAAATATTTGCTAGTATAAAGACAATGAAAATGGAGTTACTGACTAAATGAATCAAAACTTACTTATTAGCCACCTTTCATCTTCAATTATTAGAATGTTAACTTATATAAAAATTGGAAAAAAAATTTTTTGAAAAAAAAACTTTCAAAGTCAGTTGCTTCATAATGAATTCATAAATCACAATTATTCTCCTAAAACCACAGTTTTTACTTACTACAACTAGGTTTTTGTTTTTGTTTTAGAGAAACGGTGTGAAAGGTCTTCTCTAAGGAAGCACATAAGAGAATTAAAGAAGTTGGAAGAGCAGTATCAAATTTCTACTTCCACGTAAAATATATCAGGTGTTCAATGGCTCAGAGATCAAATAGTACAAATAGCCCTACATCTTTAATCTCATCAACATGGGCCCTATCTTTAATTGATCAAACAGTTCAACCTTCTTCCAATTACAGGCAGTCCTTACTTCCCAGGGCACAGATTTCAGCTATCATAGATTTAGTTCAATAACACCAGTCTCCAAAAACATGGTTGCAATTTCACTTACCATACTATATTAACTTCAACTGCATAAATACAAACTTCCTTGCTAGCATGTCAGTCTACAAAGTTCTATGCTAATAAGAGATGTATATCATAATCAGTGACTGATCACTTCCTTCCAAAGTTAGTTGGTGACTGGTCATTCAATTCACCTGTCTACCTTCTTGCCTCCTAAACCTACCTGAAATTTCACAAAACAAATAACTAAAAGGCGGCATTGGCTGACAAAGGTGAAAGTACAGCAAAGAAATGAAAAATGATAAAGCTGGAAGTGAAAGTGAATTCAAATGTAAATGGAGTAATAGAAGAAATAGCCAATTGTGGAAATGTTGCATTATCACTGCTTGAGAGATCTTAGATCCATAGTCGAAAGAATTAAGTGAAGGTAAACTTAATGACATAAATGAGGAAAGTGGTTGTGACAAAAAGGAAGATGTCCCTGAGAAAGTGATGCCAGCAAAAACTTCACATTAAAGAAACTCTTGCAGCTATTTCCTGACATTGAAAATGCAAAAATAAAATGTTGGCAGCTGATCCAAATGGACAATTTGCCAAGGCACAGAAAAGATGCTCACTCTGGCTAGATCTACTATTCTAATTTATACAAGGAGATGGCAAAGCACTGTTCAAGCTACTCTTGATAAGTTTTTTACAAAGAAATAAAACATTTTAATTCTAATTGTTTTTAATGTTTTATAATACATGGTATTAAATGTATTTTTATATAGTTTTACTATTTTTTTCATTTCCTTATATACATTCATAACCAACATAAAAGTTTTAATATCTTGACAAAATTTTTTAAAGATCATAGAACAATTGTAATTTTTCCCAATGATTAAAATCATTATGTAGGTTTTAGTTTGTATGACCATTTTTTTGGTCCCACACTACCATGAAAAGTGAGGACTACCTCTACTCAACCAATGCCAAATAATGGTTATGAAGGAAGTTGTTTCAAAACATTACCCTAATCTCAAAAAGGATGGACAAATTTTGTTGTGATTAAAATAGTGCCAAAGTGTTTGGTAGAGAAAAGTTCCCTTCCTCATCCTTTTACTTCAATATTAGATTCTTTTTTGTACCTTTCTGTCTTACTCCTTGGCGATTTTAATGGTCACTTATCTAACTCAACTATCGAAATCTTGGTGGCAAAAGTAAAATAAAGCCTAACAACTTTGTTTCCTACATCCTGAGAAAACAGCCTAATTCCTGTTTTAGAGAGTTTACAACACTATTTTTAATGTAGGAACCTTTGTCATATTGGGAAAGAGTAAAAAAAAAAAAAAAAAAAAAAAAAATCCTAAATGCTAAAAGGTATAATTTAGCTAGCAAGCAAAACTAAAATCAAATTCACTTGAGGTTTTTTTAAATACTGCATATGATACATTTTTCTCTTTGAAAACAATAAAAAAATACTACATAGAATTGAACCAATAACATAAATTTTAACATCTTTTAATCCATCATTGACTAACTTGCCTATTTAAGGGTGAAAATCTTTTTTTTTTTTTAAGATTTTATTTATTTATTCATGATAGTCACACACAGAGAGAGAGAGAGGCAGAGACACAGGCAGAAGGAGAAGCAGGCTCCATGCACCGGGAGCCCGATGTGGGATTCGATCCCGGGTCTCCAGGATCACGCCCTGGGCCAAAGGCAGGCACCAAACCGCTGCGCCACCCAGGGATCCCGAAAATCTTTTATTTAATAAAAAAGCTAAAGTATATTGTGCTAAAACAAAATAATTCTAAAAATTGTTAATCTGTTTTCTTAGGTCATAACTAAACATCATAGCAAACAAAAATTTCCCAACTATTACATAATCCATGGGATTATAAAAGTAATTGTTTGGGATACCTGGGTGGCTCAGCGGTTGAGTGTCTGCCTTTGGCTCAGGGCGTGATCCCAGAGTTCTGGGATCGAGTCCCACATCACGTTTCCTGCATGGAGCCTGCTTCTGCCTATGTCTCCACCTCTCTCCCTCTCTCTCTCTCCCTCTGTGTCTCTCATGAATAAACAAATAAAATCTTTTTAAAAAAGGGGGAAAAAAGTAATTGTTTGCTAAAACCATTCCTACACTTCTTCATTTATTTTCCTGGGTTCCTAGCAATTAAACTGCCAATTATTGATGGAAACATCAAGAGATTGAGAGAATGAAAACGAAAGTCTACATCCTCTAAAGATTTTTAAATTATTTAAGATAAAATAATTCAGCCAAAATTTCAATAAATCTGTTCTTAATTCAAAGAACATTTTATGGGTTTAATTTTAAATCCTGATATGAATATTAAAATTAAAATATAAAATTAGCTCCAATACTGCTAAAGGGATCATATTTTTGTTGTTGTTGTCTTTTTTTTTTTTTTTTTAAAGATTCCATTCAGCTATTTATTTGAGAAAGAGAGAATGTGTGAGCAGGGGAGGGGAGCAGAGAATGCGCGCAGGGGGAAGAGCAGAGGGAAAGGGGAGGAGCAGGGGGAGGAGCACTGAGGGCAGAGCCCAGTGTGGGGCTCAATCTCAGAACCCTGAGATCATGACCTGAGCCAAAATCAAGTCAGATCTTAACCACCTGAGACAGCCAAGCATGCCAGGAATCATGTTTATTAAACTAGCCTATTAAAAACCCTCTTACAGAAGAATAAGGAAAATGAAACTAAAATCTGAGCATAGCAAGATGTTTGACAATTCTTTGTTAAAATTCTATTTTGGTGACTATTATTAATATCAATATGTTCTCTAAGTTATTTTAAGAATGCTTCTGTTGACCCAAATTGAGACTATATATCTGTCTAAAAGTATAAAGCAATGATGTAAGGTATTAAAAATAACCCAAGATCAGGTATCACAGTGATCTCAGAGCACTGGAAATCAGAAAATTACATTATCTGAATTCTCATTTTCAGAACTCAAAAATGGTTTGCAAACTTTAAGATGTTTAAAGGATTCCTCCAATTATCAACTGCAAGAAAAATAAGAAGAGTTGCTTTAAAAAAAAAAAAAAACCTCCATAAGATAATTATAGTTAATAATTGCCTTTGGATTATATAAAGAACGTAAGAATTAAGAGTATTCTATTATGTCACTGATGACAAGTGATTAATTCCTTATCCTGATACATCAATGAAACAACTAATCTATGATCATTTAAGGGTGTTTCTGTATTTATAAAATAACAATATTAAATAAGGAAAATTTTATGTTAAATTATAGAAATACAATTTTCAATTTTCCTAACACTATTTAAACTAAAGGATTATACTGGAATACCTAAGAGAATGGGTTAGAATAAAATAACTATTCTAATTAAAAAAAAATCAGTATTTTGAATACTTTAAGAATTTTTAAGAAAGCCAGTGATTTTTAAGAAACATCCTACTTCTTAAGATTAGAAGCTACTTAATTATGTATAACCTAAGTAATTTGAGCACAGGAATGTTTAAATGGAGATATGTTCTTCATGGAAATAGTTTTCCCAATAAGCTTCTATGCAAGTGACAAAATGCTTTATAATTCTGACACAAGGGACTAAAATAATAAAAAGCATTTTTGAAATAAGAATGAACAAAATAAGAGCTCACATTAACAAATATATCAAATCTAATTAAAATATTTCAATTATGTAAAACCATAGGTCTTTAAATAAAGTGCTATAATTTAAAATATATAAAAAAGGATGTTTAAATATATCAAGAACAGAATTTTTATAACTTACCTTCTCCCCAAATCTATAATGTATATATCCCAAACTGTTCTCATATTATAAGTAAACTGAAATAGAAAGTAATTGAACTTACTGGTGAAACAATATAAATTTATATAAAACAACAGTGGAAATATATAAAAATAGCAATTCTCCTTTTTGTTATAAGGTAAACTTCAAAATTACTCATCAATCATAAATCTCTAAAATTCTACAAACAAAGATATGGCAATTCCAAATTAGACACTCCTAGGATTAAAGAACTACCAGTCATGCTAAACATCTCTCTTTATTTGATTGCTTTGAGATGTTCCGGCCTTATTAAAGAATTTGCCCTAAAAACAGTGCTACCTTATACCAAAAATAAATAGGTAGATAATTATATCTTTTATCTCGAGTCACAATAACAAAGTATTAAATTTTGATAGGCTAAGCTGAAAAGAAATGAAGAAATAAGCATGGCAAAAATACATATCTACATTATGAAAAATTCAATTTCTCCAATGTTTAACTGTAAAACATTTTCATGTGTATTAAAACTCAAAATGGATGGTGACCGCTGACAAGGGCAACAGTCACACTATTCTATGGAACTGTACATTCATTATGGGGCCAATTACTTTCTTTCTCTTTTTTTTGAAATTTGCCACTCAAAAGAGCACTTAAAAGACCTCCTTAAGTATCTTAACAGTGAAGTGACATATAGTACAGGAAAAACTGTGTTTGTACATTAAAAATTTAATAACATTGCTTTTTGAAAGAAAAAATATTTCAGGTCCCTGATACTTATTTTGAATATAATGTTACTTAGTAGTATACATATATAAAATCAGATGTAAAATCCTTATGCTTATAACTCCTTATACAACTATAAAACCAGAATTAAATTTTTTTTATTTATTTATGTATTTTTTAAGGATGAGAGAGAGAGAACATGAGTCGGGGGACAGAAGAGGGAGAGAGAATCCTCAAGCTGACTCCCTGATGAGCTTGGAGACAACTGTAGGGCTCAATCCCAGGACCCTGAGACCCTGACCTGAGATGAAATCCTGACCTGGCCATTCAACTGCCTGAAGCACCCAGGCACCCCGAAAGCCAAAATAGAAAAGTCCATAAAATTCCAAATAGCAGTAATAGATATGACAAAAATCACTTTGCTTTAACTCAATCATTGCTGGCTATATAAATCCTGTACTGACTGCTCCAAAATCCGCTTTATTTTATTCATGACTATCCTGCTACATAAAGTCTTTCCTTTATTTGAACTACTGTGAAATTTTATTTGTTACCAGACACCCTTAGGCTTTACTATGTTCAAATACAACATTTAGGTACAAATATGTCCCTGTAATACCATTAGACTGAAACAATTAAAGTTGTACCAGTTGGCACCAAAGTTATGCTAAACACAATCATAAACAGAGATACTAAAATTATTTCCCAGGACTCATTATAAGGTAGACATTTAAATGATTCAAAATATGCTTTTACTAAGTCCTTTTAAAGTAAAGAATTTTTTAAATAAAACAAATGAATAAACAAACAAAAAGCAGATTCAGACCAAGATTGCCTAAGGGAAGAGGAATGGAGAGTAAAATGGGTAAAAGGGAGTGGGAGATACAAACTTTTAATTATGGAATGAATAAGTCATGGAAATAAAAGGTACAGCATTGGGAATATAGTCAATAATACTGTAATAGCGTTGCATAGTGACAGATGGTAACTACACTTTGTGGTAAGGTTAGCACAATGTATTGAGATACTGAATCACTATGTTGTACACCTGAAACTAACATAACTCTCTGTCAACTATACTCAAAACAGTTTTAAAAATTCACATAAGAAAACTCACAAACATTCAAAAATACGTCCAGGCTGAGACCCATTCTAGGCCAAGCTGAAGACCTCATTCAAAGAGGTGCAATGAGTTGTTCAAGAGGCAGGGTTAGGAACAGAACCTATTTGTATACATGGATGTTGTATCAAACTCTATTGCTTCTTTCACTTTAAGCTGAATTTATACAATGTGCACTTTCAAAAACCATTCAGGGACTGAGCAAAATTTCATGTAAGAGGAGAAACAAAATGATTCTTTCACAAACTGAAACAGATGAACACATATTTTTAAGTAGAAAGTACATCACTTATATATATCTTAGATGATAACAAGCCCACCAATGGACTCCTTCTGTACCTGACATGCCAAAATATGGGAAATTTTAACCCCTTCCCACTATCTTTCTTTCATGTTCTTTCTTCGTTTATCTCCACATACATATTTCCAAATATTGACTATCTCTTTCTGGATAGCCCCATGAATAAAACCGCAAAATAACAAGCCCCAAACTAAAGTCATTATTTTTCCCCAGCAAAAACCTAGCTCTTTATTTCTTTTATTAGTTAACAGCTCCATCAAAGTATAGCCTAGTTATTTTGACTCCTTTCAATCTTATCAAATCCAATCTGTATAAGAATATCTCTTCAATTCCTAGCAGATGATCTGCTGATATCAAACTGCTGACATTTTCCTTAAAATTTTTGAAAATCTTCCAGAATTTTTGTGTATATATTTATATTTCTACATACAAACACATAGGCTTTCAAATACCCTTATTATACTCTGTAAGGTATATCATAATTTATCTGACATTCTCCTAATTGTGGACATTTTGGTTACTTCCAAATTTTCATTATAATAAATCATACTTGATAAACTTACATTATATAAATATTTATATAAGTTCCTGGTTATTTTCTTAGAGTATGAAAAATTGAAGATCCTTTTTTTTAGATTATTTCTTTGACAGAGAGAGTGAGCGCAAGTAGGGAGAGCAGCAGGCAGAGGGAGGGAGAGGGAGAGAAGTAAGCTCCCCTCAGAGCAAGGAGTCAGATGCGGGACTCCATCCAAGGACCTTGGGAATAATGACCTGAGCTGAAGACAGACGCTTAACTGACTGAGACAGTCAGGTGCCCCAAAATTCAGGACTCTTAAATATTTATTTCCAAATTGCTTCCAATAAAATCATTCCATTTTCACTTTTACCACACATGAGAATACTTTAATACTTTCTCAGTTCTGTTATTTACGGTGTATGAGACAAAAATGAAAACACAACATGCCAAAACTTAAGGGATGCAGCAAAAGCAGTTCTAAGAGAGAGCGTGATAGTGATAAATGACTACATTAAGAAAAAAAGGAAGATTTCAAATAACCTTAATTTATATTCCAAGGAATTAAAGAAAGAACAAGTTATGCCCAAAGTTAGGAGAAGGAAGAAAATAATAAAGTTTAGAGCAGAAATAAATGAAATAGACAATAGAAAAAAAAAACAATGAAATTAGGAGCTGATTTTTGAAAAGATAAAGAAAACTGACAAACCTTTAGCTAGACTAACCATGAAAGAAAAGATGCAAATACACAAGAACATAACTGAAAGAGGAGACATCACAATTGATACCAGAAGTACAAAGGTTCACAGGCAGCTACTATGAACAATTATACAGCAACAAATTAGATAACCTAGGAAAAAATGGACAAATTCCTAGAAATATTACCTACAAATATTCCTATAAATTATCATGACATTATTATGAAGACACAGAAAATACAAACAAAACAATAACAAGTTAAGGATATCAAATCTGTAACCAAAAAGCCCAGAACCAGATGGTTTCACTGGTGATTTCTACCAAATATTTAAAGAAGATTTAAAGCCAGTCTTTCTCAAACTCTTCCCAAAATACTGAAGAGTAAAGAATATTCCCAAACTTATTTTATGAGGCCAGCATTCACCCTGACCAAATCCAGACAGAGACTACAAGAAAACTACAGGCTAAATCCTAATGAATACAGATGCAAAAATTCTCAGAAGACTCCAAACCACATTCAACAGCACTTTAAAAGGATCATACACTATTGATTAAATAGGATTTATCCTTGAGATGAATGGATGATTAAACATACGTAAATCAGTACATGTGATACACTACATCATAAAATGAAGGATAAACATCTCAATAACATCTCAATAGATGCAGAAAAACCATGTGACAAAATTCAACATGCTTCCACATCAAAAAATTAGATATAAAAGAAACATACCTCAACATAATAAAGGCTGTATGTGACAAGATCATAGTAATTGTAACACTCAACAGTGAAAAGCTAAAAGCTTTCCTCTAAGATCAGGAACAACACAAGGGTGCCCACTCTTACCACTTTTCTTCAACGTAGTACTAGAAGTCCTAGCCAAAGCAATTAGGCAAAAAACAAAGAAAAGAAAAAGTATCTAAATTGGAAAGGAAGAAGTAAAACTATATCTATATAAAGATGATTACTGTAACTAGAAAACCCTAAAGACTACTCAATGTTAGAACTAATAAATTCAGTAAAGTTGGAGAATACAAAATATACAAAAAAATCAGCTGTGTTTCTTTTTTTTTTTTTTTTTTTTCAGCTGTGTTTCCTTACAGAAACAACAAGCCATCTGAGAAAGAAATTAAGGGAACAACCCTATTTACAGCATCAAAAACAATAAAATTGTTAGGAATAAATTTAAGGAGGTGAAAGATCTGTACTATGAAAACCGTAAGACACTGGAAAAATTAAAGAAGACACAAATAAATGGAAACTACAGATTCAATGCAACCCGTATCAAAATTCTAATGGCATTTTCACAAAAATACAAAAAGCAACCCCAAATTTGTATGAAGCCACAACGACCCCAGCACAGCCAAAGCAATCTTGAGGAAGAACAAAGATGGAAACATCACACTTACTGATTTTAAATACGAGAAAGCTGTAATAATTAAAACAGTACTGTACTGGCATAGAAATAAACACACAGGTCAATGGAACAGAAGCGAGAGACAAGAAATAAACTAATGGATACATGGTCAGTTAATATTTGACAAGGGAGCCAAGAATCCTCAATAGGGAAAAAATAGTTCTTTCAATAAACTGTGCTGAGAAAATTGGATATTCACATGCAAAAGAATGAAAATGGACCCCTATTTTATACCACTCACAAAAATTAACTCAAAACCTATTAAAGATTTAAATGTAATAACCAAAGCCATAAAACTCTTACAAGAAAACAAAGTAAAAGAATTCCTTAACACTGGTCTTGGCAATGCTTTATGAATATAACATCATATCCACAAACAAAAAAAAGCAAAAACAAACAAGTGTGACTACATCAAACTAAGATGCTTCTGCACAGAAAAAGAAAAAAATCAACAAAATGAAGAGACAACCTATGGAATGGAAAAAAATATTTGCAAATCACTTATCTGATAAGGGGTTACTATCCAAAATATAGAAGGAATTTACACAACTCAATAGCAAAAGCCCCTAACAATCCAATTAAAAAACAGGCAGAGGAAAGAATAGACATTTTTCTATGGACAATGTACACATCGCCAACAGGTACATTAAAAGATGCTCAACATCACTAATCTTCAGCAAAATGCAGATCAAAACCATGCACACAACCTCATGCTTGTTTGAATGGCTATTATCAAAATACAAGAGATAAATACTAGTGAGGATGAGGAGAAAAGGGAAATCGTGTGCATTGTTGGTGAGATCATCAACTGGCAAAGTCACTATGAGAGCCAGTACGGAAGTTCCTCAAAAAAAAAAAAAAAAAAAAAAAAAAAAAAAAAAAAAAATTAAAAGTAGAATTACCATATGATCCAGCAATCTTACTTCTGGATATATACCCCCCAAAATGCAATCCCTATTTTGAAGAAATACCTACATCTCTATGTTAACTGCAGCATTATTCACAATAGTTAAGACATGGAAACAACCTAAGTGGTCATTGGGGGATGAATGGATAAAAAAGTAGTGGTAAATATATATACAACGTAATTTTATTCAGCCATAAAAAAAATGATATCTTGCCACTCACAACAACATAGATGAACTGAACTCTGAGGGCGTTAAGTAAAATAGTCAGAGAAAGACAAATACAGTATGGTCTCACTTATATGTGAAATCTAAAAAAGCTGAACTAAAAAAATTAAGGTGAGAAAACAAACAAACAAAAACAAACAAAAAACACTAAACCCACAGAAACCAGAGCACAATGGTTGCTAGGGGCTTGGGGGGGTGGGGGTGGGAGAAATGGGAAATATTTGTCAAAGGGTACAAACTTCCAGCTATAAGACAAATAAGTTTGGGAATGTAAAGGACAGCATGGTGACTATAGTTGATAATATTGTTATACACTTAAAAATTGCTAAGAGAGTAGATCTTAAAATGTGCCCACAACAAAAAAGGTAATTATGTGTGTGACTGTGGTAATCACTTCACAATATACGTGTATCAAGTTATCAAGTTGTTATATGTTAATCACATCTCAAGAAAGTGTGTGTGTGGGGGGGTTCCTGTTACACAGTTTAGTGCACAATAAATATTACTACTATTATAATTTCTCAGCAACATTGTTAAGAGAATTGACAGTACTCTGATTCATTTTTAAAAATATTTATTTATTAGAGAGAGAGTGAGTGAGTGTGGGGAGGGAGGGGCAAGGGAGAGGGAGAGAGAGAATCTCAAGCAGACTGCATTGAGCACAGGGCTCGATCTCACAACCCTGAGATCATGACTTGAATGGAAGCCAAGAATCAGAAGCTCAACTGACTAAGCCACCCAGGTGCCCCTGTTCGGCTCCTTTTAAAGTGGGGAAAAATGATACAAAAGCAAAATCAGAGAGTAAGAAGATACTGATCCACACCTTTCCCAAGTTTAATATATGTGGAATATATGAATATAGGTAGCACTTCCACACAAGAGGATACAGATGACACTAATTTTAGGGACTAGCTAGTTACCAGTTACCGCAGGGAGACTGAAGGTTTAAGTTTGGAAAAGAGAACAAAAATAATTATACACAGGGAAGTTTGCAAGTCACAGAAGCAGAAACTCTCTAGAAAACAGTGGAAGGATTTGAGGAAGATGAAGAAACGGGTCAAATGAGGAACTGTTCAAAGCAGTATCAAGATGCTAGTTCAGAAGATAACAGAAAACAAAGGCAGCCTGTACTTCTGCCAGCTGACTCAGAAACAGTGAGATGAAACATAATGGAATTATTTCTAAGTCTTTCGAAAAGAATATGAGCATTCTCTTTGGTTTATGCTATGGTCCTAAAGGTGTCAAGAGATGATGCAGAAGTAACTACCCTTTCCAACTTTACCACATACTGTCCTACAGCTAATTACTGGAATCAGAGGAATAAATATCTCACTCTAACTTCCAGTTCAGTGGTTTCCTTCATTATAACATACTGATATTTTCTCCTACATTTCATTCCTGGATTTGCAACTAATTACCTGGAATAAATAATCACTTGAATATAGTTTTATTTTTCTTTGCTTGCATTTACTGTTTGATACAAAAAAAGCTGATTTGCTATTTTCCTGCCCACTCACAGCCTCATGAGATCTTCACATAATTTTTTATCTTGGTATTTTCCTACACAGAAGAGTGTTTCAGCATTTTAAACCTGGGTATTTCAATGTGTACTTTGTCTTCCTGAACATTTTAAAAAATACAGGATAAAACTAGTACCAACATTAATTCTCAGTGTTAATAGTTTTTAATTCAGAAAACCCAGCTATTTTTAAGAATCTTATTATTAGAAGCCAAATAATTCATCTTCCATTTTGGTAGATGAGTAAATTTACCTGAAAAGTTAAGAAATTTATCTAAGTTATTAACAAAATTAACAGCAGAGCTATGATCAGATTTTAGGTTTCCAGATTTTAAATCTACTGTCATGCTCTTAATCTGTTACTATTTTTTTTTAAGATTTTATTTATTTATTCATGAGAGACACAGGGAGAAGGGCAGAGACTTAGGCAGAGGGAGAAGCAGGCTCCTTGTGAGGAGCTCTCTGCAGAACTTGATCCCAGGACCCTGGGGTCACGACCTGAGCAAAAGGCAGATGCTCAATCGCTGAGCCACCCAAGCATTTTTAAAATCCATTTTATATTCTTGAGAAATCAGTCTCCCAAATTTCACAATACCCTAAAAAATGTTCAGTGGTATTTTGAAGTTCCCTACTTCCCAGATGACTACCTCCCCTTCAACAAATACTTTTTATGTATGATGATCAAAATATAGGTGGTAAAAGAGATATAAAAGTAGCAAAATACCTTACCACCCAAAAGCTTACAAGATAATGAAGAAGCAAAGACATGTGCCAAAAACTTAAAAATAATGAAAGTGAACATATGGATAGCTAACGTTTAAAACTAGGATAAAACAAAACAAAACAAAACAAAAGAAAAAAACTAGGATAAAACAAATTACTAGGTATGCAGAGAGAACGAAATCAAAACAAGCTAGAGGTTAAGGAAGACAATACTGGTAACAGACCTGTGCTATCTAATACACTGCTAGCCTCATGCAGCTAAATTAAAATTAAATAATTTAAAAATCAGTTCTTTAGTCACACTAGCCACATTTCAAGTACTCAAAAGCCACATGTGGCTTGTGGTTGCCACATCTGACAACACAACTACAGAACATTACACCATTACTACAGAAAGTTCTAAGGGACAGCACTGATGCCCAAGATGAATAAAATGGCAAGAAGACATGTTAAATAGGCATACAGGAAGAAATATAAGAAAACTTGCTTAAAAGATACACAGAGGTAGAAAGGTAGAAATTAAAGATAAATGCAATCAAATTGAAGATTTTGAACTTTTTGATATTCAGCGAAGAACACACGATTCTTCTTAGGAAGTAAAAGATCACAAACATTTGATTTTAGACAATTTTAAGGAGATTTTACTGTTTCCTCCGGACTAAAAGTGAAAGGATGAGGCAGTAAACTGCTGGATCATTCATATATGTGGTATATATTCACATACGTACGTACAGTTTTAGTAAGTATCACTGAACGGTTTTCCAAAGTACTTGAACCAATTTATACCCCCACCAGCAATTTATAATTCCAGCTGTTTGAATCCTTGCTAACACTTGGTATTATACACTAATGATTTAAGATTTTTTATTTTAGAAAAGGAGACAACACGTGCACACATGGGCAAGTTGGGGGAGAAAATCTTCAAGCAGACTCCCTGTTGAGTATGGAGCCTGACACCTGGCTCAACCCCACAACCCAAGAGATCATAACTTGAGCCAAAACCAAGAATCAGATGCTCAACCAAATGAGACACCCAGGCACCCCTATACATTAATAATTTGATGACCCATGCAAGACTAATCACATTTTAAAGTTTCATTTAGTCTATCAAAAATTTTAATTTCTAATGTCTTTAGCCATTAAATAATTATAATAAAATATTAAATGTATTAATCTTGATTTCATCTTTTCTGGAAAGTAAATCGGTAGATAAAACCTCTTCCATGCTATAGAAACACTATAGATTCTGTAATGTAAAATTTCTGTAAACTTGAGAATTCTATAATTGGTCTAACAATAGGATTAACAAAATGCACAGCTACACTGAGTCATCTATTATATAAATTTAAGTAAAAAATAGAGACTTTATTATATTTCTAAACATAAAGTTACAATATTAATCACCACTTTGAGTCAAGAACTTGTGAAACTTACAAAATTATCTCTTTTCTATCATGTTCAATTCTTAGTTACATCCTCACTTTCTTGTTGTTTTCTTTCAGGACAGGTGAAAGAAAATACAAATATTATTAACATTTTAATTCATATATATATTTACTTCAAAGGAAAACGAAAAAAGGAAAGCTTCAAAACCAGAGTGTGTTGCCCTGTTAAGAATGTTGAATGTGCATTCAAAGAATTGAAAAGCAGGCATTTTTACCAAAGGACAATGTCACTAGGACATCTGGGATTGTAATTATAAAACAAAGTTGGGAAACGCAAAGGGGCTGGTGGAAGCCAGCAGGGAGAGGGGCCACTGGCAGGGACACAGAACAATGAGCAGGTGCTTTAGGAATAAGGCTCTGGGAAGTGAAGGACTCTGGCCCCAGGTCTGGGGTGGATGTCTGGCCAACCATTTGGGCTCCAAAGGGGAAGCACACACTCGGCAGGATTCAAGAAGAGGGCATCGCTCGGCCTCCAAACAAGTCTCTAGCTCACACTCCCAATGGATATGCTTCCAACTTCCACAGCCTCCTCAGGATGATTTGCTTTCCGACGTGTAGTAACGGTACAGGAAACCTAAGACAATGGCGCCTATGATGGGCAAAATCAATACGACCAGAAACTTTTGCACGTGGCATCTCTCAGAGGGTCCTTGCTACCACTTTCAGGTTTAAGGTCATCCGGATGCACATCACCAATATAGTACAGCTTTAGCATTTCTCTGGCATCAGAGGAGTGGCCTACATCTTCAAAGCTTTCACTCGCATCTGCACCAGCTTGTTCCAACAGGACCTCTTTCTCCTCCAGGATGCTCTTTAAGGAAATCGGTGACATCATGGACTCGCCCATGGATCACCAGCTAGATCTCCTTCAGGGAGTCGCACTTCTACACCTCCTCCAATGGCGGTCTCAACTCCTTACCCGTTCCCATCGACCCCTTGCCTGTTCCCATCGCTGCCGCTGGCTGCCTCCGTTGCCATGGGGCCAGGGATTCCGCTCTTTGCTGCCGTTCTCCGCATTTCTGAGGGTAACTTCCTCCGGGGGGGCCAACATTTTAATTCTATTCCCTGACATGGACATGGAAATGCTATGCTGAATCAAATCAGTGAGAATAATCAATCTACATTTTATTTTCAGGAGGAAATATATAGTTTACTGAGGCATGATATACTACATGTAATATAAGATGGCCCCCAAATTTCCTGCCCCTTGTGCTACTTCTATGATTATGCTACATTGCACGTTAAGAAAGATTTTAAAGATGTAATTAACTTAATATAGGGAGATTATATATGTAGGTTTAATCTAATCACATGAGCCCTTTAAAAGCAGAGTATTTTCCAGCTGATAGCAGAAGAGGAAATCAGAGATACAAAGCATAAGAAATTCACCATGCCATGGCTGGCTTGAAGATGGAGGGGGCCACTTGAAAAGGACCTGAGTGTGGCCTCTAGGAGCTAAGAGTAACCTCTGGCTGACAACCAAGAATAGAACAGGAACCCAAATTCTGTAACTGCAGAAAATGGATTTTGACAACTTGAATGAGCTTATAAGCTGATTTTTCCCCAGAGCCTCCAGAAAGGAATGTAGCTCAGTTGACACCTTGATTTTGGCCTTGTGAGACCTTAAAGAGAAAAACAGACACGCCCATCCAGATTTCTGACCTACAAAACTGTTAGATAATTAATAGTCTTAATCTGCTAAATTTGTGGCAATTCATTAACCAGCAACAGAAAACACACTGCAAATACTTAAAGTGTACAGTCTGGTCAGTTTTAAAACCGTTTTAACACAGTTTAACACTGTGAATCACAAGTCACCCCTTAAATTTTCTGTGTTCTTTTGTGATCCCTCCCTCCACCCATACCCACAAACAACCACTGCCTTGCCTTCTGTCACTACAGATTTGTTTGCTTGTTGTAGAACTCTACAAAAATGGAATCATAAAGTATTTTTTTACCTGTCTTTTTTTCTTTTGCCTGCCTTCTTTCTATTCAGCCTAACAATTTTGAGATTCATCAGTGTTGTTCCATGTATCAATAATTCATTTATTTTTTTGAATAGTATTTCATTGTATGGATACATCCTATTCATCTGTTGATGGACATTAGGATTATTTTCAGTTTAGAGTTATTACAAATAAAGTTACTATTTTGTACAAGTGGGAGTCTACAAACTGTTTGAATGATGATGAGTTGAGAGGCAGAGATTTAAGTCCCTTCTTTCTAAATTCTACTCCCCACCCCCAACATATTTTCAATGTTTTGATTCTGTTGCCTATATGCCTAAAATACAGTATCATACAGATTACACTTAATTACACAGATTACACTTACATTTTAATGCATTATTAGAAAGATGTCTGTGTTCCAGATTTCTCATTTACTATGATGAATGTTACTTTATGTTCAATGAACAGGCTATATAAGAGCAAGAACCATGGCACAGCCTTAACCTAACCACAATGGAAGGATGCATTTTAGCAAGAACCTAGCCCATATGTGAAGTCCTCAATTAATATTTTTGCACTCATAAGCAAATAAATAAAAGGGGTTCAAAACAAAACATGCAATGAGGGGGACTTGGTTACCTCCAAATGAACTTAATAAATCCAAAGTTTATTGTTAGGCAATTTTGAAAGAGTACAATTAAGTGATGAAATTCAGAATTCTGTCTGTCTCATGGACATCTCTGGTGATTATTGGGAACTTATGTCAGCATATTTAAGAAAACTAATTCAAAGTGTTTGAGCGAGTAAAAGTAATGTCAACATATCAAGAATGATTAGATATGAAGAAAAATATCTATTTTGGGGGACAGGTCCTAGACTATAGGGAGATAAATTCTACTTCACTTCCCCTATTCTTTCCATGATTATTCTTCTGTGTGAGTCCACTCTGACCTAATCATATTTTTGCTTTCCCACTGTACTGTATTCTTAAGACACGCAAGAACTAATAAACTAAGATATGCCAGGTAGACAGCATATTTCTTCTTCAAAAGTCATAAAAGACAGAAGTACAGAAAATACTCCCTAACTCTATGAAGCCAGCATTAATTACACTAAAACAAAAAGCAGAAAACAGCACTTCAAGAAAACTACAGACCAGTATCTCTCATGAACATAGCTGCAAAAATACTCAAGAAAATTAGCAAAGTGAATTCAACAATGTATAAAAAATTATACACCACAACCAAGAGGGATTCATTCCAGTTACAGAAGGCTGATTCAATATTAAAAATCAATTAATGTAACCCATCACCTCTATAGGCTAAAGAAGAAAAATCACAGGATTACATCAGTGGCTGCAGAGAAAATACTTGACAAAATCCAACATCCATTCATGATAAACTCAGCAAACTAAGAACAGAGGGTATCTTGCTCAACTTGACAAAGAACATCTACATAAAACCTAGAGCTCACATCACACCTAATGGTGAGAAACTAGAAGCTTTCCTGCCAAGATCAGGACAAAGGAAAAGATCTCCCCTCTGATCACACTATACTGAAAGTCTTAGCTAATGCAATTAAGAAAAGAAAAATTATACAACTTGAGAAGAAAGAAATAAAACTGTCTTTATTCAAGATGACATGACTGTCTATATAGAAAATACAGAAGAATCAACAAAAAACCTCCTGGAACTAGTAAGCAATTATAGCAAGGTTGCAGGATACAGGTTAATACATGAAACTCAAATTGTTTTTCTATGTACCAACAATAAGCAATTAAAATTTGAAATTAAAAGCATGCTGATATTAGCACCCCAAACCCCAAAATACTTAGGTACAAATCTAACAAAATACACACAAGATCTGTAGGAAGAAAACTACAAAATTCTGATTAAAAAAAAAAAAAACTAAATAAATGGAGAGAATTTCATATTCATGGATAGGAAGACTCAATACTGTTATTTGCCAGTTCTTCCCAATTTCATCTATAGATTCAATGCAATCCTAATCAAAATCTTAGCACATTGGACAGCCCGGGTGGCTTAGTGGTTCAGCGCCACCTTCAGCCCAGGGCCTGATCCTGGAGACCTGGGATCAAGTCCCACATCGGGCTCCTGCATGGAGCCTGCTTCTCCCTCTGCCTGTGTCTCTACCTCTCTCTCCTGTGTATCTCATGAATAAATAAATAAATAATCTTAAAAAAAAAAAACTTAGCACATTATTTAATGGCTACTGACAAACTGATTATAAAGTTTACACAGAAAGGCAACAGAACCAGAATAGCCAATGCAATACTGAAGGAGAACAAAGGTGGAGGACCGATATATCTGACTTCAAAATTTACCATAAAGCTACAGTAATCATGACAGTGTGGTATTGATGAAAGAACAAATAGATCAGTGGAACAAACAGAGAACCCAGAAATAGACTCACATAAATATATGATCTTTGACAAAGAAGCAGAACCAATACAATAGAGCAAAGATAGTCTTTTCACTAAATGGTGCTGGAACAACTGAACATTCACATGCAAAAAAAATAAATAAATAAAATAAAAGACTCTAGATATAGACCTTACACTCTTCACAAAAATTAACTCAAAATAGATCACAGACCTAAACGTAAAATGCAAAACCATAAAACTCCTGGAAGTTAACAGACAAAAATTTAGATGTCCATAAGTTTGGCAATAACTTTTTATATAGAACACCAGATTCATTAAGAAATAAGCTAGACTTTACAAAAATTAAAAACTGCTCTGTGAAAGATACTGTCAAGAGAATGAGAAGACAAGCCACAGACTGGGAGAAAATATTCACAAAAGACTGAAAAAGGACTGTTACCCGAAATATACAGAGAAGTCTTAAAATTCAACAGTAAGAAAAGTAACAATCTAGCTAAAAACTGGGCAAAAGACCTAAACAGTTTGCCAAAAAAAGATACGCAGATGGCAAATAAACATGTATAAAGATGCAAAACCTCCTAAGTCATTAGAGAACTACAAGTTAAAATGAGATACTACTCCATACCTATTAGAATGGCCAAAATCTGAAACAATGTCAAAATCCAAATGCTGACGAGAATGTGGAACAACAGGAAATCTCATTGTTGGGGAGGATGCACACTGGTACAGCCACTTTGGGTGACAGTCTGGCAGTTTCTCACAACACTAAACAAGCCCTTACCATATAATCTAGCATCACAGCCAATGAGTTGAAACCTTATGTCCACCCAAAAACCTGCACGTAAATGTTTATAGCAGCTTTATTCATAATTGCAAAACTTGGGAGCAACTAAGATGTCCTTCAGCAGGTGAGTGGGTTAACAGGGTATGGTATATCTAAACAATGAAATATTAGTGCTAAAAAGAAATGAGCTAACAAGCCAGGAAGATATGGAAGAATACTAAATGAATATTACTAAGAGAAAGAAGCCAATCTGAAAAGGCTACATACTGTACAATTCTAACTATATGATGTTCTGAAAAAGGAAAAACTATGGAGATGGTAAAAAAAAAAAATCAGTGGTTGTCAGGGCTTAGGGAAGAGGGAAAAGATGAATAGAGCACAGAGGATTGTTAGGGCATTCCGTAGGATACTGAAGTGGTGGATACATGCTATCATGCATTTGTCAAAATCTACAGAAATATAACACCAAGAGTGAACCTTAAAGTAAATTATGGACTTTGAGTGATAGTGTAGGTTCACTGATTGTAACAAATGTACCACTATGGTGCAGATGTTGAGATGTTGAGATGTTGGTAGTGGGAGAGGTTGTACATGTGTGTCCTGAAGGTGAGTGTGGGAACTCTCTATACCTTGTCCTCAATTTTGCTATAAACCTAAAACAGCTCTAAAAAATAAAGTCTATTTAAGTCATAAAAAATTTGAATGTGCGTAATGCCAAGAACTGTTAAAAAAAGAACTTTCAAAATGGCCAAAATGGTAAATTTTGTTATGTATACTTTACCATCATTTTCAAAAAGTCTTAAGAGGGTTAGCAATATTAGGAACCAAGAAGATATTTTATTTAGATGTCTCATTTCCACCTCTTCTTATTCAGTTTTACCCAGTCTTAGCCCATCTGAGCTGCTGTAATACAAGACACTGGGTGGCTTATAAACAACAGAAATTTATTTCTCACAGTTCTGAAAGCTGGGAAGTCCAAGATTAAGGCAGATCAAAGCTGTCCAAGATCAAGATGTCTGATGAGAGCCCCCTTCCTTCTCTATAGATGACTGTCTTCTTACCATGTCTTCACATGATGGAAGGAACTAGGGAGCTTTTATTAATTATTTTTTTAAATTAGCATTTAAGTCTCTCCTTTAAGGCAATTTTTTTTTTAACTACTTCCTTCTGGCTTAGATCATCTATAGCATCGCTCATTCAAAGTGTGGTTCTAAAACCAGCATCAGTAGCATTAGCATGACCTAGGAACTTGTAAGAACTACAGAATTTTAGTCCCACTCTGGAATTTCTGATAGAATCTGCTTTTTAACAAGATCCTCAGGTAATTAGGATGCATGATAAAGTTTGCACAGAGTATTTTAGAAGACTTAGTACCCCTCTACTTCTTCTCATAGGTTCCTCACAGGGGGCATGTATTCTAGAAATAAAGAAAGGGAGCAAGGTACAAAAGTCAAATGGATAGGCCAAGATCTTATCAAAGGAAAAGGAATAGAGATGCAGTAATGCAAAATTAGATTTAAGGGGCATATAGGTATGGCTGGAAAAAGAGAAACATTCCTGAGAGAAAATAGGTGGTCTACCAAGCCAAGCTCATTTTTGCGATCTACCACAGACCTACATACTGGGTATGGTGTTAAGATCTTTTAAGGAAATAAAACTCTTAGTTTGTTTCAGGAACTTGTGCTAAATGCTATACATGTAGATATATATGTTTTTATGTATTTAGTCATTACATTAAGTCATTACAAAAAGTCCTTATGGGAGAGATAGACTATTCCTACTTTATATGAGTAAAGGGAATTTGAAGTTTAAGAAGCTAGTTACCAGCCCAAAATACTATTACTTATACACAGCTGAATCAAAATTGGAAATCAAGTTTTCTCGGTATTACCTAGTTCAATGTTTTTTTCCCACTATATCATCCTATGTTGTGTAGGAATTGATTACAAGATCCTAGGGGTCCTGTAACACACTCTTTGCTGGCACACCACTCTTTTCCACTGTAGGGCCTTTGTATGCACTGTTTCCCCTTAGCATTTCTGGCTCCTTTTCATTTTTCAAGGCTCAGAAAGGCCTTTCCTAATTCCTCTTAAATAGATCCCCTTGTTATCCCATTATAGTGTCCTATTTGTTTCCTTCATAGCATTTTTTTCAATTTATAAATATATATTTACTTGTTTTGTTATATCTTTCCTACTAGGCTATAAATTCCCTGAGAGTAGAAACTATGTTTCATTCATTAGTGTCCCAATACTTAGGATACTGCTCGCTCCATAGTACGAGTTCAATAGGTATTTTAAAAATAAGCCAAGTTTACTTTCTGTATGGCATCATACTGGTTTATTGTCCAACAGCAGATAATGAAAGCAGAAGGGACAAAACTAAATTCACCACAGGGGATTAAAATGAAAAGGTCTCCAAGGTCAACACACAACATGAAAATAAAATTTATTACCTAAAATAAGTAACTGTTACCACCACCTAAATTATTAATTGTCTGACAAATAAAAGCTAGTTCCTATGTGACTGGAGTATCTAGGATTAGCATTTTGCTACTTAGAAACACCGGGATAATCATATCACTGCTAATGTGACTTCACAATAGGTTTTCCATTTTTTCCTATTTCACTATAAGAGCATCTACCAGGTTAAATACCAGGTAGCTGAAACACACAGAAATGAAATTTATATACTAATTCCCAAGCACAGCATAGTGTAGTTCCAAAAACAGGATTACACTGTTTTTTTTTTCAGAAAATATAATAAACTTTTTATTCAGAATGGCAATTAAATCTGAAAATATTTAGAAATAACTTTCTCAAGTGGGATTACACTGTTTTTGGTATAAAAGCATAACTGTGTTCAAACAGATTTTTAAATAATGGTTGTTTTCAGGTAGTTGAAAGGAGAGAATTTCTAAGATCAGTTAAAGAGGAATAACATGTCTGTATGGCATGTAAATTAGTTTAAGAACTAAATTTAAGTAGATCACTAATTTTCAAAAACTATATCAAATAGTAGTTATCAAAGTATTCCAATTATATGCAGAAACAATAAACCTGTCTTTTTATTTTGTGAAATAACATTTACTGCTGGTTACATTATCAATATGTTTCTTGAAGAAAATGTGGGAAATATTCACTTACATAAAATCATCTCAAATCCCAGCAGCTAGAGAACAGTTAACATTTTATCCAACAAAATAACTATACTTCAGATTGACTACAGTATTATGTAGGTATACTTTTTTTTTTTTATGTAGGTATACTCTTAAAGAGAATCCAATTCTCTATATATTCTGTCCCTATTCAATTATAGATTTTTGTTCATGCCATTGTCTCCTCAAAGAATGAACCCAATCTTAATCTACTCACTTTTAAGATTAAGAGCTATTTAGCATCTCTGAGCATCTGTTTTACCACAAAATTTCTGTGGATTTTATAAGCTTCCAGTTATGGATGAATAAATCATGGGATTAGGAAATATAGTCAATGACATTGTAATAACATTGTACGATGACAGAGATGACAGATGGTGGCTATATTTGCAGTAAGCATAACATACAGAGTTGCTGAATCTCTATGTTGTTCATCTGAAACTAATGTAACATGGTGTGTCAATTCTACTTCAACTAAAATAATAATAATATTACACATTAACAGCCTAGTACCTTAGGTGCTATCTAAATGATAGTCACTGTTACAGATAAATGTCACCTCTTTGGTGAAACTTCCACAGATTATTTCATTCCTTATACTATTTGTATGTCACTTATATTATGGTACCGCATCATGAGCCAATATATGTCTTACCTCCCTTACTAGGATCTGAGATGATCTGGGCAGTTCACAGGTACTTTTAGGGGAAGAGATATATAGTGTATATTTTTTTAGTGTACACAAAAACTTGAGTCAATTCATAATATTCTTTCAAGCTGTTACCTGTAAATCATTAAGCTGAGGACAAAGAGATGAGCAATAAGTCTCAATTTCTACCCTCACATAGCTCATAATCTTGCAGTGGGGAAAGAGACATTAGTTAGTGTAAATGACTCTAGATCCACAGACCCTTTTTTTGAAACCCTTAGGGATGAATGTGTTTCAGAATTTAAAATTTCTCAAATTTTAGAAAGGTAATACAATATATATGCTCATATTAAATAACCACTTAGCAAGGTCTAAGTCCCTACCGTATGATCAAACTTTATTATTTATATAGTAAAATGTACACATATTTATATCAACTGGTATAAATGATGACTACATATAGCCTCACATTAGTTCAAATAAGATTTTATCACAGTATGTTTCCAACTGCTGCTATAACAAATTACCACAAACTTAGTGGCTTACACAATACAAATTTATTATCTTACAATTTTGGAAGTCAAACATCTCCCTAAGCCAAAGCCAAGATGTCTGCAGGGCTGGGTTCTTTCTAGAAAATCTGAGAGACTCTGTTCTTTGCCTTTTCCAATTTCTAAAGGCTGTCAGGGTTCCTTCGCTCCTGGCCTTCTTTCCTCTTCAGAATCAGTTATCTTATCACATTGACCTGTGCTTCTGCCATCCTATCTCCTTCCCTGACTCTCTTTCCTTCATATAGACCCTTGTGATTATATTGAGCCTGTCTCAACAATCCAGGCTCATCTCCCCATTTTAAGATCCTTAATTTAATCACCTCTGCAAAGTCTCTTTTGCCATGTAAGGCAACAAAGTCACAGGTTCCAGGGATTAGGACATGGACATCTTTGAGGGTCCAATATTCTGCACACCATAGCCACCAGAAGAGTTAAAAAAAAGTACTCTCAGCCTTCAGAGTCTTTTGGACTTCAGAATTACAGATAAGGAATTACCGATAATCCAAGGTAGCATAAGAGGAGTGATATAAGAAAAGCACAGGATAACTACAGAAACATAATGAATGGAGAGACCACAACCATTAAAAACTTCATGAAACAGATAGCATTTGATGAGAGCCTTCAAAGGTGCAATGGACTGTGACAGGTGAACACAGGTAAACCTTACAAAAGGTAATTTTCAGACATAGTTGTTCCCAAAAGTTTTCAGATATGCAAAGCAGCAACAACAAATTCAGCAACAGGAAACTTCCCTTGAAAAGTGCATGGTTTAGGGGTGCTGACTCCTGCACTGTTGAGAATCCACGTGTAACTTTTGACTACCCCAAACTTACCACTAATAGTCTATTACTGACCAGATAATATAGTCGATTAACATATATTATATATGTATTATATACTATATTTTTATAATATAGTAAGCTAGAGAAAAATGTTTAAAAATTAGAAAATACATTTACAGTATTCTACTGTAAAAAAAATACATATGTAAGTGGACTTGTGCAGTTCAAACCTGTGTTGTCCAAGGGTCACTCATACAGTACATACTAGAAAGAGAATCGAAGTTTGACTGAATTATATTGACTAAAATTAAGAGTACTTAAAGAAAGTTGAAGGACAGATACAATGGGCTTTGTTGCTTGTCAGGATGAAGAGTTTGTCCTTCATCCTGGAGAAAGTGAGTAGTTGGGTAGAAATAGTTTGAACAGAGAAATGACATGATATGACTGGTGTTACACTAGAGAAAGATTTAACTTGGCAGGAGGATTGATTCAAATTGAAAAAGGAAGAGGAGCAGGCCAGTGACTAATGTAAAGAAGTCATAAGTATTTTAACTAAGGTGGCTGAGAAGTAGAATGATGTCAAGATGACAAAAATTAAGACATTTTCATCAACATGACTTTTAATAAAAGTAGCTATCAGTTATAGTTCTGCATGTGAGATACTATTTTAAATGTTTTCTATTGCACAGAAGAGTATGAGAAAGTTTAACTCGACTTTATAGACGAGAAGATTAAGGCATAAAAAGTGTAAGCAATCCTACAGTGACTTAAGTAGCATGGCTAGGGTTTGAATCAGGTAGATTTGACCTCAAACTCTAAAGGAATATGAGCTCAAAATGACATACTGTTAATCTGAAAGCTTAAATTAATTTGTAAAAAGCTCACCATTCCACCTGAAAATAAACTATGACAAGTTAAAGATGAATACTATAAACTATAAAATAAACACTAAAATATCACAAGGAGTTATAACTATTATGCCAACAAAGGAGACAAAATGAGATTAGTACCAAAAAAAAAAAAAAAAAAAAAAAGCCCAAAACTACTCAATCTAAAAGATAACAGGGAGATAAATAGGATTGATGAATAGTCAAGACAGCAAGAAAACAAATAGCAAAATGGTAGATTTAAACTTTACCATATCAATAATCACATTAGCCATAAATGATCTGAACATGCCAATAAAGAGGCAGGGACTGTGAGACTGGATTAAAAAAAGCAAGGCCCATCCATATGCTGCCTAAAAGAAATCTGTTTTTTTTTTTTTTTTTTTAAGAAATCTGCTTTAAATATGTAGACACATACAGGTTAAAAGTAAAACAATGGAAGAAGACATATGCTAACTCTAATGAATAAAAAAAAAGGGCAACTGTATTATTTTTTTAGGGTAACTGTATTAATATCAGACAAAAAGGCAAAGAATATTACTAGAGATAAAGAGGATCATTCATAATAATAAAAATTAATTCACCAAAAACACAAGAATCTAAAATGTTTATGCAACTTCTAATAAATAGCTTTGGGGGTGCTTTGGTGGCTCAGTCCATTCAGTAAGCATCTGACTTGGTTTGGTGCTGGTGATGGCCTCAGTCGTGGTCTTAGGAAGGTGGGATCAAGCCCCACATCCCGCTCTGCACTCAGCATGGAGTCTGCTGGTCTCTCTCTGCTTGCTCTCTCTCAAGTAAATAAAATCTTTAAAAAATAATAAAAATAAAAAGCTTTAAAGTAAAGCAAAAACAGAACTTTAAGAAAAAAATAGAAAGTGCACAGCTATAGTCAGAATTTTCAACATCTCTTTCAATAATTGATAGGGCAAGTAGACAGAAAATAAGAACACAAAGGCTGAAGAATACCATCAATCAACTTGATCTAACTGAATTTTTTTTTTGTATTTTTAATTTATTTATCTGAGAGAGTGCACACAAGAAAAAGAGCACAAGCAGGTGGGAGGGGGTGGAGGGTTAGAGGGAGAGGCAGAAGCAGACTCCCCACTGAGCAGGGAGCTCAAGGCAGCTCTATTCTAGGACTCCAGGATCATGACCTGAGCAGAAGGAAGATGTTTAACCAACTAAGCCACCCAGGTACCCTCAACCTCATTAAGTTTTATAGAATGTTCTATTTAAAAACAGCAGAGACATATTTTTTTAAGTGTACAAGTAACATTTACTAAGAAAGACCATATTCTGTGCTATAAATGCATAAGCATAATTTTTAAGGATTCAAGTCCTACAAAGTGTGTTTTCTAACCAGTCTAATTAGAAATCAGGATACCTGGAAAATAGAAAAATATCTGGAAACTAGAAAACATATTTCTAAATAATCCCGAGTCAAAGAAGAATTAAAAGAAAAATTACAAGTTATTTTGAACTAACTGAAAATGGAAACAATATATCAAAATGTGAAGTTAGGAGCTAAAGCAGTGTATAGAGGGGAATTTATAGCATTAAAATGTCTATAAAGTCTCAAATGAATGGCCTCAAGTACATTCATCTCAAGAAACTAGAAAAAAAACAGAGCAAATTAACCTAAAAGTAAGCAAAGAGAGGAAATAATAAAGACAAGAATAGAAATCAATGGAACAGAAACAAAAATAATGGAGGGGAAAAAAAAGGAAACCACAAGCTGGTTCCTTGAGAACATCAATAAAACTGATAAACCATTAGCCAGACTGATCAGGGAAGGAAAAACAAAGATACAAATTGCCAATATCCAGAATGAGTAACAGATAATAAAGAATAGTCAGGGAGGGGCACCTGACTGGCTCAGTTGGAAGAACATGCAACTCTTGATCTCAGGGTCATGAGTTCAAGCCCCACACTGGGTATAGAGTTACTTAAATAAATAAAGAGACAATTAATAAAAAGAATAGGGAATATTATAAGCAACTTATCCTAATAAATTCAACTTCTTCAGTGAAATGAACAAATTCCTCGAAAGACATAACTACTAAAGCTCATTCAAGAAGAAAAAAATAATTTATATAGTCCACTGAAAATGGAAAATACTAGTTAAGGATTTATACTACTGGACTTCTATACTTATTATAAAAATAATCCCACATATATATGGTCGATTAATTTTTCACATTAAAAAAAAAAAAAACCTTGTTCTTTACATCACACCAAATAAAAATGGGTCATAGACCTAAATGTAGAATATAAAGTGATAATTCTTAGAAAAAAACAAATTCATAAAATGAAAAACTAGTAAACTGGAATCCATTAAAATCAAGAACTTCTGCTCTTTGAAAGATATCGTTAAGAGAACAAAAAAAAACAATCCATGGGTTAAGAGAAAATATTTGCAAATCACCCATCTGATGAAGCACATTTATCTAGAATAAAAAATGTGGCAAATCCAATTAGAAAACAAAAAAACCAATACATAAATAGCCAAAGACTTGAACAGATACTTTACCAAAGAAAATAGACAAATGGCATATGAAAAGATGATCAAGATCATTAGTCATCAGGGAAATACAAATTTAAGCCATAATGAGATACAACCTATTCAAATGGCTAAAATCACAATGGTAATGATATAGAGCAACCGAACTCATACATGGCTTGTAGAAATATAAAATGGCATTAACTGGGGAGCTTGGGTGGCTCAGTTGGTTAAGCCTCTGACTGGCTGGCTCAGGTCATGATCCCAGGGTCCTGAGATCAGCTGGCATCAGGCTCTGTGCTCAGCAGGAAGTCTGCTGCTCCCTCTCTCTGCCCCTCTCCCCAACTGATGCTCGTTCTCTCTCTCAAATAAATAAATAAAATCTAAAAAAAAATAAAATAAATATTAAATGGCACAATCACTTTGAAAAACACTTTGGCACTTTCTTATAAAGATAAACAAATGCCTACTATATGGCTCAGCCATTCCACTTCTATGTATTTACTCAGGAAAAATGAAAGCATATGTCCAAACAATGACTTTTACATGGTCACAGCAGCTGTATTTCTAATAGCCAAAACCTGAAAACCCAAATGTCCATCAACAGATGAATGAATAACAAATTGTTATCTACTGGGAGAGTGTTCATATACAATAAAATAACATTCAGTAATAAAATGAACTAATTATGGATGAAACAACATGAGTCAATTTTAAAATCATTATGCTGAATGAAAGGAGCCAAACAAAGAGTATATACTATATAATACCATTCATATAAAGTTCTAGAAAGTACAAACTAATCTATAGTGACAAAAAGTAGATTAGTGGTTGCCTAGGGTGGAAGTTGGGGTTGGTGGGGTTGGTAAGGTTGGTGGAAGAGGTAGGGAGAGGGAGGACAGAAATATAAAGGAAGACTAGGAAATCTGGGGGGATTCATTAGACAAGATAATTCTTGTCATGATGGTTTCAAGAAAGCATCCATAAGTCAAAACTTATCCAGCTGTGTAATTTATTGCAGGTCAATTATATTTCAATAAAGCTATCAAAAATCCATTTAATGAAACAGATTCATTATTCCAATATAGTCAATACTCATAAAGTGCTTTTCTACTACCCATAAACAAAAAATGGACTATTTAAACTTAATTGTAATATTAGACATCGTCTTCAATATGAGAGGATATGGTTTTTCAAAAAATTTTCTTGAAATATGCTAGCAGATACTCAAAGACTAATGATTTAAAACAGTGCAAATTCAGACAGGTTCAGGTAGATCAGTGAGCTTTACCATCCTCTGTTCACATGCAACAGTCCTATTGGCTTGAAAATAAATACTGTAATCACCATGGAAAACTGGTTAAGTGTGCAACTTTAACAATTCCCATCCCATCACTAAAAATAATCCACAACTATAAAACAGAAAATGAGTTGGTTTATTAGAAATTTGTAATTTGCCAATATCAAAGTCATATAGTTTTTCATAGAAACCACTTTGCATGCTGGCAAAGTTCCAGACCATTCCCAAATCCTAATGGTAGAGATTAATTATCCTCTCCTTCTTCTGCATCACTGTTTTTCCCTCTACTGGATCACTGCCATCAGCATAAGAGACATGCTATAATTTCACCCTTCTTAAAAAAAAAAAAAAATCAAAAACAAAAACAAACCTCTCTTGGTCCCACTTCTCCTTCCAGCAACTCTAACTCTCCTCCCCATTTCTCTGCGCTCCTTTATGGCAATATTTCTTGAATGAGTTCTCAGATTCTCTCCTCCAATTCTTACTTAAATTTGTCCCATGCAGGTTTTCATTCCCAGCACGGTACCAAGCCCTCTCACCATGGTCAGTTATCTACTCTACCCAGAAAAGCTAATTCTCAGTCCTCTTCTCACTCAACCTCTTAACTACATCCGACACTCCTTGAAAACATGTTTTTAATCTGGCTTTCAGGAGATCTCAAGTTCCTAGCTTTTCTCCTACTAACTTCTCATCTTCTGTATATCTAAATCTTAGAGTACTTCAGGCAGTACTTAGTCCTGGACCTTTTTTCTTGTTTTTATTTACACTTATCCCATTAGTAATTTCAGATTAAATTTTCGTAAAGTGAGATACATCTATATTTAATTTGTATTTATATGCTTTACTGTCATCATCAAATAGAACCAATTATAGGTAATTCTACCATTATTTGGGGATGCAGTTGCAGATGAAAAACAGATTCAAATAGAAACAAAAAAACTAAGTAAAATAAGTGACTTAATTTTCAATAAATCTTCACCATCTTTCTTTAGTTTCACTTCAATACGACTGATAGAGGGAGTTACTTTAAAATTTAAAATAAAGTCAAATTAATCAGTACCAAAACAAATACTTAGTATTTAGTCTAGTCATTTATTACATTAGAAACATTTAAATACCGCATTAAATATTTCCATTAAAAAGTCAATCATGGCCTTATCTATAGTCATAGTCCTGTGGGCCTATAACATAACAGTAACATCCTATATTAATACAGACTTGTTTCAAAGGCCCTTTTACAACAATCATCTCATTTTACCCTACAAAAGACTCCACAAGGATATTACAATAAATACTATTCTAACCAGCAGTTCTTGCTCCTAGCATGACCTCTCACATAACAGTAAGACTTTAAATGAGTGAATTTAATGAATTTAAAATTACTTGGAGAATCATAAATCCATCCCCACTACAAGGAATATATATTAAAATTCATGTTCAACTGACGACAGGTCATTAATGTCATCTTTCTGTATTTAGTATAACATTACAAAAAAGAAATTTACATTTTCTTTTTAATGCTAATTAATGAAACTAAATCCTTTATAGACCAATCGGTAGAGACACATGCTTAATTTCATTTATTTCCATGACTAGACTGACAATGAAAATGATGATTTTTATGTTACTAACACTGATCTATTAGATATTAGGTACATGGATGTTGGCTGCCTCTATCACAATGAAATAGATTTATTTTTGCAAGCAAGAATACATTTATAATTGAGCACTCACTAGTAGTCCATGACTCCTTTCCTCCCTCCAAGATTTCCACCTCAGATGATGTGGCATGTATTGCTGGCCAGCCCCAAATCATGTATTAGGAGCATGTAGATTAGAGCAAGGCTTTTCAAAGTGTACCCCACTTCTCTTGAGGGCTCCACTGTTAGTACTTCCAAACCTGAGGATTGAGTTAGCACGTTCCCTTCTACTAAATACATGAAGTGTCTACATACAGATTCTTATACAGTTCTACCTCAAAGACCTTCATTTCTGAAATGTTTCTTTCTGATTTAAATATTCTATCTTACCCCTTCAATTCATCATAAAATTTGTGTCCTTCTAGAGTCCTTGCAATCCTTTCATTCTCCTCTATTTTCAAAACCATCAACATCCTTTTGGCTTTGCTTCCCCTCCTACTTCACTACCATTTCAGACTCCTTTTCAAAGGAAAAGGACTCCAGACCACAAGATCTTACCTCCTGTGGTCCCAAAAGAACAGTCCTATCAGAATACAACATATTATATCCTTTTTGACCATACCTTCAGCATTCCTCTTCTGGTTCTCCTTTTAATTCTTAACCTTGCAAATATTAAGTCTTAGTCAACAGTTTTGTTATACCTCACTCTTTCTCTTCTCCATAAATCCATCTATTTTTAAGTCTTGAACTATCACCTCAAAATTACTTCTACAAACAACCCCAACATCCCTGTAAATATTTAACCCTGAGCTATCAGTCTGCCAGACAACACAAGCATTTAACCCAAATTCAATACATCCAAGATTAAATTCATTTTCCATGACTCTCCAAAAAGAAAGTTTACTCATTCTTTGGACTTTTCTATTTCCAGTAACAGCAGCACATTATACTTAGAACTTGAGAACAGGGATCCCTGGGTGGTGCAGTGGTTTGGCGCCTGCCTTTGGCCCAGGGCGCGATCCTGGAGACCCGGGATCGAATCCCACGTCGGGCTCCCGGTGCATGGAGCCTGCTTCTCCCTCTGCCTGTGTCTCTGCCTCATTCTCTCTCTCTCTCTGTGACTATCACAAATAAATAAAAATTTAAAAAAAAAAAAAAAAAAGAACTTGAGAACACCTTTAAATTAAAGCAAAGTACTGAACTCCTTACTAATCAGTTTGCTGATCTTTTGATTGTGTGTGAATTACCAGCAAAATAACTGCAAGCTCATCAAAGGAATATGATATAGTCATTTTCATTTAATTCCTTTGATGACACACTAATTTGGTACACTATTTTTACTCTCTGCATGGCTTGAACTCTGGAACCAATCTCCAACACATACCTCCAGTTTTGCTGCCTAACAAATAAGTAAAAATAATTCCATTTTTCCCTTACATCCAGAGAAAGCTTGAGTCATGAATAAGCATTAGGAGAACAGACAATTCAATTTTGGCTAGTATTGAAAGATTCTGCAGCAATCTATGCTTAAAGCTTAGTTTGTATCTCCTAAAAATTAGCTTAGATTGTACCTTTTTGTAGGATGGTTGTGAAGATTGTATCACATATGCTTAGTACAGGGCCAACCATATAACAATGGCTCAAAAAATGGTACTGTTATTACTGGTGTCACTATTAAGTCAGAAGCAGTAGGGCCAAAGGGCGAAGCCATTCTGTTTCTTCAGATGACTGTTTACAGCACACATCTGTTACAGGGTTATTTTAAATCAATCTATGTCCTAAATTTTCTAGAGCAATTCTTTTTTTTTTTTTTTTTTTATTCATGAGAGACACAGAGAGAGAGAGGGGCAGAGACAGAGGCAGAGGGAGAAGCAGGCTCCATGCAGGGAGCCGGATGTGGGACTTGATCCCTGGACTCCAGGATTATGCCCTGGGCCAAAGGCAGGCAGGTGCCAAACCACTGAGCCACCTAGGGATCCCCTCTAGAGCAATTCTAATGTAGATTACTGTATTATAATGGTCCTTTAAACCTTTCAACATTCCAAAAGTTCCAACATTTTATCATCTAAACTCCATCTTTCAGCCTGCCTTTCAACCCAGAAGTTAGCATAAAAATTCTTAGATGGTGTGATGGTAATCATACTTTTGGTTCCCATGTTATACAACAAAATCAAAACCGCAGGTTTTGAGGTATACTTAAAATGTATACCTTAAGTAAATACCTAGAGATTCTACATAAAGAGGAAGGCCCAGTGCTTAAATTTTTGTATTCTTCTTTTAAAAACTATTATATCTCACTTTACTTCATTCAGGTCTCTGCTCCCCTCATTTTAACAACCCTATTTATTTAACATAGTTGCTCCTCCTATACTTTCTATATCTATGCCCTGCTTTATTTTTTTCATTGCACTTATTGCCATCTATCATTTTGTTGCATTGCTATTTGCTTACTCCCTATCTCCCCCACAAGAATTTAAGCCACATATGAGCAAGGATTTTGTTCTCTACTGGAATACTCAACACTTAGCAGAACATGGCACTTAACAACTGCTGAATAAATATTAATTAATTAATTAATTAATGGAGAGGCCAAGACCTTCCTATGATATATAATCTCATTTGGTTTCCTAGAATGTAGTAGATCAGAAGCCAACAATTTAGAAGGGGAAGCAGCTAGAAGTAGGCATGTAATATTGATAGAAATACTAAGAAAGTTCAGGGGTGCCTGGGTGGCTCAGGTCATGATCTCAGAGTCCTGGATTGAGCCCCACTTGGAGCCCTGTATGGAGCCCTGTGCTCAGCAGGGAGTCTGATTCTCCCTCTTCCTCTGGCCTCCTCCCATTCATGCTCTTCCTCTGTATCTCAAATAAATAAAATCTTAAAAAAAAAATTAAAGTATCAAACACAATAATATAGGCCAGCAAGGTAGGATAAATTATTATATGGATAAATAATCCTATGTTCCCTAATAACCAACATCTTTGAATTACAACAAACTACAATAACAGTAAGTTTTCATAATGAGTTAATTAATCAGTTTAACCCAAAAGCACCTATACATATAAGGCTTCAGTAGATGACAGGGGTATCTTTGTCATTAAGAAAAAGCTATATCACAATCCATATACTTTTTTTAAGGAAACAGAGAACTGTATAATACTTTCAGGACTATTCCTGTATAAAGTAATTAAAATACAAATTTTACTTTTAAAGGGAGAAGCTATATTTTTTGGAAAAAACATGTAAATTGAATATCTCAATTCTCAGTGTAGATGTAGACATTACCACATTTTACAAGTTTAAAAATTAACCAACAAAAAATTAACCAAATTTTTTAAATTTCAATTTTGACCTATAAATCATCAGATTTGCATATAAGATTTTATTTCATTTTTATTTTTTAAAGATTTGAGAGGGACAGAGAGCGTGCCAGTGTGTATAGTGGTAGGAGGAAAGGGCAGAGGGAGTAGAAGTAGACTCTCTGCTGAGCAGGGAGACCAAATTGGGGCTTCATCCAATGACCCTGAGATCATGACCTGAGACAAAGGCAGACATCTAACCAAATGAGCCACCCAGGTGCCCCGAGTATATAAGATTTTTAAAATAGATTAGCGTATCCCATTAGTTAGCACAATTTTGTCAATACTGCTAAAGTTACACTTAAGCCAGTATGCACTTCTCTCTTTAAACCATAAGCCATAAAAATAACTGAAAACCTTGACAATGGTCTTTCTCTATTGCAAAATTTAAAGCACAGTAAGTCAGAGATTCTCAAACATTAATGCATATGCCAGTCACCCAGGGATCTTGTTAAACTGACTCAGTATTTCTGATTCAGCAGGTAAGGGGTATACCTAATATTCTTCACTTCTAACAAGTTCTCATATGATGCTGATGCTACTGGTCCATGGATCACTTTTGAGTGTCAAGTCACTAAAAACTGTTACCTCAAAAATTGCTAAGTTGTTTGGAGAATAATATTGAAGTAAGTGAAATATCTAAATTCTATCTGATTATCAAGAGTTTTAGGAATATACTGAATGCCTGCCCAGTTGCAGAACTAATTAAAAACAGCTTTGCTTATTTTTCTCAGTCTTTATCTTCATAAAACCTAATGTATTCTAACCTAAGTTGAACGATATTCCCTATCAACATATTATTTCATCAATTTAGTCTTTAAGTTTCAAGGTGTACTTGTTGCTAAGCTATCTTCCTCTGAATCAACTCTGCCCCCTTTCTCAGAATTATCAATAAATCATAATATCTTCTTTCAAAACATTGTCCTAGGCAGCCTAGTCTCACGCTAGTCTTGATCTTGGGGTTGTAAATCTGAGCCCCAAGTTGGGTATAGAGATTACTTAAAAGTAAAGTCTTAAAAAAAAAAGCTGACATAGGATTATAGACTATTTCCCCACTTCCCACACCTTACCACCATATCAACAGGGCCTCTATACAACAATAAGATTATAGCTAAGAATAAAAAAAACTACAAGGTTCAGACTATTTAAAAAGGTATTTCTAGGGAAACCAGAAGACAGGAAGGGAAACAAAAACAAGAACACTATAGGAAATTGAAATCTCTGATACCTACAGCAAGATCAAACAATAAACACAGCCTGTGTCCCAGTTAGGGAAATATAAAACCTCATACAAAAGACTTACCTTCTTCAGTTTCTATTATTATCCTGCATATCATGTGTGGCTCTCAACAAAAAACTATAAGGCATGCTAAAAGAAATAAAAGCATTTTCAGCAATGACAAAGCTGCAGAACCAAATCTGGATACAGCGGATTTGAAACGATCAAACTGGAAATTTACAATAACTATGATTACCATGGCAAGGGCTCTAATGGAAAAAAGTAAACAACATAAACAAATGGAATATAAACAGAGAGAGGGAAATTCTATGAACCCATCAAAAAGAAACATTAGAAATCAGAAAAAAAAAAAAACTGTAACAGAAATGAAGAATGCCTTTGACAGGATAATTGTAAGCTGGACACAGCTAAGGAAAGAATCAATGAGCTCAAAGAAGTATCAATAGAAACTTCCCCAACTAAAATGCAAAGAGAAAAGAGAATAAAAAAAAGACTATTCAAAAACTATGGACAATTAAAGAAAGTGCAACAGATATGTAAGAAATACTAGAAAAGAAAAAAAAAGAGTAGAGGAAATGTTTGAAGTAATAATACCTGAGAATTTTCCAAAATTAATGACAGAAGCCAAACCATAAATCCATGAAGCTCAGAAAATATCAAGCAAAGACAAATACCAAAATATCTATACCTAAGTACATACAAACTGCAAAAAAAAAATAAAAACAAAGAGAAAAACATTGAAAGGAATCAGGAAAGAACGAAACAAAACACTTTACCTATAGAGGAACAACGATAAAAATTATGTTGGACTTCTCATCCATAACCATTCAAACAAGACAGTGGAATGAAATATTTCAAGTGTTGAAAAAAAAAAACACCAACCTAAAATTTTGTCATTAGAGAAATTACCTTCCAAAAATGGAAAGAAATAAAGACTTTCTCAGCCAAATAAAAACTGAGAGAATTTGTCACCAGTAGACCTGCCTTGCAAGAAAAAAGTTCTCTAGAGAAAAGGAAAATGACATAGCTTAGAAACTACAATCTACATAAATAAAGAACCACAGAGAATGAATAAATGAAGGGGAGACAAAATCTTCATTTTTTAAATTCCTGAATCTAACATAATTGTTTGTTTAAAGGGCTAATAGCCACAAAGTTCCAGGTGATTCTAGCATATGGATATGTAAAATGTATGGCAGCAATGTTATAAGGGATGGAAGAGAGAAACTGGGAATTCTCCATATAAAAAAATCTCAACACCTGTTAGCTGGCAATGTGTTATTTATATTAAGCAGCATACTCTAGGACCACCACTAAAAAACATTTAAAAAGTGTAATTGAAAAAAAAAAAAAAAAGTAAGTATAATTGGTACTCTAAGAGCGGAGAGAAAATGGAACCATATAAAATGCACAATTAAAGCCAGAGAAGGCTGAGAAAGAGGGAAAAAAAGAAACAAAGAATAACTGTAGAGAATAAAAAAGTTACAAATATGATAGCTATTAATCCAATTATATCAATAACCATAAGTGTGAATGATTCAAATATACCAATTAGAAGAGAATTTCAGAGTGGATTTAAAAAACCCAACTATGTGTTATCTACAAGATACTACTGTAAATATACAGATACAGAGAGATGAAAAGTAAAGGGATAGAGACATGCTAACACTAATCAAAAGAAAGAGGGAGTAGCTATATTAATTTTAGAGAAAGCAGACTTCTGAGCTGGGGAATTTTTCAGTGATAAAGAATGGCATTCATAATATAAAGGGGTAAATTCTTCAAAAAGACATAACAATCCTTAATGTATATACACCCAGCAACAGAGCACCAAAATATGTGAGACAAAATCTGATAGAACTCTAAGGAGAAATAGATGAATTCACTATTATAAAGACTTCAACACCCCTCTATAAGTAACTGACATATCCAACAGGCAGAAAATTAGTAAGGACAAGGCTGAACAGAACAACACCATCAATCAACTGGATCTAATTGACATTTATATAGTACTTCACCCAACAACAGCAGAAACCACATTCTTCTCAAGTTCATATAGACCATTCACCAAGACAGATCACACTTTGGATCATAAAACATACCCTCCAAAATTTAAAGAATAGACATCATACAATGTATGCTTTCAGACCACAATGGAATTAAAATAGAAAGCAACAGCTAGAAAATCCCAAAATATCTGGAGATTAAACACCACACTTCCAAATAACACATTAGTCAAAGAAGTCTCAAGAGAAATTTTAAAATATTTTGAAATAAGTGAAAATGAAAATACTACTTATCAAAATGTGTGGAATCCATCAAAAGTTGTACTTAGAGGGAAATTGATAGCACTGAATGCATACAGTAGGAAAGAAGAAAGATCTAAAATCAATAATCTCAGGTTCCATCTTTTTTTTAAAAAAGATTTTATTTATTTATTCATGAGCAATACACAGAGAGAGGCAGAGGGAAAAGCAGGCTCCTCGCAGGGAGACCGACGTGGGACTCAGTAAGAGGACCGAGACCACGCCCTGAGCCAAAGGCAGACAGATGTTCAACCCCTAAGCCACCCTGGCATCCCTCTCAGGTTCCATCTTAGAAACTATAGAAAGAATAGCATATAAACCTAAAAGCAAGCAGAAAAATCAACAAAATTGAAAACAAAAAATCAACAAAGAAAACAAATGAAACCACAAGATTCTTTGAAAATATCAACAAAATTGGTAAGTTTCTAGCCATATATTATGATATGTCATCACACAAAGCATTTACTTTGGTTTTTAGAGTAAATAAGTGCTAGTCTTCATCCTCAACTAAAATATAAAATGCTTCTCCTGTTCCTTTTTTCCTTAACCTTTCCACAATGTTCCAACATCATTTCTAGCACATTACAAAATTTATCCTTCCTCAAAAAAATATATACACATTTAAGACAACAGAGTGTTATTAAAGAGTGGAAAACAAACAAAAAAAACTTACTTTTGTAGCATAATGTGAAAAAAATGACAGACTTCATACTTTTGGTAGAAAAATCAAGTAAGTTAATCTATGCCCTGACATGCAAGATTTTTCTTTTTCTCTTCAAATGAGTTAAGTCAGTATAGAAACATTAATTTATTAGAGTAGACCTGAGTAACTGTTACTTAAGAGAAAAAAATGGCAAAAAGCCATACCATTGCAAATCATACCCAAAATAAAGCATTGCTGTCATCATCACCTAACAGGTATCAATCAACTACACCCAACCTCTGCCTCCCTCAGAATTCCATTAGAACCAGTAGTTTAAGGAGTGGTATTTAACCCAATCTCAGGACCATGGACAAAGACAGGTGAACACAGCCAAGACTGTGTATCAGCTTCTCGTTCTTTCTTCCAAATGCCCCTGTTTATCTAGTTCACATGACAAGAAACAATACCAGTTTCTGGGTTTGAAGATCTTACAGTTTCAGCCACTAGAGCAAAAACAAAGCAGTCAAACCTCTGGGTACTTAGGATTCAGGAAAAGCTCTTAAGTGTCCTCCCGGCTTAGTGCAGAAGTATAGAACTGCACCAACAAACACCAGACATGGGCAGAATTGTGACTGAATCTCCCAGAGCGATCTTTTAAAAAGACAGATCTGGTCCACTTGTTAACCTGATTAAAACCCTACAAGGCTTTCCCCAATACACTGAAAATAAAATCCACAACCCTAGTTGAAACACGACGTATGTGGACCTTACATGTCTCGCCCATTTATCTTTACAATCTTATCACGTTAGGCCACAATCCCCCTTGCTCACTATATAGTTGAGTTTTATTTACTTTGCCCTTTTCTTAGTTCTTAGTTGAACCTACCAAGCTCTCTCCCACCTCAAGATTGCTTAACGCACGTACCCCTTGCATTCTCCTTTTTTACATAGCTAACTTCCACTAATATTTCCTCAAAGAACCTTCCCTGACTCCCAAGGTAAATTAGGTTCCCTATTTTTTCCTTTATAGCATTCACCGCAATTCCTGATTACAGATACGTGTATTTATTCAGTAACTGTCTCTCTTACTATACTGTGAATTCCAAGAGAATTGAGACCTCTGTTTTGCTCTCCATTGTAGACTTCTGGCACCCAGCTGGCCTTCGATAATTATGTGCTAATAATTGGTTTAGCATAGGATGAGTGGTAACTACCACTAGACTGACCAATTACAGATGAGGGGAAGGGTAGCAGGCTAGCAGAATTACTGTTATCAAGTTCCGCAGTAACTTACTGAGGAAAAGGAAGAGAAAGTGATTCTCAGAGAAGCTGTGCTTCTGCTGAGAAGAATAAACTTGTTTATTTCAGTTACTTCTCTTCTTCCATTAAATTCTAATGGGACTATGATACCAATTAAATAAAATGATATAATGGTAGCTATAGAGTGATTTGTATATATAGCAAGCATGTAATGTTATTTTTTATCATTAAGAAAAACACGTTACCTATTGTTTTTGAATATTATTAACCTCCAGATAAGTTAATTAAAATACTCCAATGTGTATGACCAACATAGCTGCATTTCATGACCCTTTTTCTCAGAGCATCCTGATCTTTCCACCTAAGAGAATTACTTACCTGCTCTTCTGTACTAACTGTATTCACTATCCATTTAACTTATAGAACAAGTTTTGGAAACACAAAAATGAAGCAAAACAAAACAATCAACCAAAACAACAATAAAACTGTCTCTGTTCTCAAGGAATCCATGAACTCACTCTCTCATTCTGCCTCCAACCCTCCTGCCATGCCCAAAGTTCCAGAGCACTCAATGTAAGACTGCCAGATTTAACAAATAAAAATGCAGGATATCCCATACGTATGTGACAACCCTATTCCCAAGCCATATTCCATCACTTTACTTTCATAAACCCACTCCAAAACTTTAGTTCCAATATTTTCCTTATAAAAAAATTTCTCTGGAGATTCACTGGATATGATTTTTCTCCAAAGAATAAATAAAATCTAACTTGACTTTATTCAAAAGCTGTCAGTAAAAAACTTAACAAAGCAAATCATCTTAATTTTGTTTCTTGGTGGTACTAGGAGTTAAAAAACAAAAAAAGAATAAAAATAAAAGCAGACGAAATGACAAACATTACAAAGAACTCCTTTAAAAACCCTAAAAACTCTTGCTTCCAAGAGTAAGCATGTGAGAAAAAGATTAAGACTATAATCTTTTCAGAGGTAGATTCAGAGGAGAGAAATTATCTGAGAGGAGGTACATAAGCAGTAACATTAGAAAGGAAAAATGAACTATCAGAAAAAAATGCCTTTGAGGGGCGCCTGGGTGGTTCAATGGGTTAATAAGCATTTGCCTTCAGCTCAGGTCATGATCCCAGTGTCCTGGAATCGAGCCTTGCATTGGGCTCCCTGCTCAACTGACAGCCTATCTCTATGTATATGTAAAATAATTAATTAAAAAAAATAAATAAATGTCTTTGAATTTTACTTATAACTGAAAGGAAACTCAGAGATGATCTACTTCAACCTTCTCATTTTACAGTTGAGAAAACCAAAGACCCTGAAAAGTGGAAAGTAAAATGACTTGTCAAACATCACACAGAAGACCCTCGCTCCAATTTCTCTCATTCTCTCACCTCTTGCCCCATATAATGTAAGGATCACTGAACTGAGGAAGATCCTCCCCTTCATAACCAGTGGGTGTTAGAGAACAATTCCTAAAAATGTCATATCTAACACAAGAGAAGTGTATTCCTGGCATTTCAAGGAAAATTCTGAATGGATTTTCCCAAAGAAAAATTGTTGTACATAGTGTAAGTATTTTCAATATATTTATCCTAATTACTATTAATACAGTTGGTATTATAAATCTTATAATTTAGGTACATTATGGGTTAAATTTGGTGGGCTGTCTGCAAATCTAACCACCAAGCATATTGTTTTCGAGAAAGTTCCAAGTTCTAAACCATTTTACAAGTTTTAAAATATAGATCTCATGCTAAATTAGGAACCAGCAATACACAAAGACTCAATATTATAAACTGAATGTGATAAATTAAAAATACAAGATTCTTCATTTTATAAAAAGCTTTACCTCAGGTGTCATTTATTTCTAAAATTTGGTAGTCAGGCACATTTAGCACAGGATATAACTTATATACATCTTTTTAATATTATTTCATTGGAAAGCTGATATAAGTAAAAAAGAATCAAAAACATTTTTAAACTTATCTAATTTAGAAAAAACAACAAAAAAACTTTAATGCATATTTTTAATGAAGTGACCTAAAAGAAGTAAAACTAATAATTTTATAAATGAAAGGTTGACAACCCACATTATAGTATATAGGTATTTTGTACTCTTTCAAAAAATGCACAGGTAAGGAATTCTATCTGAACAGGTAAATAAAGTTCAAAAAACCTCTAAAACATTTTCTCTTTTCTCCTGAGATAAAGCTATGTTTCATGAATTACAGTGTGTTTGACAAATCTGTTTTTAAAATTTTCTATTTAGTCTATTAAATCAATGGGTATTCTCCACCCATTCATTTTATTTGTCTAACAACAACAACAACAATGAAAATAAGCCCCTACTATTTGCTAAACACTATGCTAGCAACTTTGGATTTATGACAATAAGACTCAGGTTAGTTCCTGTCCTCAAAGAGCTTAGAAAAACCTTTAACTGTATTTTTTTTAATAATAAATTTATTTTTTATTGGTGTTCAATTTGCCACCATACAGAATAACACCCAGTGCTCATCCCGTCAAGTGCCCCCCTCAGTCACCCCCACCCCCTTTAACTGTATTTACCCAAGGGATAATGACAGTTGAATTTAAAGTTGGTCATTTGATAAAACATTAAAAATCCAATTAAATTCATTTTCAAAAACAGAAACTACACAATGGTAATTCTAAAGACATTTGTATAAACTTATCTATATGAGGCTTCCCCACAAAGTAACCAAAAATATGGCTTTGGTAAAAAGCCCTAATATCTTAACAGTAGCTTTTGCTATGAAAATTAACTGAGTTAATAATACTCCAGTAAGGAAATCAAAAGCTACTATTACCATCTCTGTGATACTGAAAAGCAAACACTTGGAAATAGATACCTTAAACTATTCTGAAAATGAAGCAAAATGTATAATTAAATATAGTATGATACAATATAAATACACTGCATCTGAATGTGATTATTTACAAACTTGAATAATAAAACTTCATATCATACCTTACAAATGACCACAACTATGTATTTTGGGCCATGTCATGTGCAAATATTTCAATTTCTGTTTTTTTTTAACTTAATTCAAGATTCTACTTGTTTATTACCAAGCCATATAACTTTTTTTCATTGATATAAACTACATCTATAGTTATAACTATAAATAGATATCAACTATAATGCCCATTAAATTTGCAATTAATAGAAACTCTTGATGAGAAACCTTTTTCAATATAGAGCCATGATTTCCCAAGCAAAATTCAATGTAAATCAGCCATTCTAAAATGCCACGGAATATCCTAATGACATCCTTGTACTTAACTCTGAAATATTTTCATCATCCATCAGTTAAAATACCTAAATTTTCCTTAAAAGCATTATGAAAACATCTATATTGAATTTATGCGTACTCCTCAGTGACATAAATGAGTATTTTCTCCATTTACACATAAGGAAACTAAGGCACAGAGGTGTCCATTTTGTAAATTGCAAGGTCATTTCCTAACCAATCACCTGATACTACGCTATCAAGTTATATTATATGTGCGCCACTTCCAAATGCCATAAAACAATTACTGTATCTTAAAACAACTGCCTCTGCGATGCCTATGTGCAATTCTGTTTTATCCAGAGGGTTATGGCAACAAGCTTAAACAAGAGAAGCTGGAAGGGGAGGCTTACCAAAAGAACAAACAAAAAACAAAAACAAACAACAACAACAAAAACACTTATTTTTGGTAGTGAATCATTTATTTTTAAGGAAGGAGAGGTAGACAGTTTTTAACATCATAATCACGTAACCAACAGTTGTTCCTTCCATTTTCAGAAACATATTCCATCTTTCAGGTAGATGGTGCAAAACTGGAGCCTGCCCATCCTTGGAGAGAGAAGTTAGAAAAAAAAAAAAAAAAAAGAGAGAGAGAGAGAGAGACAGAGACAGAAAATATCCTAACAGCAAGTCATGTTAAATACATGATATTGCAAAGAACTGAATAAATGAAAATAAAATAAAATTAGAGGAATTAGCAAATGCTCATTATTGGCAGTTGAAAAACCCCCACCTTCAATATGAAAGGCTTCCTTTCATTCAACTGAAGGCTAGGATCAGCAATAAAATATTCTATTACTGAAAAACAACCAAACACCAAAACTTTTCTCATTCAAGACTCCAGAAGACTGTAGATCATAGTCCTTTCTTCCAACACTCGCCGTAAAATAAAAAATACTTTGCTAACACAAAGTCAAGCACCTGGGGGGGGGGGGGGGCGGGGAGAAACCGCTCCTGGGAGCAGAGGCAAGCCTGCGTTTCTAATTATGCGATAGTACTACCAGCCCTTAGATGGAAGTTGCCCCCCGCGCACACTGAGGGTGGGCACAGGAGACGGGGCGGAGGACCCACACATCAGTTACCGCACGAGAAACAGGACTTAACGGGTCCGCGGATCCACCACCGAAGACGACGTTAAATTGTGAGCCGAGGCTCCCCTCCTGCGGAAACGGGGTGGGGGGGGGGGGGGCGGCGGGATGAGACCGGGTCCTATTCGAGCGTCTCGCTAGCCGGGGGTTAGCTAGATCAATTAATCGGCTGGATTAATCGGCGCCAGGCTGTAAAGGTTCGGGCCGGGATGGGATGCGCTTTCGGTCGCGTCCTCCTTCCGCGCGCATCCCCCGGCGAGCGCCTGCGGGCGGCGGCGTCGGAGCACACCGAAGCTAGGGGGCACGCTGTAGCCAGGGGAAAACAGAAATGGGAAGAAAAAGGTGCAATGGATGGATGCTGCAGAGTTGAATAATGATCCGGGCGGCACAATGGGCGAGTCGGGCCGACGTCGGGGCGGAGGGGCGGGCGGCCCCGGGGCGTCGCCTTACCTCTCGGTCCGTGACAGAAAGACGCGCGGCGCCCACACGCAAACGCACCGGCCGGCTGCGCGGAGCCTCCCGCACGTCGCGCGAGCCGGGGCTCCCCGCCCCCGCCCCCGCCCCACCCCCGGGGCCGCAGGGGGTGCCCGGCAGCCCAGGTGACCCCTGCAGTGTCCCCACCTCGGGCGGCCTCGGGCGGCCGCCGTCTCCCTCGGCGTCTCCCTCGGCGTCTCCCTCAGCCCCCGGCGCGGCTGGCGGGTGGGCGGCCGGAGCTCCGGAAACCCGCGGCCGGGGGGGGGGGGGGGCGGGGGCGGCGCGCCCATCCCCGTCACCTTTACCGGGCGGGAGCGCCACACACACACCTCCGCGCGTTCCGGCCGGTGAGGAGGAGTTCCTCCCGCGGCAGCGCCCGCCCCCGAAACACAATTCCTGAGAGACTCGCGCTCACCGTGAAATCATGGGGGGCGGGGGGGCTTCTGCCTTACCCCGTCTTCATGCTTCGGTCCCCCCTCGGCCGCCGCGACTCCACCTCAGAGCCTCCAGGAGCGACGGGCTCCGGAGCGGAACGGGCTCCGGGCTCCCGGGAACGCCGCCGCGCCGCCGGACCCACCGTGTGCTCGACGCGCGAGCGAACAACGCCGCGAGCCGCCGCCGCCGCCGCCGCCCCCCACCCGCCCCCTCCCCGCGCGCGACGCTCCACAACCGGGCGCGGCGATCCGCGCCTGCAGCGGGGGAGGGCGGGGGGGGCGACCGCGGGACCTCGACACCTAATCTCCCGTCCCTCCCATCAGGACCTATTCTCCACCACTCAAGGGCTTCCAACTCAAGCTCCTCACTGTCCTCTTCAGCTCCCAGCGCCCGGGTGCCGCCGCGGTGGAGAACTCGGCCTCCGCCCCCTCAGCCGGCGCAGGGCAGGAAGACGGCTTCCCCCCCCATTTCCCGAGGCTCTATGGTACTGCCCGATCCTCAATTTGGGGGAAGGGGATGGAGAGAACAGCGCTCGGCCCGGGAGTGAGGGAAGAGGAGAGCCAATTGAATGAACCCTCCGTCCGGGGGCGGGGCCGCGGAGAGGCCCGCCCACTTGGCCCCGCCCCGCCCCTCCCTCCGAACTACACTTCCCACTGCGCCTCTGCCAACTTCCCGCCGCGCTGCCCGCCGGGAGTGTAGGACCTGGCTGCCTCGAGGCACTTCGGGACTCGTAGTCTTTCGTCTGGCCACGTAGGTCCTGGAAGTTTTTAGGGACTAGAATTTTTCCTTTAATTTTCCTAGATAAGCGCTTCCGTGTTCTCAGCCCTCTTGTGCGTCTTCGAATACCACGTTGTGTACATCTTAAAATGCCGTAAGTGAGTTGTTAGCGAAGGAAGTAAAATAACGTGTGTGTGTGTGTGTGTGTATAATCCGTCAGGTCATCTGTCAGGACCTGGAAGCCGCTTCTTCCGCCCGGGCCTGGTCTCCGCAGAGGGTCTGTCGCCGTCATGTCGGCTGCGATTGCAGCTCTGGCTGCGTCCTACGGCTCGGGCTCAGGGTCCGAATCGGACTCGGACAGTGAGGGCGGGCGGTGTTGCCTGCCAGCCGCCGACTCGCTCATGCACCTGACGAAGTCGGCTTCGACCAAGCCCTCTCTGGCAGTGGCGGTGGACTCGGCTCCGGAGGTGGCAGTTAAGGTAAGCTCTGGGGCCCCTGAGGCAGTGCGTGCGGGACTTGCCCGCTTCTGCCGCGGCCATCGTCAGGCCCCGCGTTGCCTCCTCCGCGGGGCTGAGGTAGAAGTCGCCCGCGCTCGGATCTCTCCTCTTCCTCCTGCCGGCGTGGTCCTCGGGGGGGAGCCGGGGCTCGGAAGTTGCCCTCCGCTCTCCGGCCGCCACCGAGCGAGGGGTGAGGGGTGAGGGGTGAGGGGGGGGGTGAGGGGGGGGCGTGAACGTTGAATTTATTGTGACCAGGACGTGGCCTGGGTGGCGCAGGTGTGAATCGGAACTTCCCAAACTAGCCTCCCGTCGAGGTGCGCGCTGGCGCGGCTTTGTTGCTGAGGTCAGAGCTGGATTCTGATGGCAGCTCCGCCACGTCTGTGAACTTGGGCAAGTCCTGCAAACCTCCGCTGTTCCATCACCCGGCCGGCGGGGCTACGTTTAGAAGTGCGTTCTCTCTCCGAGAGCGTTGTGCAAAAATTAAGTGAAATGATAACGATTGTAGCGTCTACTGAAAGTGCCATAAATGTCAGTTTACCCCCTTGTGATTATAGGTATGTGTGTAGGTACGTCTATGTATATGTTTTTTAAAGATTTTATTTATTTATTTATTCATGATATACATATATATAGAGAGAGAGACACAGAGAGAGAGAGAGAGAGAGACAGAGGGAGAAGCAGGCTCCATGCAGGGAGCCTGGCGTGGGACTCGATCCCGTGTCTCCAGGGTCACGCCCTGGGCCGAAGGCAGGCACTGAACCGCTGAGCCACTCAGGGATCCCCTATGTGTATTTTTGTACTCAGACGTATAGTAACACAGCGAGGAAAGGCCGTGCTGGGTCCCAGGTGGGGAAAGTGATAGAGGGAGAAACCGGGCTGTACGAGTTCACTTAATTGTTTGCTGGAGACATGTTATTTGCCAGGGACTCTTCCAGGGGCTGAAGACACAGAGGCCAGTGAGCCAGGCACCTTTGCCATCTCGATGCATAGTGGAAGAGGCAGCCTTTAACACGTGAGCAAATAAAGTGATTACAGATTGGATTGAGCCCCCTGAAGGAAAAAAAATAATAATAAAAAAAATAAAAGAGTTCTGTGAGAGGGAATAAGGTTAGGAGCGTGGCTTCCGTAGATGGGCCGGGGAAAAGTCTTTTCCGGAGAAGGCAGCTTTGAGAAGAAGGAGGAGAAGCCAGACATGTGCAAGGTAAGGCAAGAGTTGCCAAAGGAGACAGCAGAGCCTTGACATGGCCAAAGAGCCTAGTGTGTCTGAAGATCTGAGGAAGGGCTGGTGTGTCTAGAACCAGAGGAAAGCATCCACCAGCTGGTACAGGCCCAGGAGAGCTAAGTGGGGGTGACCGGAAGCTCAACATGTGGTGATGGGAGGCAGCGTACAAGAATGACTTTGGACTTCAGATGTTTCCTATAGAATCGTCGTATATGACATTAAACCATTTTGGATTTGTTTAAAAAAAGAAAAAAAAAAGAATCGTCACCTCGACGTGTCACGTACCTGAAACTAATATGACATTGTATCTGATTAGACTTCAATTAAAAAAAAAAAAAACAAAAAAAGATGTTCCCAAGTCTACTGTTATAACTTTTGAGACTTTTGCAAGTTTTTATGAATATTGCTTTTTTCATTTATAGAATGGTAGGAAAGAATGCTTAGGATCCTCCTATCTTTATGACAAAGTCCCCAAACTTGTGTCACTCTAGCCACGTCTGAAAGGCGTCATTCTTTTCACAGCTTGGCTTTTTTGGAGCTGTCCCTTCATCTCATTGTCTCCTCAACCAAGCACAACCTAGCTCCAGCCTCTTAGGAAGCTACTTCCTCTCCCTAAGAAATGGTGAGAACTTGTCAGGTTTTGCCATCTGACTTGAGTATCTGCCTCAAGTGACACTATTCTTAGAACTTTCTCTCCCTGTGGCTTCTGTAGGGCCATCGTCGGTCGTCCCATACCCTGTTCTTCTGTGTTCCCATGTGTGTTTCCTGGGACCCTGCCCTTAGTCCACCCCCACCCCCTTCATCTCTCCCGCTCTCTCAGGCCTTCAGCTTCAGTCTGAAGGTGTCACCTCACAGGTGAACCCTCTGAAGTGGTGCACAGAGCCTCTGGAATCCAGACCGTCAGGATTCAAATACTGTTCTGGCTTTCACCCAAACGGTGACCTCGCATGAGCTACCTAAGTGTTCTGTCCCAAAGGCTTCTCCCCTCTGGAAAGTGGGGATGACACTAGGACCCATCTCATGGACAGACCTATTGTAAAGCACATTAAGCACTCATAACACTGTCAGACACACCATCCTTATTATTCCCCACTCTAAATCCCTTGCTGGCTCCAGAACTATTAAACTTCTCTCTCCAGGTGGTTCTCAGGCACCTGCAATCCAATGTGCTGAAAAATCCATACTCCCCCCCCCCCCCAAAAAAAAAGGAGCTTAGATAGCTCCTTTTCCTCCTGCCTCAGCCTTGAAGCTAGTCTTTAGCTGGTTCTAACATTTCTGCTTCGTTAATTTCTCTCAAATTAATTTCTTCCTCTGCATTTCCACTGATACAGGCTTACTTCATGTCTTCATTACTTCTCCCAGGAGTCATTCTTGTCTTTCTCTCTCAACCCCTGCTTTTGGGTAGTGGGTCCTCTCATTGTGACACAATGGTATTTGTCAATTATTTTATTTCAGATTCTCATTTCTCTGCAAGACCATTATAATAACCTTCTAACTGGTCTTTCTACTCCTTTCTTGTTTCCTAGTTCCATCCATATACCATTCCTCCCTTCACAGTGTAATCTTTGTAAATTCCAGCATCCTACCACTTCGCTGCCCAAAGGCACTGTGTTACTACTGGATAATTTCTCAGATCCTTATGTAACATGAGGCCTGCTGAATGCTCTACAAAGCCCCAAAAGCCTTATTTTCCTTTTATGCTCTCAAGATTTTTGGCCATACTTGTCTCTCTGCCTGGAAATCCCTTTCCTCATACTTCATGCTACTCCCTGCCCCAAATTCTACTGTCCTTCCATCTCACTGCACACACTTCCTTCTCTGTCCAGGCGCCCTCCTTTGTACCTCCGTTATAGCCCTCACTGCATTGACTTGCTGTGACTTATTAACTTTTTCTTTACCCTGAAATATTGTGAGACCCTGGAGACCAGAGATGGTTGTGTCTATTTATTTTCATGTCTCCTATGCCTAGTATACAAGATCGAGGGAAAGGTGTTTGGTGAGAGAATGAATGAAAGAGTAAATGCAAAAGAAAGTCTTGAAAAAGCACATACATTAAGAATCAGTGTACATTGGGTGGGGGCGAGGGAATGTCTCTAGAACTCATTTTGTTCAGTCACCTCAAGTTTTAAGTAAAGTAATCCAGGAAGAGAGGCTGCATAAGGTACCAGAGGTCTGTTAGAAGCAGAGCACAGAGCTGAGGCTAAAGCATTCCCCCAACCCCCCTCGCCACCCAGATAATTCTGTGATAAGAGAGTTAGGGATGTTAATTATCGCTACTTTGTTTATATGCAAATAAAACAAACAAAACCTTACACGTAGTAAACGTGATGATAGAGAAATGACAAAGGGAGATGTAAAGCATGCAAATACGTTCATCTGTATTTGACTAATTGTATTGTAACAGACAGCAAGCATTTTAACAAGAGTATAAACTTAGGCAGTGTTTTTAACCTATTTCCCTGAACACTAATGAGATCGAACATCTTTTCATATGTGTTATTGGTGATTTGATTTTTTTTTTTTCTATTTGAAGTGACTATTGGGTGGTTTTCTTTCGGATTCATAGGAGATCTTTGTATATTCTAGATGATATCCTTTGTCAGTTACATGTGCTATAACTGTTAATTATTTAACATAGTTAAATCAGCTGCAAGTATGATAGTATTTTTTTCTTTCTTTGAATCTGTATTTCTTTCATTTCTTTTCTTGCCATGCTTGCTAAATTTTCCAGAAAGATCAAAAGTAAGAATATGGAAAGAGAATACATTTGGCAAATACTAAGCAAAAAAAAGTAGCACTGGTTGTATTAAGATCCATAGAGTAGACTTCGTTAATGATAGAAGGGCTCAATTCAGAAAGTGGTACGGCAGTTTTAAATTCATATGCACCTAATAATCGAAGCTGAAGATATTTAAGTAAAAGTTGATAGAACTACATACAATGAAAGATTGACAAATCTACCATCACAGCTGGAGATTTTAATATACCTCTCAAAAATTGGTAGAACAAGCAAAAAATACCAATAATGAAACGGTAAATTTGTACAACAAAATTAACAAACTGTGTAAAGAACTTGCACTCAATGCAGTATATTGTTTTCAAGCACTAATAAAACATTTTTAAAAGCTGACCATATTCTACGCCGGGAACTGGTAAACTTCAGTAAAAGGCCAAATAGTAAAGACTCTAGGCCGTGCTGGCCATATACAGTGTTTGTCATATTTTCTTTTTTAAACAAGCCTTTAAATACCATTTTTAGTTTATTGGTACAAAAACAGACCTTAGGCTAGATTTTGCCTACAAACTAGTTTGCCAACGCCTACACTGGGCCATAACATAAGTTTCAATAAACTTTAAATCATATTACCACATTCTCTGACTACCATGCATTAAACAAATAACTAATGAAATTACTGTATTTGAAAATTATGAAATTGTCCCTCAATAACCATGGGCCAAAGTAAAAAATAATGATAATGGAAAAATATTTTGAACTGAACAATAAGGAAAATAATAACAGAACATGTGAGATGCAGCCATAGCAAAAAATTCTTTTTAAGTGTAGTCTTAAATACAAGTAATGGAAAAGAAGGCAGACAGAAAGTTAGTATGCTAGGCATCCATGCTTTTAGATTGATTTTTTTTTTATCATTCCATTCTTTTCCTGTACTCATTTGTAAATTTTGCACTCAGTTTCTGCTCTTTGAGTAGTTAACTGTAGAAATTAAAACATCTGAGTTAATTAGCACCTTTGCCTCTTACTGAACAGTGCAAAAATCTTAGAACACTTCAATTTTATTGACATTTCCCTACCCCTACTTTAGCTATTATTGTCTCTTATTTTTATATATATTTAAACCTAAGAAGATGTCGGTGCACTAAGCTGATTCTTGCATCTCATATGCAGGAGGTTGCTTTCTTTCTCCCTACTCTGTATACTTCATGTCCTCTTGTGAAAGTTAACTGGTGGCAACTGCTTGCAGTTTTAGTTTGTCTTTTTTTTTTTTTTTTAAGATTTATTTATGTATTTGAGAGAAAGAGTGCATATGTGGACGGTGGGGGTGGGGGGGGTGCAAAAGGAAAGAATCTCCAGCATACTCCCCAGTGAGCACAGAGCCCCACATAAGCCTGGATCCCATGACCCTGAGAACTTGACCTGAGCAGAAATCAAGCGTTGGCTGCTCAACTGACCAAGCCACACAGGTTCCCCCTTAGTTGGTTTCTTAAATGTTTTTATTTAACCGTCTTTTTTAAAGGATCTTTTCACCAGATTTAGTTTACTTAGCTGGCAATTCTTTCCTCTCAGCATATTTAAAATATTCTATTTTCTGATTTTCAGTGTCACTGATAGCAAGTCAGTTGTCCATGTAGCTTTTTGCTTTTTTTCTTCAAACTGCTTTTAAGACCCTTACCCTGTGCCCCCTTTTATTTGGAGTGTAGTTTCAGTCTGTGTATTCATTATGGGGTACCCAGATGTGGATTTCTCTTTGTTTCTCCTGCTCAGAATTTGCGGAGTGTCTTTAATTGGGAATTGATTGGTTTGGAGAGTGGATCTTTGGTGTTTCTGGGAAGTTTTTTTCCTATCTCTTCCCGTATTATTTTAGTCCTGTTCTCACTTCTCTTCTGCTAGAACTCCAGATACTTGTGTTCACTGATATATGACAATAATTGTTTTCCGGTTAAAAATGTATTTTAATGCAACACTGTCAAATTTGGCAAAAGCCCACTGGGTTGCAAGAGTTGCTTGTTAATTGATGTTAAAATTTAACATCAATTTTGAAAGCAGACCTGGCTTTCTCTCATTTTAGTCCGTGACTGTGTTACTTTTCCCCAGTGCGGTCCCTGCCTTAACATAGCCGACTTGAGTAAAATGAAAATTCTGCCTCTAATTTTGAGCATTTAAAAAAATTTCTTCTTTTTGGGCAATCTTTCTCCTACTTAATGAACTTCAAATAGATCACATTTGTTAAGGGCCAAACTCAAAGGATATCTTTATGTGAACTTCTCTTATCTCATCAATCTTCCATCTTAGAAAGTCTAGTCATTTCTACTTTCTGGGGAAAAAAAAACTATAAATTGGTAAATAGTTCATAATAATGATTAATAGTTGTTTTCTGCCTTATAGTTTACAAAGTGCTTTCCCATCTATTTTCTTATTTGTACAAGGGTAGAAAATGTGAAAAGGACTCCAAAGTAAATATTATTTCATTTTATTCTCGAATTACTTTGAATCAACAGAAGATAACCTATTCAAACTTATGTGACCCATAGGATACCCTGCACTCACTACACTTTAATTTTTATGGATAATTAAAACTGAATAGAAGTCTTCTGTAATTCTGTGGTAATTTCAATTGCATGCTTAATTATTATTGAACTCCATGGGTATTAAAACAAGGTTGTGGTATTGTCCAAGATTTTCTAATTAAATTTATAATTAAAAACTCTTCATTTTCTGGAGGGTTGTTGGATCTGTTCTATAATTTTAGCAGGAGCCAGAGACTGGGACCTATTTATATTTTTTATTAGCTGTCACTATTGTGTATATAAGAGTAATTCTTTTTATATTGTACTTTGCTTTAAAACTTTGTATCTCATGATACTCTATTCAAAATAATTCAAATTTAAAATACCTGTAATTGGAAAGATCTGGTAAAACATAAAGTGATTTTAGCAACTGTATTCTATGAAATCCACTGGGGAGGTAGGAATGTGGCTAAGCCTTGTTATTTTAAGCAGTGTATACTGGAATTAAATATTGAGAAACACATTTAATTTAGTTTTCATGCAGTGGAAGCCATTTGTATATGACCTTTTAATTTTATGGTACTGAATTTTGCTATTCAACATTAGATGCTATCTCTTATCAATGAAGATTTTAGTGTGCATTCTAGGGTAATAAACAGTTCACCCTTGAACAAGGATGAATCGATTAGGGATACCAACCCCTCCCCTCCACTGTGCAGTTGAAAATCCAAGTATCACTTTTGACTACCCGAAAACCTAACTGCTAATAGCCTACTGGTGATGACGGAAGCCTTACTGATAACATAGTCAATTAAAAAATACTCCGTCATGTGTATTTTATAACGTATTCTTACAATGAAGGAAGCTAGAGAAAAGAAAATATTAAGAAAATCATAAGAGAAAATACGTTTATACTACTGTTCCATATTTATTGAAAAAAATCTGCATCTAAATTCAAACCTGTGGTTAGTCAACGGTCACCTGTATATGTAACATATTTTAGATGATCCAGCATCTGAGTCCCCTCCCTAAGGGTATTTCTTAATGTGAGGAGCAGCCCTTGCTGCCCCCAACCTTAGAGGCCAAAAGCCCAGATTCTTGTTCTCTCACCTCCCTTTCAGCTAAGGCTCAGGACCAAACCTGAGGCTGAGCTGACAAACTCATTCACCTAAATTCTAACCTAAAGTTAATCCACAGGGGCACCTGGGTGCCTCAGTCAGTTAAGCATCTGCCTTCGGCTCAGGCCTGGGATGAGCCCCACATCAGGCTCTCTGCTCACGGAGAGCCTGCATCTCCCACTCCCTGTCCCTCTGCAGCTCCCCCCGGCTCATGTCCTCACTCTCACTCTCTGTCAAATAAAAAAAAATCTTTAAAATAAATAAAGTTAATCCTCAAAGAAGCAAAGAAGGAGAATATGTGAAGTGGCAGTGGTGACCAGCATCTAGTTTCTCGGGCCAGTAGTCTCAACAGCAGCGTCCAGTGGCAGCAACAGTGGTTGAATAATGATTTTAGTAATGTCGAAGTCTTGTCCTCAGTGGACTGGTTCTATGATATGATTGATTTTCAAATGTGATTCCATCTGTATACTCACCCTTATTTATGCCTATTTCCCCCAACTGATTCTCTACCCTTCTTGACAACTCTTTAAGAGAAAGGATTCCATACCTGAAAGGACTCAATAGTGTTTAATTGGTCTGTGAGGATCTCAGCTCCTTGCAGCTAAGAGACCCTGACTGATAATCTGCTGGTGATTTTTTTGTTTGCTGCTAATTGGCTGTCTTTAACATTTTTCCTTGTGGTTACTTGAAATTTGTTCTCATTTATTCTATTAGCATCTTGCGGTGACTTAATTTTGCTAGTACTTATTTCATAGAAATGCTATAGGAATTATATGAGAGAAGGTGAGACAACGCTAAAGTCATTAAACACTTTTTTTTTCATAGCACTTACCCTATTTTAGCAAACTATATAATTCACTTACTATATTGCTTTATTGTCTGTCTGTCCCACTAGAATATAAGCTCTATAAGGACAGGGAGCTTTGTCTGTTTCTATGGACCTAGAACAATGCCTGGCACATTGTAGACACCCAATCAATATTTGTTGAATGTATAAATGAATTTTAAGTTACCATACTTGCTTTGTGAAGAGGCCTGTGCCCCCAACTGCACAAGAAAATAAGATCAGTTATGAGTTCTGACATCTCCCACCGGCTCCAAACATCTGTCACCATCACCTATCCTTGTCGGTCCTCTCCGTTTCATGTCAAAGAGGGCTCTCCTCTTCTCAGAAGATAATTTTCCAACTGTGTCCTGGCCTCTTTCCTTCCCTACCTCTTCCAGGGTAATCATACCATTGATTTTCCCCTCATTCTTTTTCCTATGTTTCTTCCTACTCACGCCTATCCTGTAGCTTAATAAATGATTAAAACTTGGGTTAGTCTTTTCTTAAGGAGGGAAAAATTAATTTAATTTTACCTCGAAAATCCTTCAGTATAGCACCCCATCTCTTCTTTTCTTTATTGCCGAATGTCTTGAGAGAGTAAAAATTATTGCTATATTCTTTTTTCTGAATCCTTAGTTATACCCTTGCCTTCTGGGACTGCTTTTCTATCATCTACGCCACTAACAAAATTGCTCTGGCAAAGTTTTTTTGTGACGGTATTGCCAGATTTAATGATCTTTAGTCAACCTTCATCCTCTTTAATTTCTCAGTTGATTTGACTTTTTCTTCTTCAATTTAACAAATACTTATTGAACATGCACTGAATACCCTGCATTCTTTAGGCAGTAAGGTTGTAATGTTAGTAAAAGTCATGTGCAACAAATAATATAAAATCACAGTTGCTATAAAGAATTACATAAAACGTTCCTTAGGACTATAGAAAAGCAGTTCTCCTGAGCCAAGAGAAGGGAAGGTACAAGAGAAAATTATAAGATGACATATTATCAGATAATAAAGGGAAATGCATAAAGAACAAAGACAGTAACATGGCTAACACACAGCAAGGATGAAAGTGCTTGATATTTTTAAAAATGAGTAATTTGTCTAATGAGGCAAAATGGGAGTGTATTACCAGATAAGGAGGTATTCTAATAGATGAGGCAAAATATAATGAAATCTGTACTAGGATAGTAGGGACAAAGATGTGGAGAAAGACAGAAGTAAGGATGCCGGAGAAATGTTTCAGAGATAGAATCAAGAAGACTTGGTGCTGTGTTTGTTAGTGAGTAAAAGTGGAATCATGGGATAAGATATAGCAAAGTGTTCAATGCTGTTGGAACATCCATATAATGTAGTTCAGTAGGCACTTAGATATGTGAGTCCAGAGGCCAGGAGTATGGTCATGGTTACAGGTAAAAATTTGTGGTGGAGATTGAAGTCATGAGAAAGAGAAGATAAGGTAAAGATAGGACCATTTTGAAATCAGAAAGGATGGAAGTTTAAGGGAATCATACTTGAGGAACCCTGTCTTTGAGAAGCAGAGAAATTAAGTTACCTGCTTTGGGTGAGGGTCACTTTAAAAGTGGTAAAAATTTTGGAACAGTAATTGTGTGCCTGTAGTATTATTTTTTTGTTGTTATTTTCTAGTCTTTGGTCATTAGTTGTGCTAAGTTTACCAAATCTTCATTTGCCAGTAGCATTGCTGCTTCTGCGACATCACAGTCAACTTCGTGATATCTCACCTTTTAAAGAAATTTTTCGATGTTACTTTGAATATTGTTTTGTATTGTGTTGACAAATGTATCTTATGTCAGCAAAAGGCCAACAGAATAAAGATAGTGATATGATAGGGATAATTCTACGGGTCGAGGATACATTTGTGCATGTGAAATCTGACCTGTGTAGCTTATACTTTAGTAAGGGGTGATAGACAATAAATACCTGTGTCAGATGATGATAAATATAATGGAGAAAAATAAAGTAATAAGAGGAAAGTAGAAAAATTGAGCAGAAACCTGACAAAAGAGAACAATCACATGGATATCTAGGGAAAGAACATTCCCGGAAAAGAGAATAGTATGTGCAGAGACCCCGAGGCAGAATTGGCCTTTGATGAATTCTAGGAATAGCAAGTGAGCCCGTGAGGCTGGAGTTGATGAGCACCAGCGCAGGACAGATGAAGACAGAAGTTCGTGGGGACAGGTTTGGGGAGGGGAGGGCAGATCATTCGGAGATCTCAGAAGGGGAGGATTATTCTCAACCACTTAGATTCAGACATCCTCATTTTGTAATAGCAATTCAGTCATTCTGTGTTACTGAAATATAATTCATAGATGATCTGTAACTTCCTTAAAACTTTCAAAATATAGCTTGAGTGCCCTAATTAAAGGTAAAGTACCTAGAGCCTGTTTCACATGTAAATTAAACATGTACGAATAACATGTTTTTAATATGTAAGTTCTCAGGCAGGACAATACAGGAAGATAAAAATGCCCTGTATTACCTGAGGGTTTAGAGTAGGAATAAAAATAATCTAATATTTTTTTTAAATCACACAGCTTTCTGCGTGGAATGAGGCTGCAGGTGGAGAAGGGTAGAAGCAGGGAGCCCATTTAAGAGGCTATTACAGTAATCCAGGTGTGAGTTGGTAAACTGGACTGTGAGATAACTGTGAAAGAGAACTTGAGAAGTGGTTGAACTCTGGATGTATATAGAAGGTAGAGGATTTGCTGATTGGAATGAGATACAATGTGAAAGAAAGAGGAATCAGGGACCCCTGGGTGACCCAGTGGTTGAGCATCTGCCTTCAGCTCAGGGTGTGATCTGAGGGTCTGGGGATCGAGTCCTGCATCAGGCTACCCACAGGGAGCCTGCTTCTCCCTCTGTGTCTCTGCCTCTCTCTCTCTCTCTCTCTCTCTCTGTGTTTCTCATGAATAAATAGATAAAATCTTAAAAAAAAAAAAAAAGAGGAATCAAGAATAACTCAGGGAGTTTCTACCTGAGCAAATGTAAATCTGGAAGAAGTCATTGGGGAAGAGGAGACCAGAAGTTCTCTTTGGGATATATCAAGTTTAAGAGATCTGTTAGGCATCCTGGGAGAAAAGATACTGAGTTAAGGGTTAGATACACAAGTCTTTAGAGTTCAGAGGAGAGGTCAGGCTAGAGTGTGGTGTGATTACACAAAGTAGAGATCACCAGGAATTCTCCAGTGGACCAGGAATCTCATGTCCATGAGATTTTTATGTTCATTAAACTGGGGATGAATTTTGAAAGATTGAAATATTGGCATAGAGTGTAAGATTTTAGGGCCCTGCCATTTCTGTAGCCCTAAACCATGTGCTGTCTTGGTATATGTCTAATAAGTCTTGCTGAATAAAGGAGTTGTTCTGAATTTGGAACCAGAGGTTAAGTCTTTTGAATTCATAAGAAAGAAGACTTGGGCTCCTAATTTAAAGCTTTGAGTAGCTTATTAGCTTATTTAGAAATTTTTAATTTGTTCAGATGGGATAAAGTCAGTATTTTGAAAGGAAAAAAAATTGTTATGCTTTCTAACCTTTATACTTACACACATTACTTTATTAGTCTTTGAGGATTAGAATTGTTAATTATATGACACTAGCATCATAATCATAAAATTGGTATTACTTGTCGGATCTTTAATGTTCATTTGGTTTTCTTTTAGGAAGATTTGGAGACTGGAGTGCACCTTGACCCTGCTGTCAAAGAGGTTCAGTATAATCCTACCTATGAGACCATGTTTGCTCCTGAGGTGAGAAAACATCATGTTTAAGATTCTGTCTTTTGCTAAAACGTTTGAATTATACATAGGTAGATAAACAGTTGGTGAGTTTTTCAGTTTTTTCTCACAAGAGTGTACTATTGAAACTTCCAAAAAATAGGTCCTATTATATGTCAATTATATCTCAATTTTTAAATAAATGGAAAAGAAAATGTACTTCTACATCTACCAATGTACAACATCTGATAGAATGGAACTACGTCTTTTGAAAAAGGAAATTTTTAAATATCTGATTCTTAGATGTGAATGCAGTTAACATCTTCCTCAGTATTGTTAAGGGAGTATTATAAATTAACCATAAAGGAGAAAGAATTTGTTTTATTAGCATCATCAGTGCATAGTACATTATGAAACATCTGGTTACAAATGCTCCTGTGTGAAATGCTAGGAAGAACTGCCATGCTAACATGTTCATTGCTCAGTAGTAGTCACAGTATATATTGCCTGCCCTGGGTGAGACATCTTATGATAGTGATGGGGATGGTAATGGTGGTGATGATGATGATGATGATAAACGGTGATGGAAGCATAAAGAAGATGAGGAAGAAAAAAAGGCAAAGAAAACCAGTCAAAATTGTCCATTTAGGAAGCTTTTGTAGAAAAAATTAAATTCCTAGATATTTTGTTTTTAAAAAGGGAAAGAATGCTTGATTGAGAAAAATGGAAATGCCAAAAAATGGTCATTATAAAATAAAATAAGCCTTCAGTAGGAGTATCTTTAAGAAATACTTTAAAAATGGGGGTGAGGAGGCATATTTTATTGCAACTGTGTGGGAAAATAAGTACTTTTTAATTTTTTGGTTTTTAGCATATAGTCATTGTCCTTTTTTTTTTTTTTTTTTGATAAAGCAGAGTCATAAAGCTGTTTTATATAATTTGCCTGCTCAGGTTTCTGTAATCACTTAAAATGTGGCAGTTGAAATATGTAGCACAGCTGATGATGTCAGTGGTATTATCTAGACAGTGCTATAGCAGTTCTCTGGGTGTACAGTAAGCAAAAATCTCATTCTCATATTCTTGAGACTGTAGTACATTTTAAATTTTATTTTATTTTTCTTAAATCCTTCTAGCCTATTGAACCTGTAGACTGTTTCATATCCCTTGGCACCATTTTAGCTGGCACAGAATGGTTATATGTTACATATGTGCTTCATGATTTTTTAAATGAAAACTACTTCAATAAAACAGGGCCACTAAATTCAGAAAATGAGAAAATTTGGAAGTAGTGTAGTATGTGACATTCTTATGTCAGTGTATATTATATGAAGTCTGTTTCTCCAATTTTTAGATCTTGTACATAACTAATATATTGCTATGGTTACAGTTTTCGAAATTTAAAAGATGATGATTGTTTTGGTGATATGGATGGGGCATTAGGCCTATCATTCTTTTGTGAGATTACCAGTCTTTTTAGTGTTCTGGGTTTTTTTTTTTTTTTTTTTTTTTTTTTTTTTTTTTTTCATGTTAGGAAACCTCACATTTAAAATACAAATTTAAAAAAAATAATAATAAAATAAAATAAAATACAAATTTATGTTAGGAACACTGATGCTTGTCACCAAATTAAGAAAAGAGACATGAGAAAAACTGAAGAAAATATTTTTCCTGGTTGCCAAATGAATGATCTGTTACATAATAGAGTATTACCTTTGAATTTTATGACTAGGATCTATACAATTTAACAAAGTATGGAAAGGTGTCACCAGGAACTTTGATGAAATTCAAGTTCCCATATTTTGAGAATTCATTATTAGAAACACGATACAGTCCTTCTCCTCAACCTACTGTTCACCAGAGATGATCGGCTCAGTGTTATTTTTAAAAAGAAAGAGACCAGACTGTTTCCTATGCCTACAGTGCTATTCAAGTTAAAGGAGAGATTGTATCTGGTTGTAAAGATAAGAAAAAGTTGTGTGGAGGAAGAAGTATTTAAAATAAGCAATAAAATCCAGGTTAAGAACCTGAGATTTGGGGTTAAATACAATACTTATTAGCTCCAGTGTAACCTTGGATTACCTTAGTTTTCCAACATAAATAAAATGAAGATAATTTCTCCTTTACTGAGTTATATGGATACATGCCCTAATGTATGATGTGCTTAGGAAACTCTCTGGCACAGAGTAAGCATTTAATAACTAGCAGCCCCTTATTGTTATTTATGTTACTATTATTGGCATTAATGTTAGGAAGGTTTTTATGAGGAAAGATTCCAGGCAGAAGAGAAAAGCATTAGCTAAATCATTAAAGATCCAAAGAACAGGAATACTCTGGTTGTTGTCTGCAGGGGAAAATAGGGAGGTAGGACTAGAATGGTAGTTTGTATAGTGTTGCACAGGGATCTAGGGGCCACAGTAAGCAGTTTGGTCTTGATTTAATAAATGATAAATAGATTTTTAAGGTCCTTATTATAAAGAGTGGCATGATTAAAGCTGAATTTGTAGGAAGGTTAACTTGATAAGGGCTTGCATGATGGAAAAGAACAGGGATAAAAACTAATGAAATAAAACTATCATTTATTACTGCATACCAGGCACCATACTGAGGGATTTATATATTTGTGTACTTTATCTCCATTAGTCTTCACAGTAACCCTGTGAATTAAATACTCTAATCCCTATTTTATAGCGAGAAAACCAAGTCTCGGGTTATACTCCAGCAAGTAACATATTTGGAAATGTCAGTTCACATCACTCCTAAGGATTCTTCTGTGGCTAGAAGACCGGTTTGCAGACCATTATGGAGTTCCCATGTTACACCCCTCTATGCCTTTGACTTTGCTAGTTCAGTAAATGAATTGACTGTTTTTTAAAATATGTTTTTCCCTCTCAGCCAAGGAGTTTTCCTAAATGGTCTAACCTAGTATCCAGATAAGTTTCCTCAAATTATAGCTAGAACTTGAAGAGATAATAGCCATGGTTTTAGTCCACTGATTTTCTTCATTTCACTCAATCTTTTTTGGATCTACTTAGAGAAAAATGTATTTGTTAGCCTTTCTAGACTTAATGTAAAACCCATAAGCCTTAGGGAGATTTTCAGATTTAAAATAATAGCACTTTTAGGAATAGAAAAAAAATGTCAAAGTTAAAAGGAAAAAAAAACCCCTATTTTCTGTTAAAAATCTGGCCATAAAGCTGCTGTAAAAATTAATGTTGGAATGAACTTTAGAAATCACGTAGTTGAGCTCTTTTATTTTATAGAAGAGGAAACTGAGGCCTAAGGTCATAGAACCCACCCTAATAAAGCATCCTTATATTAGTCATATTTAAACTGTGCTTGTTACGAGATTAAGACATTCTGCCAATAGCATTGAATGGTGGTGATCTTTTCCAAATTTGTGAAAAATAAATTATTCAGTAGTTTCTTCTCACCTCAAAGTCTGTTTATAAGTGTTTAAACATTGATGACCACAGAAAACATCAATGAAAAACTCACCATCAATCAAAGTATAATATGATTATTAGCTCAGTAACCTGAAGGGATGCATTCGGTGTGTAAACTTACAATTATGATTTCCTTTTGTCAGCTTTTACTTTAATGTAAGTTTTCTTAATTACTGTGATGTTATGTTTTACTACTACAACATTGACCCTCAGGTACTCTATCTTCTGAAGACCTTTGGGAATCCCTGCCTTACAACACACAGATTTCTTAGATTTATCTACCAGCGTCTTAACAAATTAAAAATGCTTTTCTGGAGGCCCCTGAGTGGCTCAGTTGGTTGAGCCTTGGACTCTTGGTTTAGACTCAGTTCCTGATCTCAGGGGTGGTGGGAACTGCCTGCGTGAGGCTCCCTGCTCCTCATGGGGGGAGGTCTGTTTGGGATTCTCTCCCTCTGCTACTCCCCCAACACATGCACACAGACTCTGTCTCTCAAACATAAGTAAATCTTTAAAAAAATGCTTTTCTCCTACTGTATAAATAAATCACTACTTCACTCAGGTGAAAGATGTAAGCACACTTGGGAACATCCTGAGACACAGTGATCTGAATTATTCATTAACACTTAAATGTGTGTTAAAAAAAAAACCCACTTAAATGTGTGTATTTCATATGGGAGATTAAGATTACAATTGACTGTGGTGTTCTTCAGTAAGGTTTTAGCCAAAAACTGTTAAATACTCATGCCTAATTAATTTGAATATATATTTAAAAAATTCCTTGAATGCAAATTTATTCTTCAACTTAATTACCAGAGGTTAAAAAGAATATTTGGAAGTCAGCTTTGTGTGTTTTTTATATGCTTTGTTTTTTATTTTTTTAACATTTTATTTTTATGTAATCTCTGCACCCAACATGGGACCCAAACTTAAAACCCTGAGATCAAGAGTCACATGCTTTAGAAATTTAGCCAGCCGGGCACACCTATGCTTTGTTTTGTTTTTTAATGGTTAACCCAGAATTAAAAGAAGTGCATATTCACAGAGACCAGGAATCTGGGACACATAATTTTTAAGTAATTGGGAAGAGGAGAGTTCTGCTGAATAACATCTGGTCCCTTTCTCTGTTGGCATTTATTTAATGTCTCTGAGGTCAGTTCCAATAGCTGCTGGTAACCAGGCAGTTTAAGGTGAGCCAGAAGTAGATAGATCCTCCCGCAACCCAGCTTCCTATATCATTAGAAGGATTTTTTGTTGTCTCAGCTTAAATATCTATAAAATATAGCACATTTAAGTTTTTAGACTCCTTTGAATAGTACCTATATAAGATATACTTAGCTATAATATGTGGACCTGTATTGATATAGAGATCAGAGTTCCTTAACACTGAGATTTTTTCTTTAAAAGGTGGAGCTGATTTGATATGTGTGGCTGATAGAAGAATTGTTTTTTTTTTTGTAAAATCTTAATAAAATAAGACTATGGAAATTGTATTTTCCTTTTTCAAATTGGAAAGTATAAATGTTATGATTAACTTAGAGATTTTTATCATTTTAGATTTTTTCGCCCCACAAATATCAGATACTGCTTTGCAGACGATAGCTGACTATATTAGGTAGAACATCGAAGAAACTTTTTAATCACTTTATTATCTTTAATTTTATGGCTATTCCTTGTCTTTGTAATAAATTTCATGACTGAACGAAGTTACTGTAACTTCAAGCATTCAACAGTCTAAATTTTTTTTCTCCCCTACATTTCCACCCATTAGAAAGGAGGAGCTAAAAAAAAAAAAAAAAAAAGAAAGGAGGAGCTATTTGGGGCTGTGAAATCTTGGCACTACCCTTTATTATAATACAGAATAAATAGTAATAAAAGTTTTGTATGTAAATCAGATATTTTTAAATTGGATAATTTTAAATGTAGAAATGGAAGCTGTCAAAAAAAAAAAAGAAATAGAAGCTGTCAATATAAAAGAATATTGTAATAGTTTATTTTCTTCTGCGCAGAAAAAAACCCTAAGGCAAGTGTAACATGTACTTTCATATTGTTATGCATTGTATAATGTTGATATCTAGAAAAGGCAGCGTTCTGCTTAAGAGAAGATCAATAACTTATATTTATGGCTCTGGAAATGTATCATAGGAAAGGTGGTTTCAAATGGTAGTGACTTAAAATGTTCTAACATCCAAATACTTCATTATGACAATTAACCTTCCAGAGTTCAAATAAAAATATCTTGTCTAATTCCAATATTTCCAAGGTGGGGAGTTCATTTTATTCTTTATTTAAAAAGAAAATACAGAGTTGGATTTTCCATTACCATTAAATAAATATCTATAAATTAATAGTGTGTTTGACATTATCTGGTACTTTTTTTACCCAATTTTTTTAAAAGTTAGTATGATTATACATTTAAGGAATATTATGATGCAGTAGAATCCTAGACTAGGGTTTGTTCTAACCTCGTTCTACCAATTAAGAATAAAACTTGACTTTAGGGCAAATAAAACACATCATCTTTGGCTTTTTTCCTTCATTTCTAACATGAGAAGACTATTTCTCTAACTTTCTAGGACTTTTGTATAGATCAAATTAAATAATTTGAAAACCATTATGAAAACTCAAAGCATTATAAACAGGAAGATAATAATGTATTATTTTGTGTAAGACTTTCATAGTGTGACTTTTTAGAGCAGAGAAATTTTATTTTCATTTATAATGACTTTTCTAGAGACTTCTTCAAGCATTTTACATTTATTGTCTGTTTCCTATTCTCTGCTCCCAGTGGGGTTCTCATTAATCTTTCCTTCATTAGTGCTTTCTATATGCCAGGCATTATGGTAAGTATTGAGGATTTTAAATCTCTACCTTTGAGGAACTCATAACCTAGTGGAGAAGAAACATGTATTTTTAAAATTACATCATGGTGCCACCATTGACTGATAGAAAAGTCACCAAAAATCCCTCAAATCAAATCATGGTTTAGACAAAAATATAGTAACTTTCAGTTACCAAGAGCACACTGTCAAATAGAAATCCTGCTATGATTTGAAATGTAGTAGCCAATAACCACAGTGACTTTTGAAGTCTTGAAGTGTGGCTAGTGTGAACAAAGAACTGAATATTTATTTTAATTAATTTCAATTTAAATAGCCACACATAGACTTAAGTGAGCTGGATTCCTCTTCTGTCCTAGGGCTGACAAACAATGTTAATCAGCCATTGCCCAGCTGCAGTGAACCATGTGTGGTGAGCATATTCCCATTTAGGTTACTCAGCCTCTAATGATTTAGAGTTGAAAACATATTGTACAATAATTCTAGTAATTCTAGCTTTGTATACTCAGAATTTAAGTTTGTTTTTTTCTTATAACATTGCAGTTTGGACCAGAAAATCCCTTTAGGACACAGCAAATGGCTGCCCCTAGAAATATGCTTTCTGGGTATGCTGAACCAGCTCATATCAATGATTTTATGTTTGAACAGCAAAGGAGAACTTTTGCCACATACGGTAAGGTGATAAGATTTACAGTTTCCAGTTTGACACATTTTTATGTGGATAATCTGTTTTATCTTCTTGCTTTTTAAATCTATTAATCTAGATTTCTTTTTAAAAAGGTAGTGCATTTTCTTAAACACGTTTATAAATAGTTATACGAATGGGAAGATGAACTAATATTTTTAGCTATCCTTCTAAAGTTGCTGTGATTTCTGAGTATTAGAAATATTCTGTGATCTTAAAAACAGAATATTCTCTGTTGTGCTTGATAATGAACACTTGTTATCGAATGTCCATTCTATGCAGATTGCTGTTGAAGTTGGTAAATGACTGGATAGTGTTAAGAGATTACTTTTAATTCCAATATTACGAAACAGTAACAGTAGTATAATATAGTAGTATACAACATGGTAGTAGTATAACATACAGCATTATATTAGTTTCAGGTGTACCATATAGCGATTAAACAATTCTATACAGTACTCAGTGCTCATCACAATGAGTGTGCTCTTAGTCCCCATCACCTGTTTCCCCCATCCGCTGTTTCCCCCACCCCCCCCACCACCTCCCTTCTGGTAACCATCAGTTTGTTCTCTATAGTTAAGAGGCTGTTTTTTACTTTGTCTCTTCTTTCTTTGTTCATTTCTTTTATTTCTTAAATTCCACATATGAGTGAAATCATACAGTATTTGTCTTTCTCTGACCAATCTACTTCACTAACATTATACCCCCTAGATCTATCCATGCTGTTGCACATGGCAAAATTTCATTCTCTTTTATGGTGGAGCAATATTCCATTGTATAAGTATTACATCTTTATCTATTCACCTATCAAATGACACTTGGGCTGCTTCCATAATTTGGCTGTTGTAAATAATGCTGCAATAAACATAGGATTACATGTATCTTTTTGAATTATAATTTTCACATTCTTTGGGTAAATAATAGTAGATAGAATTACTGGATCATATAGTAATTCTATTTTTAATTTTTTGAGAAACCTCTGTGCTGTTTTCCATGGTGGCTACACCAGTTTTGTATTCCCAGTGCACAAGGGTTCCTTCCCCCACCCCCACCCCTTCATCCTTGCCAACACCTGTTATTTCTTGTGTTTTTGATTTTAGCCATTCTGACAAGTGTGACATGATACTCATTGTGGTTTTGATTTGCATTTCCCTGATGATGAGTGATGGTAAGCATGTTTTTGTGTGTCGGCCATCTGGATATCTTCTTTGGAAAAATGTCTATTCATGTCTTTTGCCCATTTTTCGTTGGATTATTTGGTTTTTTGGCACATTCTTTTTATCTTGTTATTTACTGATTCACTTTATTCTGTTTCTCAGATCTTATCTCTGAAATGTTTTCTGTTGTTCACTACAGGACATCAGGAAATAGAACGGCCACAGACTCATTGTATAAAATAAGTATATTCCTATCAGTGGTAGAATTTAAGAAAGTTAACATGCATACAAGATTGGGAATCTCCTTTAAAAGAAGATGATCTTTGTAATGTCCTTCTTGATATAGTTCCTGGTCACTGATAATCAGATTTGCTAATATTTGGTGGTGCCTTTCTTCTCTCTTTCTATAATCTCATCTGTGTCTTTTTGCCTTTTGTAGTTGTGATTTTCTGTATACATTAGTTACTTGTGCTAATGTTTCTTTCCCAAAATGGTAATTGAAAAAGAAAACTTAGAGTTTTACAACAGATTTAATAATCACATCTTTAGAAATCAATAAGTTGTCTTTTTTTTCTTTAGTTTCCTTTGCAGTCAGAATCTGCCTCTTTCCTGTATTTCTTATAGAATTTTTCTGAACAAATTTTTCTGTCCTATCTGCCATTAACTTCCATCATTAGAAGATAGGATCTAAAAAGGTTAAGAAAATAATGTCATATGAAATATATCTATTCATGATGTGTTTTAGTAGCAGTTATAAAAATAGCAGTTATAAACAAATTTTAAACCTTTAGTATAATCCCACTAGACTAAAATATCTGCTCTTAGCATTGATCTTTATTCCTTCATGTTACTCTATACTGTAATTGTTCTATACTGAAAAATTTGCATCTCACCTTTTTATTCAGTGTTCTATCATAAGCATTTTCCAGTGTTCATTTATAATCTGTCCTTTTTAAGAACTATCTAGTATCCATAAATTGGCTATACCATAATTTACATAATTATTCTAATGTTGGAATGTTATTTTTCTCTAATTTTTAGGGAATGATGTAAACTGACTCACTGTAAATTAGTTAAGCGTTTAATACACATAGTCTTAGTTAATTATCACAATATATTCTTGGAAACTGGTTGTAAAGACTGTCATATATTAGATCATATATCACCATGACAAGGTTATAATTAACAGTGTGCCAGAAGCTAAGACTGTATACCTCTGAAATCACCTAGAAGGGTTGGATACTTCCAGTCCAAAAAAATGGTTATCAGTGCATTGTACCCATTACTTGTATAAGGGATCCCAAGTAAATATAAAGTATATATTCACATAAAAATCAACTTTATTGCATCATGAGTTTATTATATTCTAGCCTTTAATGAGACAGGCTTTTAAAGACTTTGCTTATTTATTTAGACTTTAGAAAGGACTTAAACAATAATACAGATAGCTAAGACTACTTCAAAACTAAACAGAAAAGAAAAAGTCCAATTAAGTTTATCTGATACCTATTTTCCTTCTTAAATTATCCTATGGTAAGAGTAAGCATTTAAACCTACTCAGTTGGCTTTAGACTTGGTTTCAAAACTGGGCCTGTTTTTTTTAAATAGCCGGTGTTTTTTCCCTTTCTCTTTAGGAGATAGTGGACTAAGACACAGATTGAACTATTTAATGAGTTAAAGACAAAAGATTAGCTAAAACTATCCAAGAGGTTGTGCTCTAACTTGTTAGCACAGGTTAGACTAGTCACTCCCTTGGTGGGTGGTTTCAGTGTGTTTGGGTTCAGATTCTACACAGTAATACAATTTCTTCCAGTTAAAAGTTCTTGGCTTGCACAAATCACACAGTGGCCAGAGGGCAACTGACCAGTCTATTCATTTTTCAAAATGCCATTGTAGACCTGATAGATGTACTGAGAGACTTCAGGAGCTCTACACTTCAGTGACAGCATATAATTTGGGTTTCCTGGCTGCCTATGTAGCTCAGCCAAAATCCAAATGCCATTAATGAGCTTCAGGGATTGGTACATCATGTCCTGCCCTTCCACATTCCTCTTGGCAATAGTATAAACGTTGTTTTGTAATTTGTTGGAAACAGTGTCAGTATTTAAATGGCATTTCTTAATCTGAAACTGAAGTTCATTTTCATAGGGAATATCCTTCCATGTTGCAAGGAAGACCTGGTGTTCCATTTTGCCATCTTCTACAAAAAAAGCACATTGAGTTGGATGAGGCAGCTGAAGTAGAAGACATCAATATTATTTTTACAGCCACCTGCAGTTTATTCAGAGGTTCCATCATCATGACTGGGGCCCAAGGTGTTGAGAGGCAGGGAGACATCAATGCTCTAGTTTGGCATCAGTGGTTTATGGATAGCTAGAGGAGTGCTGGGGATAACACCAAAGCTGTTCTTGTGAAACAGGATTGCACAGTTTGTCATGTGCTGCAGAGCTTTGTTGGATAAGTTCATTTCCATATAGATGTGCCCTTGGCGGTGAGTAAATGTTCCAGAAGTCTCCAAGCCTTTAGCTTTTACTGTAGGCAACCAGACAGCCTTAGGAGCTACACATCCACCTGGTGCCATGCCTGTCCCCATGGAGAGTTCAGACAGCTCATTCAGACCACCCTTGATCACAGCAGGAATAGGTGAAGGAGCAAAGGTTGCAGGCACTGATGAGGGGATGAAGAATCGTCCCACCAGACTATCCAGTCCTTCTCCTAAGAGATCCACAGCTCCCATCTGCATGGAGGACACCTGTGGCAAATTAACTAGGGGACCAAAGTCAAGATTTAAGATTAAGACCTCTTAGTAGGTCACCTTGGGAGACGATAACCTGAGACTGTTCCAGGTTGGTAGCAGCGGTGGTGCCAACAGGGCTGTCAACGTGCATCAGTGCTCCCATGGTGTATTGGCACGTGTTGGTGATGGATTCCATGACTGCCTTCCACTAAAGCCTTGTGAGGTCAGAGAACCAGTGTGGCAGATTAGCTCACCCAGCAGAGTAGGCTCAAAAAGATCTGTCTCCTCAGACATCAGTGGCTTCTCAGACTACTTCTTTGGGTATGACAGGGTCCATTGAGAGAAGGCACCAATAAATATAGCCCCGGTCTCAAAGGTCAGGAGTATCCAAATCTTTTATTGCCAAACTCAAGACTTGCTCTACCAGCTCCTATATTTCTCTGGTTTCTCGAGAAACAGCTTCACTATGGAAGTAAGCAGAGTGAGCTGCTTTCATCACGAAACCCTCTAGGAAGTTCTCCCATAACTCCTCTGCATTGTCAGTTCTCTCAAAATATTCTCCCACAATCCAAATCATAACTGCTCAAGTGTCTGGTTCATCCAGTGAGTCTAAGTTCTCACACAGAGTGGCAATGATACTTTCATACTTGTTGGAGTATTTGTGAAAGATGTCCCTGATGGCAGTAACCTCTTGGACCACACAATTTACTTTGGTCTAGATGAGATCAAGCAACGTACTTACACAACACTCTGCAGATTGCTCCACGTTGATAGCACACCATCCAACGGCCCACACAGCTTTGCGAACAAAGTCAACATCCAACCCTGTGGCATATTCCTTTAAATCTGCCAGAACCTGAGCAGTGTTGCTTGGAATGCCAAATGAATCATGATGTCCAACTTCTCTAGTTTATGATGGATGGATCATTGTACTTCACAAAGAAGACTTAGATGTCCTGCTTCAAGATTTCAGGCCTTTTCTAGAAAGTTACATTGATACTCCTCAGGGCAATGTACTGTACTTTTGGCTCCCCGGACAGCAAAGTGACAAGTGGAGGGGCCAGCTTCTTCAGCAGCATATTGTAGTAGTCCAAGTCCTTAAGTAATAACTCTAGAAATTTCATTAGGACTTTTACTGCTGAAATCACTGCTGCTGAGTTGGCATGAGATAGCCAGTGAGTTACACACTCACAGATGCAGTGAGCCTTCCAGTCATCTTTAGAGTTGTAATTAGGCAGTCTGAAATGAAAGTCTGGCCCCATTCAGTGTACTTATTCAGGGCTGTCAGCAGCTTATTAATGTTCTGTGGGTTCAGATCAAATAGGTTGCTGCTTGGATGAGATTCACTGATTTCAGATAATATTGCTAGAGCATTAGCCACCACCATTGGGTTTGAATCTGCTATGAGATCCCAGAGAGAATCCAGAAATCCCTGATCTTCCACCTCTTGGGCATTGATACCATGGAGTTTTGTCACACAGACTGCTGCTGTTTTCTGAACATAAGGATCTTCATCCTTCAAGCACTTGCAGAGGGGTTCACAGAGATATTCTGTAATCCTGTCTACCTAGATCCACCCCCATTGTCCTGACTGCCAAGACCCAAATTAGAGGACTGGGATCTTCACAGTCCTTCACAAAGCTGTTGACAGCCATGATGGCCATGTCTGGCTGACTCATGGCATAGTTCCTCAAATAGAGAAACACAAGCTTCTTTAATTCCAGATTGTCAGTTTACATCTTGAAAGAGAGAGCTAACATCCTTTCCCCACAGTCATGGCAGCACTCACTTTTCTTCACAGCCTCCTGCTTCTTTTCTTTCCTTTCATTGTTGAGTTCAGCCTTCAATTCAAAGATTTCTCCTTTTTTTTTTTTTTTTTTTGATTGTGAAATGCTTGGAGTCAGTCATGGTTTTGGATCTTTAATATGCACCAGAGGCAAGGGAGGGGGTGGCGGCAGCAGCCAGAGAACACAGCCCAAGTGGTGTTGTAATAGTTTCCTACACATTACTGAATATAAATCTTTTTAAAGGTCTTGTTATATATTATCAAATTGCTTCCCAAAAGAATTCTCCCAACTTCCATTGCCACCACATGTGCAAGTCCTGTTTCTCTTTACCTGAGATCTATTTGATTGTTTTTCCTTTATGTGGTAATAAAAATATTATATCTTTTTAATTTGTTTCCTTTGGACTACTAGTGAGGTTGAAGATTTTCCACATATTTGTGACCATTCTTTTGCAGATTGTTCTTCTTATTTATACATTGGGATATTAGTATCAATAATCTTAAGGATCTAATAATAAAGTTGGTATTATTAGAGACTTTAGGAAACAAACTGAGGTTTGCTGGGGTGGAGAGGTGGATGGGGGATGGGGTAACTGGGTGATGGGCATTAGGAAAGGCATTTGATGGAATAAGCACTGGATGTTCTATGCAACTGATGAATCATTCAATTCTACCTCTGAAACTAATAATACACTATGTGTTAATTAAACTGAATTTAAATAAAAAATTTTAAAAAGAGCCATTTCAAATAAGACTACAAAGGAAGAAAGTAGACATTAACTGTATTAAAAATATAAAAAGGAAAATAAACTTTAGAAAGATGGATGAGAATATCTCAGAACTAAAATGCAAACAAAAATGCAGACATAGTCACTTACTTGAGACATAGGATAATAGGAAAGTAATTGGACTAAAATTCTATAGTCTTAGAATTCTATCTTGCACTGTCACTGGCTGACTGTAGTAGGGCATATAGCTAAATATTTAACTTCTCTTATTTATAAAGGGAAAATATTGTTGTCCCTTAATTACCTGTGGGAGGCAGTAGTTGTAATGGTGATAATGGCAATAAGGATTTATTTTACCATAGATGATATAGAAAAGCAAGAAAGCGTAAAATCTTGTCCTCAGAAACAAGACTATGGCCAAATGAGTTGAGGATTGGTACTTACATAGGTTATCACAGGAAGTACCAGGGATCTCCCTCCAAATATATACAGTGTCATTTGAATAGACATAAGTCTCTGTCAAGACAGAATTACATTCTAGATAAGTTTATATGATTGAGATGGGGATTTTTAACATCAGATATGTTTGTCTAAATTTTATATAAGCCTTATAAAATCCCATTTAAAAATCTTTTAGAGAACACTGTTCTGTAGATCAAAGAGACAAAAGATAAAATAACTCCTGGGATTTGAACCTGTGATTTCAGAGATTTTACTCCAAAGCTGCTTTTCTGCCATCAAGCTCTCTGGCTAAGAACATATTTTAATACTGAAAAAACAACATGCAATTGAGTTAACAGCCAGGTGGTTGGTCCTCTTCTACCATCTCATGAGGATAAATTGAACACCTATATCCTTAGCCTGTTTGAAAAGTATGAGGACAAATCTTTTTCTGTTCCCCAAAAAAGTTCTCTTTAATCTTTAGTTGAAAAAATTAAAGTGTCAACTTTACGTAGACTGTAAACTGATTAAGGACCTAGCTCTCTTTTGTAAATATGCTGATTACTAAAACTAATTTTACTAAACAAATATCATGTTATAGCACCCCCCACTTAAGGAAAAATTGATTTGAGTTAATATAGATAGATTTTCTTAAGTCCTCCAAGACCATTGAAGGGGATGCCTGTGTGGCTCAGCAGTTTAGCGTCTGGGGCCCCGGGCGTGATCCTGGAGTCCCAGGATTGAGTCCCACATCGGGCTCCCTGCATGGAGCCTGCTTCTCCCTCTGCGTGTGTCTCTGCCTCTCTCTCTGTGTCTCTCATGAATAAATAAATAAAATCTTAAAAAAAGAAAATAATAAAGACCCCACTGAAGACTGCATTTAAATGGATAGTAGCTACATACTTTCATCACTTTTTAAAGGAGTGTATTCACATGCCAGTAAATATTCTTGCTTTCTTGCTTACTTTTCTTACGAAGGAAACAGATACAATGATTTATGAATGTATTATTTTAAAATTGAGAGGGAAGGGACACCTGGGTGGCTCAGGGGTTGAACATCTGCCTTGGGCTCAGGTGGTGACCCCAGGGTCCTGGGATCAAGTACCACATCAGGCTCCCTGCATGGAGCCTGCTTCTCCCTCTTCCTGTGTCTCTGCCCCTCTCTATCTCTCTCTCTCTCTCTCATGAATAAATATATAAAATCTTTTTTAAAAAATAAAATAAAATTGAGAGGGAAGACTGTCTTTACAGAGAATAACATTTTCAAAGTAACAGCTAAGTTTTATATAATTCTTCTTACCCTATTTTTAAATTATTTAATAGTTTCTTCTATAATTTGATAGGCTAAAGCCATGTGTTATCTATTACCAAAAACAAAAAGGAAATTGTTTCTAAACTTTCAAATGTGTGATATACATGTATTTGTAAGATCTTAGAAATTTTGGACTAAAGTTTGATACCTTGACTAGAGAGACTGTTAATGTAATGTCAGTGTGCTAGATTCATCCTATAAGATACTTCTTACTCACCTGAAGTCCTTCATGATCAGCCCTGAGATTTGGGTTAATTGTTGTAAATATGAATATAGCTCAGGAAAGAAAGAGTGGTCCTAAGTTAAAAAGACCATTTCAACATCTGGAAGGAAAATGTGAGGTGAGTGTATTTATATAGTAATAAAAATGAATTATAAATGGCAAAAATGGAGTCAGTAATATGTGCTTTTTCCTTTCAGGTTATGCATTAGACCCTTCATTAGATAATCATCAAGTGTCTACTAAATATATTGGTTCTGTAGAAGAAGCTGAAAAAAATCAAGGTAATTTATTCAAATTTATTTGAAATATTTCATAAAGCATATGTAAATATACACATACACTTGTAATTATTGTCTTTCAAACTGACTTGAGATAGTAGAAGAAACTAGTATTTTATTAAGTCGATTTTATTTTTAAGTTGAGACAAATCAGTAAGAAATTTTAGAGCAATATAGTTTAGAACTATTATAGTTTAGAGCTTGGTTTTACCACTTCTGAGACATTCAACCTTGTAGAGAAGATGTTGATACTTATTATTCTGGGTTGTTATGAGTACTTGACACAGTGCTACCATGGAGAAGTCACTCCATAAATTATAATTAACGTATAGCAAACGTTTGCAGTTTATTTCTCAACACTAATGTCAAGCTACATTTTTACTGAACAGAACAAGTTTTATTATACATTATCTATGGAGATTGTCTTAGGGTTGCTTTGAAGACTAAGTTTGAGTATGTTTTGGGATATATGTTTGTGCTCACATTCATTTTGTACTTATAAGACAAAGCATCATACTATAAATGCTGACTTGTCACAAAGCTCATCATCTGTATCTTTCCCATAAAATATGCTCATTAGAAAAAGAATATGCTGCTATATATTAGTAGCTACAGACCCTATATCATCCAGCTACCTTCAGTGTATGAGCTGCATTATTGTTAAAATAGAATCTTGACAAGCTTTTGTTGTGGCACACAACCTAAACAGCACTGATTTGAATTAATATAGGTGAGCTTTTTTCTTTAAGTTAAACCTCTACAAGCCATATCTTATGTGATCAGATTCTCCGCTAACAGTTAAATTGTGACTATGACTCCCCTAAACCTTTCTTTTTCCAATTTAATGACTACACACAGCTTGCTACCTTCTACAGGTCAAATAAGAATCTCAACCAGAAACATCCTCTTTCCTCTTTTCTTTTTAATCTAAGATTTATGGTATTGAGGTCAAGTTTAGATTTAGATCACATAGAAGAATACCAGATTCTTGTTAAACCTTGTTTAATTTATATAGTTAAATAACAAGTGAATCAGAGTTGTTAATTACTTAATCTAATTTAATCTGATTCCATTTTTAAATGATAAATTTTAATTTATTCTTGCTTTCAAAAGTAGCTTTATCAGGCAGGGCGCGTAGGTGGCTCAGTTGGTTGAGAATCCAACTCTTGATTTCAGCTCAGGTTATGATCTCAAGGTCATGAGATCAAGCCCTGTGTCCAGTTCTACGCTGAGCATGGACCTGTTCGACATTCTCTCTCTCCCCCTCCTTCTGCCCTTCTCCACCACATGTACATTCTCTTTCTTAAAAAACAAAGAGTAGGGATCCCTGGGTGGCACAGCCGTTTGGCGCCTGCCTTTGGCCCGGGGCGCGATCCTGGAGATCCAGGATCAAATCCCACGTCGGGCTCCCTGCGTGGAGCCTGCTTCTCCCTCTGCCTGTGTCTCTGCCTCTGTGTGTGTGTGTGTGTGTGTGTGTGACTATCATGAATAAATAAATAAAATCTAAAAAAAAAAGAGTAGCTTTATCATTATTTAGCAATATTAAGTTGCTGGATTCCTTTCAAAAAGTGGTAAAATCCACTGATATAGGTCCATGATTCATTAAAAGGATTGTGTACCTTTTAGGATTACATAGCCAGGTCTTTTCTTTATATATTAGGACTTAACAAAATATTGCAGTAGTAGAAAGCTGCTCTTCCCAGAAGGTTGAGTCTCTTTTTGTATAGCATGAGTTGGTCTACCTGGCAGATTCATGTAGATTTTATATTTTGTTCTTTAATAAATCTTTGGTTACTTGAATAATCAATTTTCTCTAACCATATAAAATAAAAATGATATATATGCTACTGTTTCTTTAGAAAATACATATATTTGTGATATCTACTTTTTTTTAATGTAGGTTTAACTGTGTTTGAAACTGGTCAGAAAAAGATAGAAAAGAGGAAAAAGTTCAAAGAAAATGATGCATCTAATATTGATGGTTTCCTGGGACCATGGGCAAAATATGTGGATGAAAAAGATGTAGCCAAGCCCTCAGAAGTAAGCTTTGATGTTTTTCATTGCCAGTTCAGGTAGTTGCTGTGTTTGTGAAGGTTATTTATATTAATAAACAAGATTTTCCTTTGTTATTATAGATAAGATTTATTTACCCCACCTTCCTTCCACTACTCCTCCCATAAAAGTGGTGTCACAAATCTGTAGTCATTGCTTATATCCTTATGATTTAGTAAAAGCTCTTTATTAGAGAACAACATTGTATAGAAAAATTGAGTTTCCTTTCCGATACTAGATTTTCTAACCACTTTGTCTTTTTGTGTGCATAATTAGCATAATACATTAAATTTATTTCTAGGTGTTCCAGAAGGATGGGTTTTGTATAAAATGAGCTTAAAAGTATTAACTACTACCCATTTTGTGTTAAATGTCTTTTTTGTAATCTGTCAGAGTTGAGACTGTTATCCCGGGAGACATACTTACAGCTATCGCTTCACCAAAAATTGGACCTCATTATAAAGTATTTATAACCAGCTCTGGGCACAGTGGAGTTCTAAAACATCCATTTTAAAGTTCACTCCTTAATTTCCTTAGGAAGAACAAAAAGAATTAGATGAAATCACAGCAAAGAGGCAGAAAAAAGGCAAACAGGAAGAAGAGAAACCTGGGGAGGAGAAGACAATCTTACATGGTAATATATTTCTTAGACCTTTTCATTTTTATGGTAAACTTTCAGATATTTATTCTGTTCCCTGTTCATACAGTATCAATTGCCCTTACTAATCAGCTGCTATCCTTCACTCTAGTAAGAATAATTGTATTTGACTATTTGTACCTCAAAGAAATTACAGCAGACTCTTCCATATTCTAATAAAGGAGAGAAAATAACATGATTAATGATTGCTGCAAGTGATTCTTTGAAGTGCTAGTGAATTTTTTAAAATAGTAGATAAAGAAATCTGAATTGTCCACAATCTATTCTTTCCTATGAAGATACTCTTGCCCCAGTCATTTTAACCTTTTGTTTTTAACTCTAGTCAAATAATCTCCAGATATCCTCATAATTCATAACTATTACCAAATTATACTTTAAAAGAAAGCTTTGTTTTTCATGTGAATAGGTTGGAGATTTAAGATTCTTATGCTAATTTTGATATGTGGAAGGAAATGCATATTCAGGAAATCTATTCCAAAATAAATTACAACTATTCTAGAATGTACCTGGTTCATTAATAATTTGTTATATTTGGAAAATTATGTAGTGATTATCAAACTGTAAAGAATAATTTAGTACCAATGTATTGATTATTCTAATGTTAGATCACACATCAAATATATTCAGGTGTGATGAGGCCATATTTGGTTTCTTAAACTTCAGTTTTCTCTCCAGTGATGCTATTTAATACTGTGGTGCTTGCAACCATAATAAAAATAACAGCCAACATCTGTTGAGGCCTTACTCTGTGCCAGGCATGCTACTGAATGCTTTATATATACTATGTCATATAAGTTCCACAAGTGACTTCACTGAACAATTTGTGTTGAAAGTGGAAAAGAGAATGGAAAAGGAACCTGGAAGAACATAAAAGAGGAAGACAGAGTAAAAGGATGGTTGATATTTTTGTTTTAGCTTCTTTCTTTCCTTGGTCTTTGCCAGTAACTCAGAAGGCCCAAGTATTTTCTTTTCTTCCCTCGCTGTAATTACACTGCAGTGAAGTCTTTTTTATATACCATTAAAATGTGTAACTAAGTAAAAGACGTATAGATCTTATTTAAAGGTCTGATATTCTCTGTGTATTTAGAAATTCCAAAATACTACCTCTAATTGTAAATAATAGCAGTGATTTCAAGCAGTGATTTCAAGATTTCATTAGCTGACTCTTGGTCTTAACTTTATCAGAGTATTACCACCTAAACCTTAATAAGGAACAATATCCCTATGAATAAAGTGTTACCATTTAGGATATAGATTTTATGACTGCAACTTGAATTTGTTCACTGTTTTCCTTTGTCTTCTTGTTCTAGTTAAAGAAATGTACGACTACCAAGGTAGATCCTATCTTCACATACCTCAGGATGTTGGTGTTAATCTGCGGTCCACTGTGCCACCTGAGAAATGTTACCTTCCCAAAAAACAAATTCATGTGTGGTCTGGACATACAAAGGTAAGCAGATTGCTCATATGGATCGACCATGACATAACATTTATAATTCGGTGTCCTAGTCCCTTATGGGTAGCCCAGGCCTTCCAACAGAAATCGCTGCCACAATCTGCTTTTTCTGGGGTACCACATCAGTGAACGGTGGGTTGGTAGTAGCACCTCATTAATTTTGCCTTAGCTCTTGGAATTATCATGCTGAAGAGAAGATTAGATGGTTTCTGATTTGTAAACTGTGGTAATATTTAAACTAATGGAGAAACAAGATACTTGATACTTTTGATGTGGATATTTCTTGTCATCTGCACTGTTCCAACTGATAATTCCCAGCTCTTAAGCGAAGAACAAAAAAACTAAGTAAAAGAAGAGGAGAGAGAGCATTAGCAGCTTGATTGACTAAGAATTCCCTTGGGTGAGAAAGTCAATATTAAAAGGTTGAAAAACAAATCTTCAAAAGCTTAGTGTCAATAAGAGCTGCTCTTAGAATACTAACAAAGGTTATTCTGGGGCGTGATTTTTGGAATGAAGAAAAATAGTAAATTAGATTGCTTAAATTTTTAGCTGATAGAATGTTTCTGATTAATAACTGTAATACCTTTTTATAGGGTGTCAGTGCTGTCAGATTGTTTCCCCTCTCTGGCCATTTATTGCTGTCTTGTTCCATGGACTGTAAAATTAAGGTGAGTTTTCAATGGCAGAGTAGGAGTGCTGCAGACTTTGGTAAAGTCTGTTTGGTTTATTATAAATAAATTTGGGTTTGTTAGGCAGTTAGAGGCTAATTATTTTCTCTTAGGCCCCATGAATGCAGCCATTTATGAACTGCTTCCAAACATGTTGATTCAAATATGGCTCTGTGGTCCAATTGGCTAGGCTCTTTTGTAAGCTTAGATAACTATTAGAAGGTAATCAATCACTTTGGCTTCAGATACATAAATACTTAACCACTAATAATGCACTTTTATTGAGGTTTTTGGATATGTAACTGAGTTCATTTGTTCCTCAAAGTCATACAAATAGAACAAACAATAGAAATCCCATTTTAGAAAGTAGACAATGTAACTCTTCCTTTTTCTTTTAAATGCAAGTAGATACCAAGTAGCAGAAATCTGCCCCGCCTCTTCTCTCAGTTTTTATAGTCCTGGGAAGCTCACCTTAAGCTAAGTTTCAGCAATAGAATATGTAGGAAAAAAAACTCAGTTGCCAATGCATGTCAGCTTGAACATGGGGAAACCCTTTTTTCAAAATCTTAAATCTGAAAGCATAGTTATCTTTTTGTGTGTCTTTTGTGTCTAGATTGTTAATGATGGTCAAGAAATATCAACTCTGTAGTACTCTTGAGGCTTGGAAAGTCAAATCATTAAAATTTTACTCTTTGTAAACAATTCATGGATATTAAAAATATATGAAGGTAGCTTTTCTTGATGAGAGCCATCATTTAGGCATTTGTCTCTACTCAGTAGCTTAAAATCACAGGCCAACAGTTTGGAGCAAAAACCTTGTTTCGTTTAACTTTGACTTCATACAAAGTATTGTTCATTGAGATTAATGTCTGTTTGACCAATTAAAAAAGCATAGAGTTCTGTTTCGTTCACATCTGTAAACATTTATCAGGTACCTATTATGTGCAAGGGGCTGAGACTAAAAACTTATCAAGGCCCTGCCCCTGCCCTCAAGGTAGTCATTTCATTGTGATGTAAATGATGGTTATAGAGTCAGGTAAAGGAAGCATAGTTCAGCAGGTAACAGAGTAAAGCTGTGGTGGGGGAGGGGAGTGTAGTTAGTGAGAGTCTTTCTGAGATGATTGAATACAATGAATAGGCATGGCATGTGCTGAACACTGCAGTTTATGGTTGCTGGAGTCTCAGATCTGAGAGATACAGAATAGTAACAGTCATAGGCAAAGGATCAGGTGTTGGAGATCCTTGCCTGGTATGCTGTGGGAACTGAGTCTTTATCCTACTGGCACCAGGTGGCCAGGAAGTGCTATTTTAGAACACTAGCAACATTATCAAGGATTGGATTCGAGCCAGGCAAGAATAAAGGTAGTTTTGAAGCTATTGTATTAATTCACTCTAGGTGTAATAAGAATTATTAACCTATTACATTTTAGTCTAGATCATCATTTTCATTTAGCTTCTATAATATTTTGTTACTTTAGAAAATTTTTAAAAATCTGTACCAAAATGTCATAAACATGGCAGTTTTAATAACATTTAGTTCTTCCGAAAGAAGCTTGTGATATGACATAATTAGAAACTTTTATCGTAGAAAATACATCAAATGTAGAAATAAATAAGAAGAAAGTGAAAATCACTTGTATTAGCTCCGTCTAAGTTCTCTTGATATTTTGGTGTATCTTTCAGTATCAGATTTCAAATTTATGTGTGTGTGTATAGTCCAAATGGTGCAACACAGCCTAGCAGCACCAAGCAACATGTCCATCAATGTATAATGCCTTTGGTTAAATCCCCAGTACATTCAGATACGCAGACACATAGCTGGCATATGGTTACTGTTATTGATTGTCATTTTATCAAAGTCTTGTATTAAATTTAATATTTCTATGTGGTTTTTTTTCCCCCAGCTGTGGGAGGTTTATGGAGACAGACGCTGTCTGCGAACATTTATTGGTAATACTTTTCTCTCTATATATAAATCTATAAATCTGTTTGGAAAGACTTTTTAACAAGATAACATCATTGACAGTAATAATACTATGCTGATGATGAAGGAAAGTCTTCCAAGACTCAAGCTGAGTCTTAAGAGGGAGTAAGTCCTCTCACATAGACAAAAAAGGGAACCGGGAAGAGAGAATAGCAAAAGCAAAAGTGTTTTGAGGCAGCCAGATATATTTCAGAATTGCCAGGGTATGGGATGTGGTGAGAGATGACAAGAGGAAACAGCAGGATACCCAGAGGCAGAGCATGGAGGACTTTATGCACCATTAATAAGGAGTGTCGAATCTATCCAGAGGGCCTTGGAAAGCCAGCCCTTTAATTAAACAGCTCTTGCAGGAAATTAACTTGATCATATTTGAAGTTTACAGAGATCACAATGGCAGTATGGAAGATACTCTGGTGGAGCAGGCCTGCAGGCAGGGAAATGAATGACAAGGTTATTTCATCAGTCTGGATTAGAGATGATGAGAGCCTGGATGAAAGCAGCAGATAGAGAGGAAAGGAACCGTCAAGAGTTAAAATTGGCAGGACTTAGTCACTGGACATGAGTGATAAGACTGAAGCAGAAATCTAGGGTGACCCCCACCTGGCTGGCTGAACGGTGGTGCCACTTGCCAAGAGAGGGAACATAAGAGGATGATGAGGTGTCACTTATTAAATTGGAGCTGCCTTTGGGATATTGAGATGAAAATGTCCAGTAAGCAACTAGCCAGATGTTGAGCTTTGAAAAGAAGTTAAGAATTGGCAGCTAAAGCATATAAAAGGATAAGATTGAACTAACTCCTTGAAGGAGAAAACAAGGCCAAAAAGAGAACAGCTTTGTGGCAAACTAGCCCTTTCAGTAGAGAATAGTTTACTGGCTCTGTGAGATTTCATGGGAAGGCTGGTTACGTTTCCAATTTTAACTGTACATCATTGAAACACTGTGTGAATCGTAGTGGCTCTGTTTTTAGATTCAAGTGGGAGTCCGTTCTGCACTCCTTTGTTATGATTTTAGGGCCTTGCTGAACAAATAAATACTGCACAAGGTGCCCTAGCAGCCTACAGGAAGACTCTCAGCAGCAGACAGGGGAACAAAATGCCTCCTGTATATGTAGTGGACTTGGTCCCCATTTGTCTCCCCAGCACTGGCAGGCTGTTTTTCAGTGGAAAACTGAAAATGACCAGCTTTGGAAGATGGGACTCTTGCTATAGAATAAATGTCTAATTACTGTGGCACATAGCCTAATTAGAGTGCATTGGTGATGGTGTTCCAGGGCTGCTGTGTGTGGTTGCCGATTTGTACACTGCATATTTTGCACAATTGTATTTGTCAGTCTTGGTCATGATGGGGTGGTGAAAAATAGGAAAGTTTCTGCTTTCATTTAGCCATGTTTTATTTGTCCCTGTAACTTTCCAAAGAGTTGATTGGTCTGGCAGACTGATTTCTAAGCAAAGTACCTTAAAATTAGTTGCCAAAAAGCTATCTTAAGACAAAATTGAAGGTAATACTTGTTTCAAAAAGGTTTACTCTGAGATTCTGAATTCACTTCTCTGAAACTTGGTAATATGATTGCAGAAATTCGCAGTTATTGAAGAAAGGTTATGATTCCATGAACTTTAGAGTTAGGTCGGTTTGTTTCACTTAGTTAGTAATCTGGAGAATGAACCTCCTAAATGTCACTAGACCCTTCTCTCTCATTGGCAATAATTGGTCTGTTATGTTTCCTAAAATTCTTGGCTGCTTAGTCATCAATTATGTATATTACATATTAAAAGATTTCTATGACAAACTTTAAAAAAAAAAGTTAGATCTTTTCTCTTGGTTCTTACCTAATGTTCTGCATCAGAAACACCCAGCTTTCTTGAAGAGGGAATAAAAAAACACCTACTTTCCCAAGCCCACACCTAACATAATTGTGAGTCATTAAGTCAGGGAATAGGATTCCAAAAATTTTGACTCACAGTGTGTCTTGAATATGCTATTTCTCTTATAGTGTTTGTGTTTTAAGAGAAGATACTTTACCTTACCTCCATTTCTATTGTCCCTGCCTTAGGTCACAGCAAAGCTGTTAGGGACATCTGCTTTAATACTGCAGGAACACAGTTCCTCAGCGCAGCTTATGACAGATACCTTAAACTCTGGGACACTGAAACAGGTAAGAGCTCACTTACACTAATGCCAATATGTATCTATCTTATAACTTAGCATTTATAAATTAAACAACATGAGTGGTCTTCTGTGGCAAAACGGTGCCTTTCTGTAACTGCTGATTCTCATATTATCGACTATCAGCTAATACCATAAACGTTTGTAGAGTTCAAACTCAGCTTTATAAGTAGCTCCTTTACTATGAAATTTTGTTTCCATCAAATACAACTTATAAAGCAAACATCCTGATAGACAAGCAAATTTGAAATCTTCCATAGACCATTTAATTGATCTTTCTGTTCCCCTCCACCACCAAGCACACTGCATGGCACATAATAGAAGCACAATAAATGCAGGTGAACAAAATTAAATTTAATTGCCCACATTGATTAAAATGTAAGTCTCTTTCCAGACCCATGGGTCAGTTGGTTTTATATATTCACCAACCATAATTGTATCAGTACATTGTGGCTAGTATGATTTCATATAACTAGAGAACCATCTTTCGTCTTACTAAGTTTTAAGGGTAAAGATAATAGCTAATATTTTTTGAACACTTAACTGTTTGCCAGGCATTGTGCTATGTACTTATATCCAGCATTGCATTTAAAATATGGGTTCTTAAAATATCCTTATTATTATTATTATTATTATTATTATTATTATTATTATTAATGAAGAAACTGAAGCTTAAAGGGGAGCTTTTCCAGAGCTACATAGCTAGTAAGTGGCTGAATAAACCAAGATCTCCCTAATATTAGAGCCCATGCTCTTAGCGCACAGTGGTTCTCAGCTCTGGCTACACATCAGAATTACTTTATCTATTCTGCTAACTGATGATACAGATTTACTTTTGAAAAAAATATTTTTAAACATAAAGAATCTATGACAAGGAACAACATCGTTTATAATCGAGAACAAGCAGGCTGCCCTTCCCCAAAATATATTAGGTAGATGATCTCTAGATTCTAATCCCAGGGTTGTCTTGTAAGTGGTCAAATTTATTTTACCTACTTTAATTTGAATCTTTGGTTTTAGGACAGTGTATATCAAGATTTACAAACCGCAAAGTGCCCTATTGTGTCAAATTTAATCCTGATGAAGATAAGCAAAATCTCTTTGTAGCTGGTATGTCTGATAAAAAGATTGTGCAGGTAAGTCTTTTTACAGTAGTTTTAGTAAGATTCCTATAGTTAATGTTGTATTAGGGGATGGAGTAAGTAAAACTAACTTGTTTAATGTTTGCTATTTTTAGGGACTGCTAATGGTCTATTTGTAGTAGAAAACAGTCATTGCAAACATTATGTTAGATATCTTTTTTTTCACTTTCCATAGTTTTTATCTATATTTTCATATCTACTCCACTCTGTCTTTATCATATCTACTCCACTTCTGTCTTTACCTTTTCTCTCGTGTGATATACAGTGGGACATCCGAAGTGGAGAAATTGTGCAGGAGTATGACCGGCATTTGGGAGCTGTCAACACCATTGTTTTTGTTGATGAAAATAGGAGATTTGTGAGCACATCTGATGATAAGAGCCTAAGAGTTTGGGAATGGTAAGTTTCTGTCAGTAGAAGATGTGATTTATATAATTATAGCAAGCAATTTAAAAATCTGTAGCCAAAGAAAAGCCTGATAATATGCAACCATTTGAATATTTTCACAGCTATGATCTCTGGCTTGCCAACCAAACTATTTTAAATATTTAAGTACCAAGAATATGGAAATAAAAATTTAAGATATGTTACGTCTCATAGTCTTTGGGCAGTCTATCTAAAAGTTTTATGTTTTGAGTCATTTTTCTTGCAGTGGTGAAAAGTTTATATTGTGTTGCCTTAGGTACTTTGTCTTTGCAAAATGACTGATGAGATGTAGGGCCTACAAATGTGTAGACTACATTATATGTGGTTAAGACTGAGCATTAGATCCTGGCCTCAGAGTTAACCCCCAAAAAATATTTAAAAATCTCATAAGTTTTTAAATGTTTACCTTATGATTATTCAATACTGAAAATTGCCCCATGCCACTCAAAACAACATAATCGTAGAAAACAAATGTTTTATTTGTAGAATATATTGGTGAATTTTGCTTTCCTCAAGAGAGAAAAAAACTTTTCTGAAGTCAAGAAGTACTAAAGCTAGTTTCACTAAGTATCATAGATCATGTTTTATAATTTATTTACAAAGAAATGTATGATAATCTTTTTGTTCAAATGAATGTTTGGATGGAGCCCAGCTTGTTTTTATAGTCCATTAGGAAGCACAGCTCTGCCCTGGATATAGCCTTGCAGTGACTAGAAAGTGGGACTACCCAGTCCAGAAATTGTTCTGCTTTAAGAATTGGAAAGCCAGTAGTTTGCTCCTGAAATTAAGTCCCTCTAATGAGCTGAGCATGTCCCTAACCATTGTCAGAGAAATTTGGGTAATTGAAGGTTGCGTGTAATTTAACAGTAGTTTCTCCCACGCTCACCACCAGTACACCCCTTCAGATTGCCCACATTCATGGAGAGCCAACCATATATTATACATAAAAGTATGATTTGAGACTCTCTTATAACTAAGATCTTTCTTACTTCAGAAATGATGTACATCTCTGCATGATGTTACATGCAGAGAATCTGATATGGACGTCAAGTTTTGTATGAGCAGCCTTAGATTACTTGCACCATACTCTGAAGAATAAACATACACATGTACTTGTTTTGTTTACATACATTAGCAGTTTGATTATACTTAAATTTTCAGATGTTTCCATCTTAAGATGATATTTCAGCTCCATTTTCAAATGTGGAGTGGTATAAAAGAAATTGGTAAATATATAAATGATGCACCAATTACAGGGGCTCTCAGAACACTTGTGTGTGCTTTCTAAATTAGAGCATTGGTCAGCAAAAGATTTTGATTAAATTAAGGGGCAATGTCAGCATGTTTCGTGTTTTCCCTTCTCAGAGCTTAAGAAATGCTCCTAGGAGTCATAATAGTGTTTCATTCTAAATGATAACATCCCTTAGACCTCTTATTTGCTATTAGAGCTTTCCTCACTAGTCCTTACGTGAGGATAGGTCCCTTGTCCATGATCCCATACAACACTTTGCTTCTCACAGTGTTTAAGTGCTTGCCTATTTGTTCTGTGTCAGCTATGGTCATAGCCATATACCCAGCACCAGCACAGTGTCCGGCACATTGGATGCGCTGCGTACCTAAGGAAGATGTTATTGTCATAATTATTAATGATGCTACATCTGTTGAGCCCTTTGTGTGCATCGAGCATGCTCAGCCTTTTATGTGAACTCTCTGATTTAATGTGCAAAGTGGTCTTACGAGATAGATGTAATTTGTTATCCCTGTTTTATAGAAGAGGAAACTAATATAGGTTAAGTAATTTACCCAAGATTCCATGAAATATGAAAAGCCAGAATTCAAGCTTATATTAAGCTGATTCCAAAAAAAAAAAAAAAAAAGCTTAGGATTTTTTCCCCCAGCTTTATTGAGGTATAATTGGCAAATAAAATTGTAATATTTTTAAAGTGAATAACATAATTTGTTAGATATATTCATTCTGAAAGGATTCTTAGCCCGTCTACTGCTTTGGATGTTTACCTCTTTTGTTTGTTTGGTAAGAACAATTAGCTTCTACTCTCTCAGGAAATTGCAGTTATATAGTACAGTATTGTAACTGTAGTCACCATGTCATACATTAGATCCTGAGACTTTATTCATCATACAAATAAAAGTTTGTACTCTTTTACCAGCCTCACGTAGTTCCCTACCCCAACCCGACTCCTTGGCAGCACCAATCTACACTATTTCTAGAAGTTTGATCTTTTTTTTTGAAGAGTGTACATATAAGTGATAATATCCCTATTATCACACATATATAGCATGCACTATATATACACACTGCAGTATGGGTCTTTCTCTGTCTAGCTTATTTCACTTAGCATGATGTCATCCAGGTTCATCCATGTTGAAATGGCAGCTTTCCCTTTGCCCATTTTTTAACTGGGTTACTAGGATTTTTGATAATAGTTGTATGAGTTCCTTATCTATTTTGGATATTGACCCCTTATCATAGATGCAGTTTGCAAATACTTTCTGCCATTCCTTAGGTTGCCTTCGCATTTTGACTGACTTTCCTTTTTACTTTGAGGTAGTCCTACTGTTTATTTTTGTTTTTGTTCCCTTGCTTAAGGTGTCTAATCCAGAAAATACTTGCAAACACCCAAGTCCAGGAGCTTATCTCCTGTGTTTTCTTTCAGGAGTTTCAGGTTTTATGTTCAAGTCTTCGATCCATTTTGAATTGATTTCTGTGTATGGTATAAGTTAGGGGTCCAATTTTGTTCTTTTGCATGTGAATATCAAGTTTTTCCAACACCGTTTATTGAAGAGACTAGCATCCTTTCTCCAGTATATATTCCTGGCTCCTTGTTGAAAATTTATTGATTATATATACATGGGTTTATTTCTGGGCCCTCTGTTCTGCTCCATTTGATCTGTGTATCTGTTTTTGTGCCAGTACCATACTCTTGATTACTAAAACTTTTATTTAACTATAGTTAAAATCAGGAAACTTGATGTCTCCACCTTTTTTCTTTCTCAGGATTGCTTTAGAGTCTTTTGGGGTTCCATACAAATTTAAGAATTGTTCTAATTCTGTCAAAAATGCCATTGGAATTTTGGTAGATACCAACTGGATCTGTAGATTGCTTTGGTTATTTTGGACATTTTAACAATACTAATTCAGGGGATCCCTGGGTGGCACAGCGGTTTGGTGCCTGCCTTTGGCCCAGGGCACGATCCTGGAGACCCAGGATCGAATCCCACGTCGGGCTCCCGGTGCATGGAGCCTGCTTCTCTCTCTGCCTGTGTCTCAGCCTCTCTCCTCTCTCTGTGTGACCATCATAAATAAATAAAAATTAAAAAAAAAAAATAATAAAAAAAAACAATACTAATTCAGTATACAGATCTTTCACCTTGGTTAAACTTACTCCTAAGTATTTTCTTGTGTTCTTGATGCTATTATAAATAGGACTGTTTTCTTAAATTTCTCTTTCCAATAGTTCATTTTAAGCATTTAGAAATGCAGCTGATTTTTGAATATTGAATTTGTATCCTGCAACTCTATTAAATGATTTATTAGTTCTAACAGGTTTTTTTGTGAAGTCACGAGGGTTTTCTGTATATAATTTTATGTCATTTGCAAACAGAGATAGTTTTACTTCTTTTTTTATTTGGACACCTTTCTCTTCTGGCCTGATTGCTCTGGCTAGGACTCTCAATACTGTGTTGAATGAAAGTGATTAGAGCAGACACCCTTCCTGATCTTAGAGAAAGAGTTTTAAGTTGTTTACAGTTAGTAGGATGTTAGTTGTGGGCTTGTCACACATGGCTGTGTTCCCTATATATCCAGTTTATTGAAACTTTTTACCATGAAAAGATGTTGAATATTGTCATTTTTTTGCATTTATTGAGATTATACTATGATTTTTATCCTTCCTTTTGGTATTGCATTGATTTGCATGTGTTGAACTATCCTTGCACCCCAGAATAAATCCTACTTGATCATGGTATATGATTCCGCTAATGTACTGTTGAATTCAGTTCACTAAATTTTATTGAGTATTTTTGCATCTATATTCATCAGGGATGTTGGCCTGTAATTTTCTTTTCTTGTAGCGTCCTTGTCTGGCTTTGGTATCAGGATAATTAATATTGGTCTTATAAAAAGAGTTTGGAAGTGTTCCCTTTTCTATTTTTTGGAAGAATTTGAAAAGGATTAATATTAATTCTTCTTTAAATGTTTGGTGTGTAACCAGTGAAGCCATCTGACTCTGGACTTTTTTTGTTGTTGGGAGGTTTTTGAGGACTGTTTCAATCTCTTTAGTCATTACTGATATGTTCAGATTTTCTATTTCTTCATGATTCTGTCTTGGTAAGTTGCATGTTTCTAGGAATTTATTCATTCTAGATTTTCTAATTTGTTGATATATAATTGTTCGTAGTAGTTTCTTGTGATCCTTAGTGTTTCTGGATTATCAGTTGTAATGTCTCTTTCATTTCTGTTTTTGAGTTTTTCTCTTTTTTTTCTTAGTTCAGCTAAATGTCAATTTTATTTTCTTTTTCAGGAAACCAGCTCTTAGTTTCATTGATCTTTTTCTATTATCTCTTTAGTCTCTCGTGTGTTTCCTCTCTGGTCTTTGTATTTTCTTTCTTCTGCCAACTCGGATCTTAGATTGTTCTTCTTTTCCTAACTCCTCAAAGTGTAAAGTTAAGTTGTTTATTTGAGATTCTTCTTTAATATAGGTATTTATCCATATAAACTTAGCTCTGGCTTTTGCTGCATCCCATAAGTTTTGGTATGTTCTGTTTCTATTTTCATTTGTCTCCAGATATTTTTTTATTTCCCTTTTGTTTCCATCTTTAACCCTTGTTTTGTTTAGTAGCACATTGTTAATCTCCACATACTTGTATGTTTTCCACTTTTCTTGTAATTGATTTCCAATTTCATACCTTTGTGGTAAGAAAAGATGCTTAATATGATTTCAGTCTTCTTAAATATACTAAGATTGTTTTGTGGCATAATATATGACCTATCCTGGAGAATATTTCATGTGCACTTGAGAGGAATGTGTATTCTGCTGCCATTTTTGGTAGAATGTTCTGTATGTCAATTAGGATCATCTGGTCTAATGCGTCATTTAAGTGCAATATTTCCTTATTGATTTTCTGTCTGTATGATATCTGTTATTGACAATGGGGTACTGAAGTCCCCTGCTATTATTATATTGCTTGTTATCTATTTCTCCTTTCAGATCTGTGAACATTTGCTTTATATATTTAGGTGCTCTGATGTTGGATATATGAATACTTATATTTGTTATATCTTCTTGATGAGTTGACTCCTTTATCATTATATAATGACCTTCTTTGTCTCTTATTGCAGTTTTTGGCTAAAAGTCTATTTTGTTTGATACAAATATAGCACCTACCCCTGCTTTCTTTTAGTTTCCATTTTCATGGGATATATTTTCCATCCTTTCACTCTCAGTCTGTATGTGTCCTTACAACTGAAGTGAGTCTCTTATACACAGTATATAGTTGGGTCTTGTTTTTGTTTTTGTTTTTGTTCATTCAGCTAACTTGTGTCTTTTGTAAATTTAGTCCATTTATGTTTAGAGTAATTATTGAGAGGTCTAGACTTCCTGGTGTCCTTTTGTTAGTCATTTTCTGGTTGTTTATAGTCCCTTTGCTCCTTTCTCTCTTCCTTAGTGATTTGATGATTTTCTTTGGTGTAGTATGCTTTGATTTCTCTTTATCTTTTGTGTACAGGTTTTTTGCTTTGTGGATACTATGAGGCTTCTATAAAGCATCCAGAGCTTGAATTCTTAATCATATGGCTGGATAGTCAGATGAACGAAGCATCTGGTGGGAAGAGAAAATAACTTGCTTCCAGTTTGATTAATCAGAAGGAAACGTGAGGATCAGTCTTGCTACAAAGACAGGAAGCAAAACCACCTCAGGATCCCTGGAGCTATCCTTTACCACATACAACCATCCCTGACAGCAATTACTAGTGTTTACTGGCAACTTGCTTGGGAAAGAAAGGGAGGCCCTGACCACCTCAAAGTGAGAACTGACTCCAGCAGTAGGAAAAGTCTTATTTACTAGAGCCTTCAGACAGGTGGTGTTTGCCAAACTTTTAGATCCTATGCCTGCTAAGAGTAGCACATGATACAAGAAAAACTAAAGGAAACTTGGTTTTCTTAAACAATACTAGATTATTAAGACTAGCAGACAGTTTTAAAGGAGAGTAAGAGATTATAATTAGATATTGAACAGCCTATGGTATGCTAATTGGCTAAATTCATGAGATGTCATAGACATGTTTTCTCCCATAGGTATTTATTGTGTTAAAATGTTTTTAGAAGAAAATTTGACAGAGGTTGATCCTACTGTGTATCTTTTATCTTTAAAATGTCATAGATAAAAAATAAAATAAAATGTCATAGATTTTTATTAAGGTTTATTCAATGATTTCATTCCCAAACTGAAGATTATTTGTAAGATAGAAGTTACTAGCTTATAATGAATTACAGTTTCAATTAGAAAAGAGTGTTGTTAATTAAATATAACTATGCCTAGCAGACATTTTTACTAGCAACAATTTTCAGTGTTCAGACCCATTTCTTGTTCTAGAGATCATTGTACAGAGTCCTTGAAATAAGGAATCTGTGTACATTCTTTTTGTTTAATTTTCGGAAATCATTGATCTGAACCTAGACTGTGGTTAGTTTAGAAATGCTCTTATGTTTTAATCTATGTTATTGATTATTATTGGCTAATAATTTTCTATGAGGAGGGGAAAACAGTTGAACCTTTTTCAGACTGAGCTTCTTTTCAGTATGTTTGGGTCATTTTGAATGTCACTTCTCATTGGTACCTTAGAGGTGTAAACAATTGGAGATGTGATAAATGATATTGTTCCTCAGGTTACACCTAAAAATATTTTCTTCTAACCAAGACCCTACTAGAAGTTTTTTCTAATCATTTGCTGCTTCTGGATGGGTAGGTAGATGGGTAGAGAAGATCCTTACTTAAAGGCAGATTATTATTATTATAGTTATTATTATTATTTTCTAAGTAATCAAAGTTTTAGAACTTGAACCATAGTTAGAAATTGATACTGCTGCTTTGTATTCTGTTATTCATCAGATTACATTTTCCACATATTTGCTCCTGTTAAAAAAACATTTCTGGTCACTTATGAAAAGCCACAAGACCAAAATCCTTCAGAATTACTAAAGAAATTTTTATCACGGAGAATATTAAAAGCAAAAAGGCATTTGGTACTTTTCATGGTTCTAGATTTAGGTGACTAGTTTTGGACTTTCATTGTCTTTGTTTTATCCTTTGTATCACTCACCTAAGAATTTCTTTAAAGCACTTTTCTCCTGCACCATACACATTTAGAATAATAGAAGATGTCCAGATACCAAGCACTTACTCCCCCTTACCCATCCAGAAATCTCATTATCTCTGGATGGGCTCCGCCTGCTTGCAGATCCCTGTGCAGCTTCGCCTACTATCCCTTTGTATTACTGAAGGCTCTTTAACACTCTCACCTGCTTGCAGAGTACCAAGTTAAGGCTGACTGGCAGGTAAAATAAGAATACCTCCTTGTAGGCTTGCCTCAAACATTTTGCTGCTGCCTACCATGGTACATTTTTAGATGAGTTCATTGTCAGAGAACTTCAGTCACAGACTTTTTTTTTTAACATAAAGGCCAAAGTTTAAGTCAAATAGAGCTGAAAAACTAAATCAGTAACACTGTTATAATTATCATGGAAAGGCACTTGTGAAGTACAGATTTGTAATAAGCAACAGGATGCCATTTTGTGATTTTCCTTCCCCCCAGGAAGTTTCATGAACGATTTCTTAAATATATCAAGAATATCTCTTTAGTTTCCAAGTTAATTCTTCTAAAGATACTTTTTTAAAATTACTTATTCTGATAAACTGTTTTTAAATTTTAGGGATATCCCTGTGGATTTTAAGTATATAGCAGAGCCCAGTATGCACTCGATGCCTGCAGTGACTTTGTCTCCAAATGGTGAGTAGGCAAATGTGGTTTTAAATGAGCCTCTAAAAAAATTTAAAAATAAAAATAAATGAGCCTTTAAGGCGCAAAGTGTGATTTCTGTACTCAAAAGAACTTTGGCCATTTCTTCCTAGGGGAAGTCTGTCACAGTGCCATACTTGTATAAAGAAACGTTTTTAATATTAGAAATAGTCACTGGTTTTCATCTGTGAGTCACCTCACCCATTCTCTTGTCTTTATAAATAATACTAATAATAATAGGGGCGCCTGGGTGGCTTAGATGGTTGAGCCTCTGCCTTTGGCTCAGGTCATGATCCCAGGGTCCTGGGATCAAGTCCTACATCAAGCTCCCTCCTCCATCTCCCTCTGCCCCTCCCTCTGCTTATGTTCTCTCTTGGTATCTTTGTATCTCAAATGAATAAATAAAATCTTTAAAAATGATAATAATAAACAACAGTGAATTACACTAACATTGACTGAGCATATAAGGATTTTCATATGAGGGAGGATCAGGTTTTTTAAATAATTTTCCTTCCAGCAGAATCATGTTCAATCATTTAATGATTTATCCTGAGCTCTTTTTCTTTCAGAAGATAGAAGTTTTGACCTGGTTCCCCATAATAAGAATACTTTAGCAATTTACTATCAAAGATTTTCTCCGACAAAATAAAAAAGATAAATCCAATACTGTTTTCTATTCAGTAGTGCATTGCCTTTTAAGTACAAAGTAATCTCTACTGCAGATGTAAATATACTGACAGTATGCTGATATAATTATAGCTCTATCTGAGGGTGCTAAAGTAGAGGATCTGATGTTTGGGCAACACTGTCATCAAAGCCACTGTTAACTCACATAGCACATAGCTCCTGTGAGTGTAGATCAAGGAAGAGGAGGCAAGAAATAGTTTGCTCTTCCATCGAGGCATCTGCCACAGGTAAACAGTGATCTTATGAGAAGAGCAACCTAACTGGGCCCTCTTTTGATAATCACCATATTGTACACTGTCACATTGTCTCTCCTGTATCTACATTTTATGTAGTTTATTTTTATACTGCCCATTACAAATATTGTGCCCATCCTGAACAAGGCTATTTACCCACTCAGACTGAATTTTATTAAGAGTATTCCCTTAAAAAAAAAAAAAGTATTCCCTTAGTTATTGATGGCTGCAAATGCATCAGATGCAAGAAGATAACAGTAGTTTAGGCACTAGAGACTTTGGTGTATCTTGGGTAGATAAAAGCAGTTTGGCCTTTCAGTAACAGTTCCTATAATTTTTTGATCATACCTCTTTTTTATATAGTTTTATTTAATAATCTTAGGTTCTCTCACTTAGAGTTAATCTTTCCTTTTCCATAATTAGCATAGAGAAGTCTCTTTTGTCTGTACTTACTCCAAATTAGTTTCATTTCATAAAATTTTACTTTAGTTCTGTTAATGCTAAACTCAGAATTTCTGTATATCCTTATTTAAACAGAAAAAAGCTTTTATATGAGGAATGCTCAGTGATACGGGATTATATGAGCAAAATCCATTACTTTATATATAAATCCCTCTTATCAGTGACAAATTTGTAACACTTTACAGATGGTATGGTAAATTCATTTTCATATTATTATAAAGTAGTTGAAAACAAAAGAATATTAATGTCTGAACATTTTTAAAATAAAAAATCTCTTTAGAATTTCCAGTCTTGCTCTAAAATGTCTCATTTATTGAATTTACAGGGAAATGGCTAGCATGCCAATCAATGGACAACCAAATCTTAATTTTTGGAGCACAGAACAGATTTAGATTGAATAAGAAAAAAATTTTTAAGGGCCATATGGTAGCAGGTTATGCTTGTCAGGTGGACTTTTCACCAGACATGAGGTAAGTTTCAATCCTCTCATGTATTCTCATATTCAAATATGATGACATAAACTACTGTTATACAAATAACAACACTTTAAAAATCACTTTCACTTGATAACTGCATGATAATCGTGCAGATTGTAACAATGTGTGATGGAAAGGCAAAAACAAGTTATGAGAACTGTATTTGGCCTTAAGTCCTTTAGTGGGTCTCTTTATCTTGCTTAGTCCTGTTCCTATCTATAGGGGCTATGCCTTATCTCCTCTCTGCTTTTCTCACAAGGCTAAGAGGACTGTAATCACTGTATGGTTGTGATTAAACACTGACAGAATTAATTCCGTGTTGCCACGTTGACATTAACAACTTCACTGCACTTTTCTGTGGTGAAACCTCAAATTCAGCTCTTGCCTATTTCTAGGCCACACTGGATTTGTGGAGGCCAGGTCCAGTCTTTTTATGAGTGAAACTCTCCATTCATTTCCCCATTCTTAACTAAAATATATAGGTAGAAGTAATCCAGAAATCTCTATAACCTTGTATGTTTAGGTTGGGAATTGTATCTTAGACTCCTACCTCTGAGTCAGTCATAGACATTTTCAAAAGACGTTAAAGCCAAAAAATAACTATGAAGGTGGTCAAGTCTAAGGTAAGAACGAGTGTCCCTGGCTCTGTGTGAAACCGACTCCCCCGCACTATTTCTATCTCAAGAGTAATTTGATGTTGCTTTTATTATGGCCCCTGGGTTTCCCAGTCTTCCAAGTTAATACATTTTTACTCACAGATAGGTAGCTCAATGGGGAGAGGTTTCTTGGTAGAAGTTTAAAATAAAGACTGCTTTATGCTCTACCTTGTTATTCTCGCTGAGTACTGTATATTCACACTGACTTTTTTTTCATGTTACTGTGAAAAGATAAACTCTGTTCCTTATCCACTTTGTCAGTTTAAGGTGTTTGAACAATTTGAATTTATTTTTCTTCCCATTCTAGCTACGTGATTTCGGGAGATGGAAATGGAAAATTGAACATCTGGGACTGGAAGACCACAAAACTCTACAGTCGATTTAAAGCTCATGATAAAGTGTGTATAGGTGCAGTGTGGCATCCTCATGAGACATCTAAAGTCATAACATGTGGTTGGGATGGTCTCATTAAATTGTGGGATTAATGAGATTAGTCTTATCTAGGGTCTTTTTTGATCCATTATCCTATTTAACTATATTTAATTAATTATTAAATGTGTTGGATGACAACCTGATTTACAAATTATGATTTCCTTACATGGCCTTATGAAGTTGACCCATTGTTGAAAAATATATATATATTTTTTTTTTGTAAATTTGACTTCTATAAATTCATTGGCAACTTCATTTCATTCTTTATAGATGTTATTTATACAGAGAATGACCATCGATTTTTCTCTTTGGGGAGTAGTCATTGTTGGCAGGCAGTTTGGGTTTACCCCCTTGACATACTGAAAGGATCTCTTTGGAGTTGAGGAAGAATCCCTGGTGGATTTGGGGTGTTAAAGGAGATAATATAATTAATGACAGATAATTCTGAAAGGCACCATATGTTTACCTCTTCCACACAAAGGGGAGCAAGGAGCAGGGATGATGTAATTTAATGTGAATCTGAAAGAAGGATAAAACCACCCACAATTATGGTTTCCATTATTTTTGGTGGGTCAAGTTCAAATCTTTTGGATTCAGGACTTCTACTATTTTTTATGACATACATTGTATGTTTACTTGTAAGCCAGCAATCTTCTCGGACTGCAGCATTCCTCTAATTAGTAAACAATGGAAAATAAGCAGTCCAGAGTTTTTTCCTTGGCTTTCTTCCTGATCAGTATAGACAGGAGTATATATAATCAGAGAATTATGTTATTTTTGAAGGTGAAACTCCAGAGAATTGAGTCAAGAGTTTGAATTTTATTTGTGTTTACTATCTGTACAGACCTGGCTACACCTCCAGAAATCAGGGTCTCCTAGGTCATTGATTCATGGATGTTACTACTGAAATACTCCTCATAGGAGATAGGGTATGAGGGCATCGTCCAAAATGTCAGCTTGTAATTTCTTTGAAGTTGTATGTTTGATCTGTAAAATTATTCTGATTTTGCTTGTGAATATATTCGACAGAACTTTAAGATTAGAAAAATTTTTAACTTCTTTCCAAATCTTTGAATAAAATTGACACTCCAGGAAGATGGCTATGGTTCCCCATTTTGAGAAGCAATAACTAGTTGGTTTAAAAAAAAAAAAGTTTAAGAACTTCAGATGGTGAAATCAAGATGGCCTCTTGAATATAATAGCTAACAGCACTTTGGTTGACAAGCCATTTTTCCTGTTTTATTATAAATCTCTGTAAGGTATTTGTGCTTTGAAATACTTCAGTACCATGCTTAAAAACATTGGTTCATAGCTGCTCAGAGGGCTGACTTGGAGACCAAAATCATGTTGAATGTCGATATCCTAAGGGCATTAGTTCTGAGTCCTGGGCTGTCAATAGCAATTCATGCTCCCTATACTTAGAACTTCGATTTTTAAAAATTAATTTTTAAAAAGCCCTGGTATAGATGACCTACCTGGCACTATAGCCACATTAATAAATAAATCTCAAAGAAGAAAATAGAAAGAATAAAAATGGCCAGACATGTTATTTTGGGGCACACAGACACTCAAAGAAATAAGAATACACTGTCTGGCTGCTGCCTTTCTGTATCTGCCAGGGAGCATGGCTGTCACTTCCTGAAGAGGAAGGAAGTCACATAAGACCTTGTCATTAGTCCCTAACCACTGGTTTTAACAAATGTGAATGACTGAAATGTGATGGGACAGAAAGATTTAATCATTTAAACTATCTTGTTCAGCATCAGTATTGTGTATGTTACAGATCATAATTTCTAAATCTGGTTATTTTATTGTGTTTTTGACTTTCTAAACTAAGTGTATATAAAAGTTCTCTTTTTAAAAAAAAAAAAAAGATCATATTTTTCAATAAAGCATTTTTTATAGAAAGTGTTACCGAATTTTTCATTCTTAGTCTTAAGTCTTAACCGTTGAGACAACAAACCATTTGCAGATTTTAAATGGGTTGTTTTTATTCTGTGGGGAGATATGATGCTTTAGAGGTGGGGATGGTATATTAATACGACTTATTAATGGGTTCTAGTTAAGTAACAAAAATACAGGACAGCACACTGAGAGCATACAGATTAACACATTCCATATTTGTTTACTCAGTGGTGGCACTGAGTCATGACTGCACCCATTTCAGAGTACACAAATGAGTAGGGTTCTTTTCCAGCTTAAAAAAGTCTCAACATTGTGTTGTTACTGGAATTAAGTGGTTACCTTTTCCCAACTGCTACCTTTTTATTCCACCCAAGATAGATTTCCTTCCTAAAGCTTAGATTAAACGTGAGGCTTTACTGAAAGTTTTAATCAAATGAGTATTTAAATATTGAAGCACAAGCTGGGAATATTTTGTCCTAAGGAGACAGTTTTAAGAAACAGGGAATAGCATCAAGCAGGCATTTCTCTAAGGAAAAAAGTATAGAGTGATTCTTGACAATGCATTGTGAGGCTGGTTGATGTCCTTAGCACGTTTATAAATTACTGGGAGGAAAACAATGATGATGAACTATCAAATAAACCCTTGGATGACAGCCATCAGGACTGCAACACTAGCCATGATTGTAGAAGGCTTTCCTTGAACCACAGTGTTGGACTGAGAACCATCTACACCAGAATCACCTGGAGATGGTGTTACCCACTGAGATACAGAAGAAAAGAAAATGGGAGTTAGCTGGAGGAGCCATAATGAGTTCAGGTACAGGGAAGGCAAGTGCGAGGTGCCATCCAGGTCCACATACCTGTCAGCGGTATTCAATTTGGGTCTGAAAGTGAGACCTAGGGAATGCTGATGCTATACTTCATCAAAGATGCAAGTTTTCCACGTTTTGACATCTCAGAAATAGGGTTCTGTCTTAAAATCAATCATATGTCACAGTTTAATTGGCAGCATTCAATCTTAGTGGATCACACAGTAATTGATGAAATACAGTAGAAACAAGGCAAATGCTAAGGGGACCTACAAAGGAGAAGAGATGACCCAAAGGTTCTATCATCACAGCACAAGGCTCAAAATTCACGTTCTCAAATGTTCATTTGATCAGTAGGTAAATAAAATGAATGAATGAACAAAAGATTGCAATTGAGAAATATGTTGCTATTTATATAAATATATGTTTATATATATGAATTGTGAATATATAAAAATATGTGTATATTCAGTCACTGGGTCAAACTCAGCACTTTGAGCAAGGGCCCCAGTTGATAGTCACACTAAGGAGGAGAGCCAATGCAGTAAAATCCGAGTTTATCTTGAGTATTTCAGAAATGGCACTGTTTAGTACACAAAAAATCAAGAGAAATTTTGCTAACCAAAAATAAATACGTGTGTGTGCATGCATGCATATTTAGGTTTGTGTATGTATATACATTTTTTATATTTCTGTGTTCATGATCATTTTAATAACTAGAAACCACTTTCTTAACCTAAATGCAGCCATTTTATTGGGAACTTAAGGGAAAAGAAGTCATAACTTGCAGCCAGAGTCCTTAGAGTGGCTTCATTTTTAGTGACAGAGACAACTCCTTTGCCTGCACAGCTTCCGGTATTTGCAATCACCATCTTTAGGAGTTTTTTAGCTCCCTACATCCTATTCACACCCTTCAGCATTTGAGATCTGAGGGACTATCTCAAATCTCAAACATTCTTTAAGTACATGTTCCAGAATAGTACTAACAGAAAATGTGAGTTGAGTCATGTGGGTAATTTTTTTTCATGTGTATGATTTTTTACTAATGGCCACATTGAAAAAACAGGATATTAATTTTCATATTTCATTTAGTATATGCAAAGTATTATTTCAACATTCAATTAATTTAAAAGATTTACTTATTTTAGACAGTGCCTAAGCTGGGGGGGAGGGGCAGAGGAAGATGGAGAATCTCAAGATGACTCCCAGCTGAGGGCAGAGCCTGCCATGGTGCTCAATCCCAAGACCCTGAGATCTGAGCTGAGCTGAGACTCAGACACTTAACCAACTGAGCCACCACCCAGGAGCCCCTCAATTATTTTTTAAATAAATACTTTACTTTCCTCATACCAAGTCTTTGAACTCTGGTTTGTATTTCACATATAACAGCACGTCTCAATTCAGACACTAAATATTCATAATTTTACCTGTTTCACACCAAGTCGCCCAAGTTGTTGCAAATATATCTGAATTTTCTAATAATTGAATGAGGTAGAAGTTTTTAAATTAATTAAAAGTAAATATAAAATTCCATCCCTCAGTTACATTTGCCACATTCTAAAGCTCAATAGCAACCTGTGGCTAATGGCTGCCATGTTACACACAACAGGTCTAGCACCACTCTTTACACCCATGGCTTAAATATTTACTGCTTTGTCTTCGGAAAGGAATTCTAAGGTTCAAATTACTGAAAATATGTTTAGAATATAAATTTTTCTGTGCTACATTTTGGGTAGTTTCCTCCAAGTTTATCTTCCAGTTTGCTTTGCAGTCTCTTCAGCTGTGTCTAATCTGTCTTAATCTATTAAATTTATTCCAATGACTTTCCCTTTATGGAAGCCCTATTTATACCTTTTTATATTTACCTGCTTTTCATATATCACTTTCTTAAGGTTGCTATATAGTCTTTTATGCCTTTAATCATTTTAAATAATTTATATTATTCTTTAAGGCTTGTTACATCAACTTCTTGGGCTGAAAATCCCAGTATTTATTGTGTCTGTCAATTCTATCTCACTTCCTTGGCAGTTGTAATTTTTTATTAGGAATTCATCTTAAGCAGGTCTTGTTTCTTTTTTTCTTTCTTTCTTTTTTTTTTTTTTTTTTTTTTTTTTTTGGAAAGAAATCCTTTGTAGCCTGAGCTGAAGGGCCCCTTCACAGTGGTTTTACATTTGTTTCTGCCATATACCCTTACGTTTCACTCTCTCTGTTTATCTTAATTTCTCAGCTTATGGTTTTCCTACCCCATGAGATTAATATAAATTCAACTCCTTAAACAGGCCAGAGGTTTCAAATTCTCATGGGAAACTTCTTTCCTCCCAGAGCTACAGCAAGGATAGGCTTTCTTGGGCTGGGGGGTGGGGATGAGGAAGGGAGGTGTTTTGGGACTCTCACATTGAGGTTGTGGCACTCCAAAGGTCCCCCTGGGCAGCTGTCTCCATGCTGATCCTTTCCCTTAACACAACCTTCTCTCTGGGCTTTAGGCCTCTACCACCCTGAGCACTGAACTCATAGGACTACTGCAGAGAAGGTTCCTGCTATACCTTCTAGGCTCTCGCTGAGCTTTGTGTGCCTGAAGATTTTTCTTTCTTGGGCATTCAGCCATACATATGAATGTATATGTACATATGTGTGTGTTATGTACACACATATATTTGCACATGTACGTACAGAAGGATCATCATAAAGCTACGTATTTAATCTAGTATCTTCAGATATTGTAACTTTGTTAGGACTTTCTGAAAACAGATGTATAACTCAGTACAGCCTGAAACATTCTGTTTTTTAGAACCATATAAGTGTGTTATCCAAAAAAGGTACTTTGCCTAAGGGCACTTCACGTGATTGGAGAGCCATCATAACAGATTCCTCTTTTATCAGGGTCTTTTCTTTCGAATAAGCACATCATTTGGATTCTTCTGAATTTATCCTAAGGCTTCCCTGTATAGCACCCAAATCAAGAAATTATCCTACCACTGTCTGAGCCTTCTCTAATCACACAAATCTTAGAATAATGAGATCTTCAAGCTAGAAGAAACCTTAGAAATCAAATATTCCAACCCAAGATCAGCCAGTAGGCCAATAAAAGTGATTTCCTCAATACCACACAGCTAGTTAACAGCAGTATCAAATCTTTCTCCCTGCCTCCTCCCCATAATGCAACTTGCTTATGTATTTTTTAAAGGGTAAGATTTACGGCATAATCCTTGTGGCTTCCAGCTTGTTCTGAGTTAGGTAATTCCAAAGAAACACTCAGCTACTAAGACTGTTTCATCCTCTAGTAAAACGGAACCCAGCTAAAAACATTCTCTTGGCCTCTTCCATTAGAGTTGGGCCCCATCACTTTCTCATAACTGTGCCCACAGGAATGTTGCTCTTTTTAAGAAGCATTAGTCATTTTTTTTCAAAGATTATTTTAGAGAGAGAGAGAGAGAGAGCATGTCCACACACACACAGCAGGGAGGGGCAGAAGGAGAGGGGGTGAATCCCAAGGAGACTCCGGACTGAGTGGGGAGCCTGTCGTGGGGCTGGAACCCACAACCCTGAGATCACAACCCTAGCTGAAACCAAGAATCAGGTGCTAAACTGACTGCGCCACCTGGATGCCCCACTAGCATGTTTCCATATAGTGCTAAACATAAAGTGTGACATTAAGCTTGATTTATTTTCCTCAAGGACAGAAATACAATTACTTAAAGAATTTCAATAATTTCTAAATTTAGGCAGTTGAAGAATACATTGAATCTTGGGGTTATGATTTCATGTGACAAGTAAAGTTCAAATACCTCTTTCAATAAGAAAAAGACATTTTTTACATAAGGTTAAGTGTGTTTCTGAATTCACAAAGAACCAGCAATTGACTAATACAAAAGAATTATGTTACTGCTTAAAAGGCAAACATAAACTTATCTCCAGCAGAAGAGAACAATCACATTAATTGAGCCTGGAGGTATTGTGGCATTGTCAAGAATCATCATCTGTTAAAATGAGGGCTTCATTTTTAATATGACAAAATATGATGATGGGGCTGACTCCCTGATATTAATCCAAGCTTTGCAAAACCCAAACATGTGATCCTTAGGAAATTCAACTCTTGTGCTGTATTTATTATACCTAAAATTGTATAGTCAAGGTAGAAATGGCTTATATGAATAATTAATTTGGACTAAACACTGTAAACTCATGAGTTTGCCTTTGTTCTACCCTATAAAGATTAGTGGACCTGCAGTGAATTCTAATAGATGTGTTTACTTCTTCCTGGCTTTCTTCATTTTAACATACCAAATAGTTACAGACATTTATGATAACCTGTTATAGCTGCATCAAATATAATCACTCCAAGAAAAGGGGAAAGGGAAAATTTTTTTCTTTGACTTTAGTTTCAAATTGTGACACAGTTTGTGCTATAAAGGTGATTTTTGAAAGATTTTATTTATTCATGAGAGAGAGAGAGAGAGGCAGAGACAAGGCAGAGGGAGAAGCAGGTTCCCTGAGGGGAGCCTGATGTAGGACTCGATCCCAGGACCCCGGGATCACAACCTGAGCCAAAGGTAGACGCTCAACTATCTAAATGGCTAAAAGGTGATTTCTAAATCTCTTACTCACATGTCTTTCACCTACGCAAGGTTTTTTAAAATCCATTTGAAGAACATTATTAAATTTGTATTTTCAAATTCATTTACGAGCATTGCTCTAGTAAGATGAAGCTCATGCATCTGTAAGCCAAAGACCACTTTGGAAACAAAGGAAACACACTGCATTTCCAAGTGACTGCCCTTTCTAAAACCCAAGCGGAAAGTGTCACACAGTGGGATGAGCCAGGGCCAAGAGCTGCTTCCAGGTCTTGCAAGAGCGTTTCTGGCAACCTGAAATATTGACAGAGAAGTTGCTGGGTCCCCGTATTCTTTCAGTAAGCCTCCACTTGGCAGGCATATTTTAATTAAGTAGATGGTTTAAAAATTAAACATGCCGGCCACAAAAATGTCCCAACTCTAACAGATTTGCAGGTCTGATGTTAGTACATCAAGTCCCTCCCTCCCCACCCAGCATTTACTAATAAAGAAGCAAAAATACGTCTTTTGGGAGTGCCACCTTACATCTGTTAGAGGCTCTTGGGGCGTCACTGCAGAGGGTAGGGGCCTAGCTTTGGATCTGAACCACTGAGATGCGGGTTCCTACTCTACCGTCTACTTGTGGCATAATCTTAATAAATTCTTTAACCTCTCAGAGTTTCCTCACGTGTATAATCGGGAAAATTGCACTTCCACACTGAGCTGCCGGGAGAACTAGGAACAAGCCTTGCACAGGGCTGGGCACACGCAGGACGCTCTCAACAGCAGCTCCCGAGTATGCACGTGGTAGTTCTTTTTTTACCTTCACAGGCAGGATCTTCCCAAACAGCAGGGCCGTAGCACCCCAGACCCTTCCTTGTGGCCTCCTCCAGCTAGTTCTCCAGGGTGGATGGCTTTGCCCCCAAGGGCACAAGCGACACTGTCTGTGGATGTCTCTGGGTGCTAACAACTGAGGGGGGACAGGGAGAGATGCTCCCGGCATCTCAGTGGGGAGGGCCAGGGATGCTGCTGAATACTCTAGCATGCCCAGAACAGCTCTCCCTACCCCCACAAGGAATCATCCAGCCCAAAACGGCAATCTGTGCTGAGGTTAAGAAACCCCAGCCTACACAATAAGCATAATAAATTTTAGAGGCAGGGGAACCATAGCAACAGTCAGAATATTCATCATAAATTTCAAACTATCCATGAAGGGAATAAAGGACAGTCTTAGAAATAAGCATAAAATAAGCACAAAAAAAAAAACTATTGAACAAGCTGCCTTGTAGGTGGGTGTGGGTGGGTGTGTTTGTGATTTATTTTGAGTTTGTCTTTTTTTTTTTTTCTTAACAGTACAGCCATTCTTGCTTCAGATATATACATATATATAGTGTCTGATGAAGTCAATGTTGTGCACCACCAATCTGGAATAAATGGTGACTTGCCCTGCACAAAGGGCTTTCAGTGATTCCATAAATCTTCAATCCCATGAATTAAAGACCTTAATATGGGCGTGTACATATCTAAAACCTGATCAGACTGGACACATAAAATTAGTACACTTCATACTTAACCATATAAGAAGGTTTAATGTATAAAAAGGCTTATTGTACATACTTCGGTGTATAAAATTTTAATTAAAAAAATAAAGAAGAGAAACCGATATAATCCAAGCAGGAACTGGGCTAAAGTTAACTTTGTTTTGGAGGCGACACCATGCAAACTAAGCATTAAACCCGTCAGAGTTTTTCGTGGACCCTTTGTGCTTTTGAGATACCTATGCACATGGAGAGCCACTTAACTGCTACTTTAAATCACACTTGTTCAAGCTGGTCCTCCCACCTCAATGACTTTTATTAGCGTCCTGTGAGTTTTAAAATAAAAAGCTCATTCATATTTTTAAGAATTCAGAAAGTCTTGTTCCCTTTTGAACTGAAGTTAGTTAAGATCATCTAACTCGAATATTATTTTGGTTTCTCACTTGAGGAATTTTGGTATTTTCAAACCACTGCAAGAAACAAAAAGCCAACTCGGAATGTCTGGGATGGAAGGAAATAAAAAAAGGGAAGAAGGAATAAAGTCCAGTTGCAATCAGTGGTGTACTCTCTCCCCAGATCTCTTGAGCAAACAATGTATATATAGTTTTCCTGTTCTCCCATGATGTAAAAAAATGCCAGAAAATATACCTGATGTATAATAAGGTAACAATTTGGTTTGCTTTTATGCTATTTAATTAACTTACTTGAAATAGAATTTTTGAAAATCATTTGTGGGGGTAAATGTCTAATCCCGTAAATAAAAATGATGGAGATCATTTGAACTACCGAGAACCTACATTTACGGTTTAATTTTTAAAAACGCAGACAGGATTGGCATTACTGAAACACAGTGTAAGCATCCCAGGAACGAGACAGACTTTGGCTCTCAGGCCGCGGTCTTAGAACAAATGCCAACTGGCCGCAGAGGAAAATTCACTTAATCTTTGACATAATGTATTAAAAGAGAGAGAGAGAGAGATTTGACAGCATAGGCAAGGCGGTGGTTGAGAAACCAGGTCTGAAGTCAGAAGAGGCACCAGTGAAGACACCCACATTTGCCTGTGCTTAGTTTCCTAGGAACAGAAGGGGATGTAGGTCTGAAAAGAATCTGAGTTGACGTCCTTGATAGTCTAGTCTTTTAAACTCAGTGACAGAATTTGGTGTGTCTAAGTCCCCAGAAACCAGAATCAGGGGCGCTTGCGAAGCCACAGTGTGGCCTCAGCAAAGGCTAAGGAGGAATGTCTGAAATCCACAGGGTCGTAAAGAATGGAACTGAGCAGGTGAACAAGGAAACCCTTGACAAGGAGAGTGACAGTCTAAGGGAAGGTCCTATTTTAAACGGTAAGCTACAAACTTAAGACTCTCATCAGCCCAGCAAAAACGGAAAATGGATGTAATTTCTTTTTCATGTTGGTGAAATTTTTCACGGATTTTAGATACATACTGAATTTTAGGGAAAACAGGTAAGTGGGAGGGGTTATCTTCCAAGTTAAACAAAGGAGGACGAGCATCCCCGCTGTGTCGGAGGCAAACAGAAGGCCTGGGATTCAGGCAGATGGAGGTTGGCTCCTGGGGCCCTCCTGCGTCCATCCCTTCCACAAGTGCTCACTAGGCCCCTCCCACGGGGCAGGTGCCAGGCTATTCGCACTACAAAGGCAATAACACGGTCCCCACCTGGAGCTGGTAACAGGCTAGCGGGAGACTGAACAAGTGCAGGGATAATTAGAAAGCCGGACGTGCCTTATTCTCCAATTGTTTCCTTGAGGTCTGGATGACGTCCTGCATCCTAGTTCCATCTTGTATTTACCCAACTCAGAGTATAACAGCTGCTTGCGTTGAAAATGTCTTTCTTCAGGAAGAGCTGGGGTTTAGATAAATCTTTGTAACTATGAAAAAGTCTGAAACCCTTTAGTTCTAATTCTTTGAGGAGGCTGTACCAGAACCGCACGACACTGCTGTCACCGCCACTGACCTCAAACCCGGGCCAGTGGAGATGAATCTCAAAGGTGAGCTGTCCAATTTGTTCAAGGACATCTTCCAGAATGAGATTTTCTAAAACTTTCCATTCTGCGCTTTCCAGATCTGCTTTGAGAACATCAATCTGTAACAAAATGATGAAATGAGATTAGCAGATTCAATAAATGTTGTTAAAAATACCGTCTTGACATCAGGAACATCGCTGTGTAACTACCTCCTACGAAAGCAGCATGTTTCAAATTTTAGGGTTAGAGGTTTTTTTTCAATGGCCACTAATGCCATGAGTTTCTAACCTCACTCCACACCATATGTTAACACACAAATAAGGAAATGCCAGTCGGAAATCATAATGGAACCTCCTCCCCTCTGGCCAGGGGGTACAGATGCCTGAGACAGAGATGCTGGAACATGTGTTTCACAGAGCTGCGTGCCCACAGCCTCTCCCCAGAAACCTAGACACTGGTCACAGGAACCCAGCCACGTCAGGACAGAATGGTGGCCCCAGGGAGGGACAGAGGGCCACACTGCCTGCTGGGACCACCTCAAAACCTCACCCCCTTCCAACTTCTCAGGACTGGATGCCAGGGAGAGGTCTCAGGTGTCTGAATATGAGACTTGTAAAAAGAAGAAAAACTATTATTATCCTGTGAATTATTTTAAAACTATGCACCAGCACAGCATTTTAAAGTTGGGGAGGGGGAGGCAACACCGTTCTCTGTTCATTTAATGAACGGAAGTTCACATTCCAGGTGAGATGAAATATAGGGAGAAGGGTAGGATAGGAGAGGTTTTGCAATTAATTAAGTTATGAGAATCAGCTCATTTTTGCTGGCTTTGCTATAGAATCACAGAACCCCAAAGCCTTCAGGAAACGATGAAAGCTAATTACTTACTGGGCCCTTGCTTAGATGCGCCTGGCACGATGCGAAGTGCTTCGCTTGCAATATCCGTTTATTCCTCTCAATGATTCTGCAAGGGTGATTCTGTCACTACCCCTGTTTGAAGTTTGGGAAGTCAGATTCAGAGAGTAAGCCATCCCCAGTCACTGAGCTGGAGAGGCAGGGGTGACACGCAAACTGAGTCTGTCTACGTGGGCCCTGGTTTTAACCACTGTACCATGATGACTCTGCATAAACCACAAGAGGAAAAATGGCCCCTCTGATTCCCTAAAAGGCTTTTGGTTTGGAAAATAAGGTGCTATCGGAGCGTGAATAAGGGTCAGGGAGCAGAAGTATGGTTATCAATATCCCAGTGTACATCTACAGAGCACTTTATAGTTTAAAGCATTACTTCCTACATACATCAGCGCAGGGAAACAGCCTGATCTGCAGACAAGGACTTGGTAAAAATGGCTTTGGGCTGCCAACATTGCTTGTGTGATTTCAGAGTTGGGTAGAGGAGAAGATGCATAGGATTTAGACATAACTGCTCCAGGAAAATGATCCTTCCCAGTATCCTGACATCCCGAGGGAGATGCTTTCTTTTTTTCTGCCTTGCTTTGGACAGTACCTCACGGTCCACCAGGGAAAGAGTGATGGTTATATCCTAAGAATACCAGAAGGCCTCAGAATAGTCCAGATGTCTGTAAACCAGCCTGTCCAAAAAACAAAAAAAACAAAGCCTTCCAAACTCAAAGAGAAAAAAGTAATATGAAAAACAAAACAAAAAGACTCCTTTCTGAAAGGAACCAAGCAAAGGCAGATCCCACGGGAACATGTACAAGGCTAAGATAATTCTTGTGAATTGGACACAACAGAATTAACTCACTTTTTTCATCTCTGCTGCCCCGTCACTTTCTTGACTTTGTTTAATCATTGGAATTTTAAGAATAGTCTTGAATTAGGGTAATTAAACTGCTCAACAGAAATATGTAATTAAAACATCACAAAATTTTCTCATTAGTACAGAAAATATCCAAAATTCAAAAATCACATAGTTACAAATGTTTTAAAAGCCTTACAGATTTATTTCTCACTGTGGTTTTCTGTAAGTTCCCATATGTTGAATGGGATTAATACATCAAACTATCAAACTATTAAAGGGCCAGGGCAAAGTTAATGAGCCTGAAACTGGCCTTTAAACTACATTGGTAAAGATAAAGGAATATGTGTTTCATATTTTTTCCAAACATACTTTTAACATAAGCTATCAATCAGAAGTTATGAGCCACAGGGGGAAAAAAAAAAACAAATCAGGATAAATCATAGCAAATATATGCTTACTGTGAAAATCCAATTTTCACTTACAAAATGCTCTCGTATCTAAAGAGCAGAAAGTATTTTCAAATACGACAATGCTGCTAACCCCTTTTGATCCCAGTGACTGCAAATTCTCCACTTCAATCAGAATTGAGTAGGTCGATCTAAATCATGCAGCCCAGGATAGCACAGTACCGAGGAGCTCATAAACTCTTCCCTGACTTCCAGAAAGCACAACCAGCCAAATGCTGTGAATAAAACACGGTTTTCTTCCCTGTATGCTTTTTCCTTTTTATTTATTTATTTTTTAGTTTTTATTTTTTTTATTTTTTGGTATTTCAGAATGTTCCATCACCACCACTATTTTGCAGATGCAATTTCCATTATTACTGCATAATGTACCCAATATTATTGTTATTATGAGGCACGAAACATTTCTGCATCTCGTAGGCCACTTCCAAGTTTCTACCATCGGCTTTCAACAATCACGGCACGAAAAATCATGCAAATGATTACGTCGGAAGAATCAAGGGTCAATCCGAATAGTTAGGTTAAGTCAGGTTTCTGGAGAAAAACAACTAGGTCTGAACTCTCTGTAAACTCTGGAATAACTGAGGACATAGTCTCGGGTGGAAGGGTCTCAAAGAAGGTAGATCAAACGATCTATGTGTTACAATTTCAGAGGCATTAAAGAGGTCCTCCTCTCAAAAATTATCTCCTTTCCCTTGTGCTTGAAATATCCAGTAAATCTCCTGTGACAGAACTTTTTGAGGAAATGAGAATTTTAATTTTAACCGGATTAAGGTGTGAGGCCATTTGGCAGCTCCATCACGGGCATGAGTGTAGGCCTGCGTGGGCCCAGAACTGCAGAGAGGAGAAAAAGTGGGTAACGGGGCACCGGCCTTTGCACTGGTTTGCTGGGGCTGCTATAAAAAAGCACCACAGACTGTGTGGCTTCAGCAACAGGAATGTACTGTCTCCCAGTTCTGGACAACACGGTGTGTCAGACAGCACTGGTTCTCCCTGAGGGCCACAGGGGACAATCGGTCCCATGCCTGTCCCGAGCTCCTGGGGGTTGGCGGCCATCTCCATCATTCCTTGGCTTCTGCCTCACTCTGATCTATTTCTTCATCTTCACATGGTGTTAGCTCTTCGCCTACACATTGCCCGTGCCCAAATTTCCCCTCTTTGTAAGGACACCAGTCACGTTGGATTAGAGGCCCAGCCTACGCCAGCACGACCTCATTGAAGCTAATTACATCTGCAACGACCCTATTTCCAATGAAGGTCATATTCTGAGGTACGAGGGGGTTAGGACTTCACCATAGGAACTCTGGAGGTGCACATTCCAATGACAACGGTGTTTGAGGTTAGCCATCACTTCGGAGCTTTGGCAAAGCAGCATGTGTTCCGGAGCCAATTCCCCAGTCAGTGCTTGGTGAAAGCGCCCCATACCACAGACCCAAGGGCCAGCCCCTCTCGGAGGCAATTGTGGATGTAGTCCACAGGCCCTACTTCAGCCAGCCCAGCCAGCTCCGACTTCGCAATATCCACAGCAGGTGGCCCCAAGGCCCCAAGGCCCCAAAGCCCCAAGGCCAATTAAAACCACCATCATAAAAAAAATAAAAAATTTAAAAATTTAAAAAATTAAAAAAAAAATTTAAAAAATTTAAAAACCCTGGGCTTCATTCCCCGGTTCCTTCACCACCAGGCCCAGCAGGTGCACTTTGTCTCTGGCACCCGCCCCCCCCCAGTTCCCTAGCTGCTTCCCTTTCCCTCCTGGAACTCAGCAGGCACGCAGCATCTCCAGGCCTGCAGCTCCCCACCTGCGCCTCTTCCCTATCAAGGCGGCTCTCCAGCGGGATAGGCGGGCGCACTGCACACTGCAGCACCTTTCCAGGGCTGGGGCTGGGATGGCTCTGGGATTCACCAGCATCACCTCCTCTGCATTCTATGGGGCCAAAGCAAAGCCCGAGGCCAGGCCAGACTCAAGGGAGGGGAAGCAGATCCCAGCCCTTGAGAGTAAGAGTGGCCCACACAGAAAGGATGTGACAGGCCATTCAGGGTCATGTCTGCAAATAACTGACCCCAGTGATTAAAAGCAATATTCAGATTTATATACAAATCCATGAATGAACTATAGCATTAGGTCAGATGTGAACCTTTGCTGGACACAAGCAACACCCCAGGAAAAATAAATAATAAAGCCCGTATTCATCAGAATATTACTGAAGAAGGGACATTAATTAAAACATAGCATTTGCTATTAGATCTGGCTTTCCTTGGAAGTTGACAAAGAACCTAGGCTAGCCAATGGATTAAGGATGACTAATAAAAAAAATACTGAAAAGGACAAGGAAAATAAGTACGTGCGAGTCTTAGATATCGTATTAGTGTACCGGGGCTGCTATAACAAAATGTCACAGACTGAGGGGGGCTGAGGGCACGCTTAAAAAACAGACATTTATGTTTTCTCCCAGGTCCGGACGCTGGAAGGTCCAAGATCAAAGTGTCGGCACCTGTGGTTTCTCCCGAGGCTTCTCCTTGGCTCGCCGACAGCTGCTTCTGCACTGCATCCTCGGGCGGACTTCCCTCTGTGCCTCATCTCTCCTGGTATCTCTCCCTCGTCTTCTAAGGACATCAGTTTTATTGGATGAGGACCCCACTCTCATGACTCCATCGAACTTAAATTACCTCCTTAAGGACCCTATCACCAATACAGTCACACTGAGGCTAAGTGCTTCAGCCTATGAAGTTGGGGAGTGGGGGACACAATTCGGTCCATAACAGATAGAAAACAGATATTTTTGCTAGAGTCCATTCAGAGGCAACCAGTACTTCTCCACAAGGGGTTTTAAAATACATCCCTGTTACTGTTACGGCAGTCTGGCTGTTGGTGAGCTAGGAGTTCTTCCTTTGTGGTTATCGGCTAACTCCAGATCTGGGGAGACCAAATGTGAGCCACCTCATTAATCGAAGAGGAGTCATAGAGGCCGTGGCAGATTTTTACTTTTCAAAGACAGGGATCCCTGGGTGGCTCAGGGGTTGAGCGCCTGCCTTCAGCCCAGGGCATGATCCTGGAGACCCGGGATCAAGTCCCATGTCAGGCTCCTTGCATGAAGCCTGCTTCTCCCTCTGCCTGTGTCTCTGCCTCTCTCTCTCTCTCTCTCTCTCTGTGTCTTTCATGAATAAATAAATAAAATCTTTAAAAAAAAAACAAAAAAACAAAAAAAAAAAAAAACAAAGACAGTCTCACCATTAACTCCCATCTCTGGATTTTCTACAATATGGCCTTGAGATGGACTCGGTGTTCCCCCCAGGGATGGCTTTATGGGATGCAACATACACAGCCACACCATACTTGGCTTAATGCTCTGTTGTTGCTGACTTAAAATTCTTAATATGTTTTCAACAGGGGACCCCCTGATTTCCATTTTTCTGCTGGATCCCACAAATTATGTCTCCTGACTTGTGATGCCCTTCTTGAATCTTGATAGGCTTGTTGCCATTGACTAAGAGTCCACTAGAAGTGGTTCTCGATGACATCCAAACCCGGTCCATAAAAGCTTCTTACTTGGTTCAGTGGTACAATCACTCTTGCAAACTTTAGCTCCCCTGCAAGGTGTCTGACTGTCCTGAGGCTACTGTGCTATGAGAAAATCCAAACTAGCCCTTGCAGAGAGAACACATGAAGAGGCCCTAAATCAACGTAAAGAAAGAGATGCCTGCCTGGCCAATCCTGCTGTGCCCGCCATCATCTGACTGTAACCCCAGGAGAAACCCTGAACCAACACTACCCAGCAGAGCCCTTCCCCAACACTGCCCCCCAGAAACTGTGATCCACAATGTAATTATCAATTATTGTTTTAAGGAACTTGAGTTTTGGGGATGACTCATTATGTAGCAGTAGGTAACTAGAACAGAGACCAAGCACCATTTATGCAAAAGTTAGAGATTACTTGTAGAGCATCAAATACTATATATTCCAAAGCTGTGATTTCTAGAAGATTATATATATTTAACCAAAAATATTCCCTTATTAAAAAATCAATACAACGGTCATTATTTAAAAATTATAAAGCCACAGATAAGGAAAAAGAAAAGGAGTTAAAATACCCATAATCCAGGTTTTAGAAGAGTTAACTCTTGAATACATGGTGTATTTCTTGCTAAACATTTTTCTTTGCCATAAACACACACACAACACATATATCACAGCATACATAGGCATAACTCAAACACACATGTTGTTTATAAAATTAGAATCATAATGTGTTTTCAAATATGCTTTTTAATGTAACAATGTAACAAGCCATGAATATCTTTCCAGGCCAATCCATTTTCATCAAAATGTTCTCAGTGTCCCTTGGGGATTTCATCAGCATATGACTGAGGTGGCTGGGGCCCCTGCAGGAGCGAGGGAGATGTGGGCAGGCTCTGGATCCTCTACCTCCACTCAATAGGAGCAAGTCCCCTTTTCTCTCTTTTATATATTTGGAATCCCTCACAAATTTTTACTTGAAAAAGAGCTTTCCTGCCAAGAGAAATGGTTAGCCTCCATCTATAACGTGTCTTTTAATGACTTTTACATTGGTTTAATTTACTTAACCAATCCCCCTTCTGATGGACATCTAAGTTCTTTCCAATTGGACATGGCACACCGATGTGATCAACAACCCTGGAGCTAAATATTTAAGTATGTGCTCCTATTTTCTTAGAATAACAATACTCACAGAAGAGGAGTAGCATGTGCAAAGGATAGGCCCAGGTTACAGCTCCCAATAATTTTTCTAGACCCTTCCTGTACTTGCTCTTGGGAAACTGAGGACATACCAAGTTGTGCTAAGGCTAGCAGCCCTGCACAGGCGCACCACTGTCATCAGGCTGTTCAAGGACCACTTGTTTCCTTTCCCCAGAGCCATGTGACACTCTGGAGCATCCCTAAACATCCCTATGTCTCTATGCATCAGTGATTCACTAGATTAGACAAAAACCTGCATGCCATTTAAAGAAAGAAAAAAATGGGGATCCCTGGGTTTAGCGGTTTAGCGCCTGCCTTCGGCCCAGGTCGTAATCCTGGAGTCCCGGGATCAAGTCCCACGTCAGGCTCCCGGCACAGAGCCTGCTTCTCCCTCCTCCTGTATCTCTGCCTCTCTCTCTCTTTCTATGTCTATCATAAATAAATGAATAAATCTTAAAAAATTTTTTTTAAATAAAGAAAAAATAAGACAAACCAATTTTAACTAAGTACATGTTAAATTATTTCCAGATAATTTTAAAAAACATTTTTAATAAAAAATGCTGTACCTATTATTCTATATTTAATCTTTAAAAGGGTATAGATTTTTTTTACACCCAGAAAAATGTGTATTAAAGCTTAAAGCTGGCCATTACCATCAGCTATAAAGCTAATTAATTATTATGTTAATCAAAATCCCTGGCTAAGAGCCAAAGTTATAAGTAATGCCAATAAAGTATCAATATTGACCATCCAGCAATCAACTAACACAAAACAAGGAACTTCCTATTCTGTCAGTCAGTGACCCGCAAACACAGCTGCCTGCCTCAGTATCAGCTGTCTGGTTTGGGGGCCAGAAACACACACTTAATGGCATTTACAGATACAGCTCATATTCTGTAAAAAATAGATTCCCGAAAAGGAGTGTACAAACTGAGCTTTGCAACTGAGCTCATGTTATAAAAAATGATTATTTAACCACTCATCTAGTTATTTATGAATGTTTTAAAAAATTAAATGATCACTACCTACCACCCCAACAGCTCAAGCCACACTCGCTCCCCCATAGTCACTGTAGTTTGGGTCAATATTCAATCATAACTTTTAAATCATTTTATCTATATAACTTCTTCTTACTTTTTGGCTTAATTATGAAAAGTTATTATTTAATGATTAAAGCAAAGTATACCCGGGCTTTTATATATCAATTCTACTTAAAGCAAGATATATCTGCACCTACAAAATTAAAAGCTGAACACAATAAAAAGAGAATCTTAGTTTTGTAGAAAAAGAGAGAAAAATGTAAGAAATTAATCTATCTTAAATGAACAAGAGGATTAAAAGTCTCTTTAAGATCCTCAGAGTTTAAACACACTAAATCAGGCTTAATTATCACCGCTGGCTGGCAAAAATGTAACGTTACAAGATTTCCGCTACCACCAGGGAAAGAGAGATAAGGCTTGCCCTGAATATTTCAAGAAATATGAAGGGTCACTCGAAGCTAATGTAAGACCAATTCTGAACTAATAATAAAAGAAAATAATTTTATGTAGTAATCAGATCACAGAAATGACCTCTGCGGGGAGCAACACTCTGCAAAGGAATTTTTAAGGAAATAAGGGAAACATTTACAAACAGAGACTTTTTTGCCAAATCTCCAGCCTGTGCAGAAGAATCCAACCTGAGGCCGCTGGGCCAGAACCTTAGGGGCAGGATGCGCGGCTATAACCTGGTCTTAGCTCCCGAATCTAGGAAATGGTGAGCTGCTGGGAAGTCAAGAAGTCAGCAGGGCTCCTGGTTGACGTGGGAAACAAAGGCAGAAGAGAAATCATTAAGTGTCCTTACTCCTACAGCCCATTCACTAGCCCTTAAAAGAGCCAGAGGGGGACATCTGGGGGGCTCAGTGGTTGGGCATCGCCTTTGGCTCAGGGCATGATCCGGGGGTCCTTGGGATCGAGTCTGCCATCTGGGCCCCACAGGGAGCCTGCCTCTCTCTCTCTCTCTGTCTCTCATGAATAAATAAAATCTTAAAAAAAAAAAAGAAAACAGGCAGAGTGACATTCCTCTAGGGACTCAACTGCCTGGATGTTAATGCTTTCCTAAGGGCAAAAGGCAATCTCAGCCCCACCCCAAGGACCCTGTAAATCTCCTATAACAATAAAAATTCCTCTGGAAACTTCCTTTATCTCTAAACCCCTGGATACATGTTAGCAATCATCCCCCAAGCACATGGCCCACCGATGTACATCCGAAGGGCCTCATGACTATGGTTTTATTAGACGGTAATAAATGGCCTTTTCCCAAGAGCTAGCCCCCTCCAGGTCCTGGAAACCCCACTTCCTAAATTCCTTAGAGACTGACTCTCTCCCTAACCCCCTCCCAACTTGCAACTATACCATGGGCCACTTCTCACCACCACCCCACCACCCCCTCCACCTCCCACCCCCCTCCCACCCTGGGTGCAGCTCTCTCTGCCCACCAGCCCTGTCCCCATGCTCTAATTTAATCACCTTCTGCACCGAAGACATCCCAAGAATTCTTTCTTGGGCGTCGGCTTTGAACCCTAACATCTTTCCGACATTACGGGGGACTTGTGACAGCGAAGAGCCAAGCTGTGCAGATCTAGCAGGCCCCGAAGCCGCAGCAAGGGCCCGGGCCCAGGGAGCCAGGCAGGAGGGCAGGGGTGGGGCTGGGACGGTGCCAGGCAGAGGCTTCATTTACTTATCCCCTCCCCCCGGGGGGGCAGCTGAAAGGGACACATCTGTCTCAGGCCTTGGGTCAGAACCCTGTGCCTTGAAGCCACATCACCCGGGGCTACGGTTGGTTTATTTTTCTGGCCTAATCGTATTTATACAAGTATTCACAAGTATTTCCAGAAAGAGATGGGACGTTTTTATTTAAAAAATATACATATCAACTATTCCTAAAGGAATAGAGGCATAAACCAATAAATCACCAAGCAAATACTCAAATAGAATGGTTTCCGGCCCGACAGTTCCCCCTCAGACGTGGGCCCGAGTCCACCCCGGAGCACGGCAGGGCGGGCGAGGGGACTTGGGCCACAAGAGACAAGCCCCAATACAAAAAGCACTTAGAGAAACGGAACATAAAGTCCTTGGGTTCTTAATTTTGTTTTTAATAGACTGAAACTTGGGGGGATCCCTGGGTGGCGCAGAGGTTTAGCACCTGCCTTTGGCCCAGGGCGCGATCCTGGAGACCCAGGATTGAATCCCACGTCGGGCTCCCGGTGCATGGAGCCTGCTTCTCCCTCTGCCTATGTCTCTGCCTCTCTCTCTCTCTCTGTGACTATCATAAATAAATAAAAATTTAAAAAAAAATTAAAGTAGACTGAAACTTGGGGTGCCTGGGTGGCTCAGCGGTGGAGCGTCTGCCTTCGGCCCAGGACATGACCCCAGGGTCCCGGGATCGAGTCCCACATCAGGGTCCCCGCAGGGAGCCT